>NC_045157.1:19332292-19439792 GCF_900700415.2 Clupea harengus | reverse complement strand
TTCAACCCTCCCATGCAACCCTGCAGCACATGTGCTGTCACTCATTTACCCCGGCACAAACACACACACACACACACACATTCAGACACACATACCCTGAGAGAGCAAGGGGAGAGGGAGACGGAAGGCATTTGGCTTTGAGACATTTGGCTGCGCTGCTCCGTCCCATCAGGAAGCTCTGTGGAAGTTCTTTTCTCCCCTTTTGGACGTCTCCCCCGGAGCAGTCGCCACCACACCGCCACCGGTGCCACACCCCAGGGACCGCTGAGAGACACGCACTGGCCGGAGCAGAAGATGGAGCTCAGGCTACTGGCGGGACAGTTCTTATTCCTCCTTACTCTATGTCAGGTAAGCAGAGATCTACACAGATTCACCACGCAGGCTTTGTCTTAGACGCTTTTGACCTGGGCCTTTATCGCTGTTAACAGTTTTTATAGCGAGTATGAGGCTGAGAGCTGTTTGTTTTTTAAGTTTGTATTTTACCCTTTCTGCTTCACCTCAAACTGAATGTGAAACCCGTTAGCTCGGCTTGTTTTCAGACCTCTGCTTTGACATTTGGGAGTTCAATTCGCAGAAGTGTGGAGCCTGTCTGCTGTCAGCTCTCTGAGTGGTGCTGGAGGTCCCTCTAAGCTTTCATTTCCCAGTGCAAAGGTGAAGGCTTGGTTACAGTCTGACCTGAGGCTCCATCTGTGGAAGTCGTTTGCTAGAAATCACTCTCATTTCTTGTTTAATACTGGCTAATCATTTTGGATATACAGAGCTCCGTTAACTCAACGAGCCCATCAGTAGTACTCAACGAAGCCGCATAACAGTAGGCGATACAAACAGAGAGTCAAAGGGGATAAATTGAAAAATGATATTCTAAAAGCAATTTATTACCATGAAAGTCAGCAGATGTTTGGGGGGTCATGTTACAACCCTTTGAGCTATGAGAGCTCCATGGTTGTCACCACCCCTAATGAAGGACCCTAAGGTGACAAATGAAATTTCACTGTGAAATACACAAATATGGAAGTAAATCTGTCTGTTCCCCTTAGTGTTTATGCTCGAGACAGAGTGCAGCTGTTAGGATGAAAAGGCGCAGGGAAAAGTAAGGTCCTGGGTTGACAGAGGTAGTTGTCTGTGTTCAAGATGTGGGCCTATTTCAGAGAGAACCCACAGTTAGGCCTGCCGTGGGGGCAAATGACTGTGACTTTTACCTGTGAGAATTACATTTGTTATCATTTATACCTTATATTTATGGAAATATGGATAAAGCAGTTCAACAACGATTTTAATAGGTAGGTAATAGAAGGTAATATACTCAGACACTTTTGAATGGTTCAATCACCCTCAGTATTTACAAAGTTATGTTAGATGCTGAAACGTATTGCTTGTCACTTAATTCTGTGTTATGTCCAGGATCTTTCAACTAACATTACTAAATGTATTATTTAACACAAACCAATAATTAACTTCAGTATTATCAAGTTATAGTTAGAATGTACTGGTAAACCGTTATCAATTGTTATAGTAAACTATTATAAACACTTTATTAATGCTCATAACTGCTGTTAATTATAGCAACCTTATGTTAGTCATGGGAACCTTAGCGCAGCGAGTTAGCAGCACCAGTTTTCAATGACAAATGAATCAGGCTTTTTGGATAGTTTAAGCTTGTCCTCACAGTGCTGTCGTTTTGCTGAGTTAAGAGTGACACGTTATGGTGGAATGCACAGGCCAATGTCTCATCTGACCAAAATACATGGGGCATTCCTGCAGAATCTACACTCACGCAAGCCTGCTGACAATGTGCCACACACACTGTCAGCACCTAATCCCAGTGACTCAACAGATTGAGGTGTCATCTCCCCTAATTTCACTTCATCCCCTCACCTCCCGCCCCGAAACACCGAGGCGGACCGACCCACGGTGCAGGTTCCTTTGATCTCCACAGTCTTTTACGGCCCTTGTTATGGATATCAGCAAAACTATTCCAGCCGTGCAAGGCACCTCAGGGGCCGCTAAATTTCCCCCCTTCGAAATGCCAGAGGTGTTGCACGACACACTTTCACAAGAGAGCAAAGGATCCTGGGATTTCCCTCAAATCCCCAAATCCCAAGAGAAGATCTGCTCTTCCATGGGAATATCCTCCGACTGAAAAAATAATACACCATAGCCTCAGAAACAGAAGTGTACTCTTTAGTCGGCCTCCAGAGCAAGGGGTAGCTGTTTGGGAGCAGCTGTTCACAGATGCATACCCAGCGCCATTTGTCCGGCTGTCTAATCCCGGCAGCGGAAAAGGGGGGTCCGGCTCGCAGACCATGAAATCAGGGACAAATCTGCCTATAAAACGCCCACTACTCAGCTCACGCTCCCTCGAAACAATCAGTCATGTCAGGCCAGCTGTTGGAGAGGGGCTGAGTCACACAGGACAGGAGTCTTTACAGGACTTCCTCCTGTTTAATTTTAATTTCTTTAATTTCCTGGATTAAAAAAGAAAAACTCTCAGCTCTTTGATTTGAGATTCTTTCACTGATCACAATCAATCTGCCACAGCAGTTTAGACACAGTTAATATATATATAAATATGTATAAATAGATAAAATACCTCTACTGCTGCACTATCAAAATTATTTTAACCTTATTTTTATTTAGAAAGATTTGTTTTAAATCTTCTGGAAAGGAAATACAAACAATATAGTATTTCCCAGTGATTTAGACAGGAGGACAACCTTGACCTAGTCATTCCTTTCTCAGTGGCAGGGGAACTACAATTCTAAACATTTTTACATTTAGCAGACGCTTTTATCTAAAGCGACGTACAAAGGAGAGAACCATCAAGCTACGAGCAATAGAGACCTAGTGTAACAATAAACACTATATAAACATATATCGTAATGCACTGATAGACATAATGTTATCCTCTCCTGTGCATGTTATCTGCACTTAAACCCTTTCCATCAGCATAAATAACATCAATAACAACATTTAGTAAAGAAAATGTCAGATTAAATAATAATGGGGGGCATTTTCAGGTGACAGACAGTTAATGTGAGTGGATCGCACAAATTGAACTGTTCAAATTAGAAGAGGCAGGGTTGGATTTAGTATTGAGAGTATGGGAGTGGTGAAAGGGGGGTATATATAGGGTTATACTATCTTCCCATGGAACCCAACAGTGCCACACCATGAAGATGGTTGCTATTTTTTTCCTCCGTGAAACACTGGGAGCCCTAGCTCTCATCTCCCCATTAGGCACAGTGGGTAGTCATTAAAAAGCAGACATCTGCTCCCATGAAATGCTGGCAGTACACCCCCAAAATAGGAAGAGCCTGGCAAACTAAAATGTCGGGAGAAAGAAGAGAGTAATGCACTAACCTTAGCGCTGACTTGCTGACTATGCCCTCCAGAGGAACTGTGACAGGGCTGGTTAGAGGACACGGACACCTGTGTGGTGAACCACTCACCCCCCCCCCCCCAGCATACCAAGGCCACCTCAGACCCACTCCTCAGCATTTCTCTCTGGGTTCCCCCACTCTGCACTCAGAATGGGTTGGTCTGAGTGTGTCACATTACACTGGCAAATCTCCATACTGTCCTACAGTAGAATGTTGGACTCTCTACCAATGCCCTCTTGCCCTTCCAAGGGGAAATGATTTTGGCAACCGACCCCTGACTGACCGCTGTCGAGAAATATACTGTCATTCGTATAAAATACCTATTGCTTGGAGCTAACAATGGATACAACTGAACCAGAATAACTTTGGCATATCCCATTCTGCCCTCTAAACACAGAAATTAACATATTAGGTGGCATTATTCCCCCTAGCCACACCACAGACACACAGCCCCCCATGGTTTGGAGCAGCTGGCCCTGTCCTATGCGTGGCTTGACTGGAATGTGCTTCTCTGGTAAAAGCAGGGTGGGTAGACAGGAAGGAGGATGAATGGGTGGCATTATGGATGAAACCAGAATGTTCCAGATCATTTCCAAAGCCCCACCATCATGTTGAAAATCTGAAGAATTTACCCAAGCTGGGAAATCATGTTAGCAAATTGTTTAAGGTCATGGTAGTGCGTAAGATTCTATTCCAGCTCAAATCCACATTCAACTTTCAGACAATCAAAGTACATGGGGTTGTACTGTATTAACGCGTATGACTGTTGATTATTTTGAGAGGTGAAGATTGTGTTCGATTTTACACCGAGTGACTATGAATCAACCCCCAGTTTTGCAACATACTTAAAAAGCTGGAGGGTAGAGTTGCCTGGAGGAATGAGTTTCACTTGCTATATAGGTTTTCATTGACAAGATACAGTGTCACGTTGAGGCAGTCCCAGACACTAGTACACTGAGAAATGTTTCTGCTCACAGACACACACACACACACACACACACACACACACACACACACACACACACACACACGAACACACACACAGATAGAGAGTGTGAGAGAAAGACACTGAAAGGTGGCCAACAGTGCTAGCTTGTTGGCATGACAGAGAGACTGTATGTGGGTCAAACGCAGGCGTATTTCCAGCTCACTGTGAGATTAGCACTTCCTTATGGAAATAGTCCTGTTTATACCCTCTCTCTTACTAATACTTCTGCTTCACTAAGCTGCTCAGAGGACCTCTGAAGGCCTAGACAGTCAATTACACGTAGACATGTTTGAAACCAGTCAAGCTTATGTCCCATGACCCCAAGACTCTCCAGACTTTGATGGGAGGGTGATGACGGAACCCTGAAATCAGCCCAACAAGATGTTTACATTTGACCTTGTCCTATAGTCTGTTACCACGACTGCTCATAAACCTAAATAAACCAATCAGCTGGGATTCAGAGTGCAGTCTTTGAAGTGATAAAACATTTTCAATGTATTCAGGAGAAATGTCTTTTGGCATGGACATTCAACTGACTGGGCTGTTGATTCAAGCTCTCTTAAGCCATTTCAACACTCTACACCAGGCTTAAGAGCAGTGTGTTATGACTGCCTCTTCCATGCCTGCACATTTTAATAGATTTGGAACAGAAGTTGGATGGTGAATACAGTATACTTTATTTTAACTATGCACACCTGTGCATATACTGTATATATATCTGGCTGATACAGGGCATGCTTCACATTTGTGCACTTTTTGCCTCGCCTTTACTCTGCTTCTGCTTGTACTGCCCCCATTGTTGAGCTAATACTGTAGTGCAGGGGTACTCAATTAGAAACCCAAAAGGTCCACTCGCCAAATTTCCATTCAGTCCAGGGTCCGGAACAGTGGCGGTCAAAATCCAAAAACATAACTCAACGTTCAAACTATGCACAAAAGATGATGCTGTCTGGCCTTATTTGTGTGAAAGGTGACACTTTTGTGGTTTAAACTTGGGCATAAAAGGTGTGAAGGCCAGGCGGAGGCACTGATGTAAGTGTTCATTAGTGAGTGTGCTCCTGTATTTGTTTTTCACCATATTCATCGTTGAAAAGGCAGACTCACAACAGTATGTTGAGGTATGCACGCTCTTGTTGTGTGGCTGATCTAACTATTACACTGCATGTTGCTTGGTATTGCAGATGGTTTCTTTTTCTGCCCCTTACCTCAGAGTTCTGCGGGTATTTTTGTTCGAAGTGTGCATGCTTTGTTTCATAGTGACGTTTCACGTTACCACTTTTGACAAGGGCAACCGTCTCGTTGCAGATTAAACACATCGGTTTTGTGCTCCCCACAGGCAGCACAAATGCATAGGCTACTTGTCAGTCCACTCTGTCTTAAATTCGCGATTTTTGGAATCAACTTTTTGTTTTTTTGTCGGGTTTAAAGCACGCCATGATTTTCGTTTGCTGAGAAAAAGATACCGTTCACAAATCTATCTGCCCGCGTTGTTGCCATTGACACACACAACCTGCGTGACCGACAGAGCTCGCGGCCAACATTGAGAGAGGGAGTTGTCATAGTGATGTTGTTATTACAGCTCCTGATTGGACCTCTGGATTGGACACGGAAGATAGAAACCACATAGAGTAGGAAAAAAATATATAGCGCGAAATCACGCACCAATGAAAACTTGCTTGGATCATGATTAAATTATAATGTTGATTTTGGCTTCGGTCCAAATTTGATTGCGTATGGGTCCGGATCCGGACCGCGGTCCGCCTATTGAGTACCCCTGCTGTAGTGTAATGTTTAAGATGTGTACAGTGAATGCTCCAAATGGCCACAGGAGTCTCAGGGCCGCTACCTTGAGGAGATACATAAAGTTGGTTGACTCTACTCTCTCCTTTGGTGCACTTTGCCGAGAGGACTTAAATGCCGGGGGAAATTAAGTCCACCTAAAACATGTCATATGTATGGATGCACCAAACCTTAGGGGCAAGTGTGCCACTTGTCTCCAGGCCTGTGTGTGGTGGCTGCTAATTGATAATGGAGAGGGCCATCAGTACACTGCTAATGACTTTAGCAGACACCATACCACCCAAAGTGTGACCACACCAATGCTGTGCTGACTGCTCTGCGTCATAGCTCAGTTTCTGCTCCTCAATTGGTTTTAGTTAGTTAGTTTATGTGCTTTCTTTTCATATGTTTACTTTCATCTTTGGAAAAAAGACACATACCAATTACCAACCCTGTTGTCCAAAGTTCAAACTCTACTCAGTGATAGACTTTACCACTGTTATTTCATAAAAAGCATTTACTCCATTTGAATCTTAAATCTAAACCCAAATATATATCGTAAGTCTTTTTCAGTGATCATACTTTCAATGTGACACATACGTACTTTGACACACCCTCATGAGAGCACTGAGGGCTGATTTGTTTACTGCTATGCTACAGAGATGCTCAGGTTTACCCTGTGATGTGCCTTTTGGGGCGTGGACGTGGACATCAGGAGCGTCATCCTCGCTAAGATTAGTTTGCTCTAACTCAGCCTAAGCATACCAGGCATGGCTGCCATTCTCCAGCGGCTGAATAGAGGCGTGCCACCATGCCAGCATGCCATCGTGCCACCAGAGCTCAAAGGGACGAAATATGTAAGGCCATGTCCTGTCTAAAAGACATACTAATCAGTTGTTCTTTAATGATCTACCTTCATAGAAAAGAGTTGGCAGAAAAAATGGCATGCTTTGGAGAATAGTCTACCACTGCATGTATACAATATTGATAGGTTACATGGGTTACCAGCAAGTTTATTTTATGTTCTGCAACTCACTACCTATTGGAACATTTTAGAGTTAGTTTTAATGTCATTAATCCCTTAATATCTAAACAAGTTTAGGATTTGTCTTCCAAACAGTCGGAGAAGCATCTTAAAGGCATCTTTTCATGCCTCAGTAGTATGGTATGTGTCAGTTCACTCTCTAAAGTGCCTCTGGGAAGTCAGAGAGCCGAGTCTCGAGCATTTTTACCGGACAGGTGAGGATGACACACTCTGCCTAACAGTCTGCACGTGTGAGAGTGTGTCTGATTTTGTCGCAGTAGCGGATTTGTTACGCAACCTCTGACCCCGCAGTCAGGTGTAGTGTGGGACATAAAGGAGACTCTGTTACACTGAGCCCGGGTGTGGGTGGGAAATGGAGGATTGGACAGCTGCTCTGTGTGTGTGTGTGTGTGTGTGTATGAAACCTGAGTCCTTCTCTCATCTTCTACAGAGTGCATACCACCCCTTAGATTTCCCGTTACCAACAGGGCAAGAGATCACCATTCCTTTAGGGTCCAGGGGTTAGAGGAGGCATTGCTTGCCTCTCTAACCCCCAGCGGCACTCATGTCCAGGTCTAATATTAGCAACCAACAACAAAATTCCATTTGCAAAGTATTTTGAATTTGTGTTCTGCTGAGTTACTAGTCCACATGGTGAATCCGATGCCTGATACCTTAAGAACATCTTGAATTTAGTGACAAAAATGCTTGTATCACATTACAATGTCTGATAGCCATATACCAATATCCAACAATACAATGTGACTGTGGAACAAGTATCTATAGGTATCTGCTACAGGCTGAGTAGAAATGTATTCTGTATGCCCTGAACATTTGCTTTGAGGTTAGCACAAAGTCATATATGTATTGCATACTGAAGTGTAAAAAAGTGATAATTAAGTAGATTTTTACTTACAAAGCAAATCTGTGCACATCGAAAGGGAAACACATTTGATATAGCCTGTGTTTATTGCACATTCGAATGAGTCACTGTGAAATCTCACAAATCTCGCATCACTTTGAAATCTTGCATAGCTTGCACAGCACACGTGAACTGCACAGCTACAGAGCATGGCCTGTACAGGAAGCTGAAACACACTCTCCTCTTCTTCTGTGTGCTGCAGGTCTGGCGAAGCTCCCAGACAGAACAGCATGGACTGAACCCAGACGTCCTGTATCCGTGGCGACAGGCCAGAGGGGGGCTGGCCTTTGCAGGTCTGGCCAGAGTGAGAAGGGACTGGATCATCCCTCCCATTCGAGTGCTGGAGAACAGCAAAATGATCCCTGAGAAACTTGTTCAGGTAAGTGAGGATTCCCATCCTGGGCCTGGTTCAGAGACAATGTGATGGTAAACCAGAGCTATATTTTAGCTATGTAAATCTGCTGACACATATCAATAAAGTTTATGTCTCTATGTTGACTAAACTAGGGAAAAACTTAATGTACAGAACTAGACGTTGGAACATGTATTAGTACAGTGTTTTTAGACCAGATGCTACTTGAATAGTTACTTACACAGCCCAGCTGCAACAGAATCTTGCAATAACTGAGCACTTAGGCTATATGGCACTTAGGCCTGTGTGTTGGGGTCATCATGAGGACATACCTTTTCTCCCTTCTTCCACTCAAACACACATCACTCCGAAATAACTGAGGTCTGGCGTCAGTTTCTCGTCTTTTATTTGTTTAAGGTCATGAAAGACGATGTGAAAGCTAGTCCCAGGACAGCAGTTAAGAGCTGAAAACACAGCAGAGTGCAGTGCACACCCCCTCTTCACCTGACCAATGGGCTTCTGATTACCATGCTCTCTCTTTCACCACAGATAAAATCAGACAAGGTTTCCAGGGGTGACGTGATCTACAGGCTCGAGGGACCAGGGGTCAACCAGGATCCCAAAGACCATTTTGAAATAGATGAGAAAACAGGATGGATCGTGAGCAAGACGCCCCTGGACAGAGAGAAATACAACAGTTTCACGGTAAATGCAAAGCAACTCCAACTGATAATCCTCATCAGTGATTCCCACAGGAATGAATGCTTTAGTAGGGAAGGCAAGGAGGTGTCTGACTTTTCTTGGGCTGGACCCTGTTGTCTTACAACATCTGTTGGTATCACGTGTCTGCAGCTTAAAGCCTTCGCCTTGTCACCGAGCGGAGAGAGACTGGAGAGCCCCACCACCATTGAAATCTATGTGCTGGATCAAAATGACAACAGACCAAACTTCACCCAGCCTCAGTTCGTGGGCAGTGTTCCTGAGTTTGCTCCACCAGGTAGGCTATCAAAAATGTCTCCAAATGCCCCACACGAAGTTTAGGCATTTTTTGTGCAATTATTCTTTATTCTCAGAGCATGGGGCAATCTGAGTTTTCAAAACTCTCAAGTCTGACGTGAGAGCGCATTAAGTATGATTAAGTATGATGAAGTCTTCTTTGGGCTTTCACTAGGTACCTCAGTGATGCGAGTGATAGCTGAGGATAAAGATGACCCAATGACAGACAATGCTGCCTTGAGCTACTCCATCCTCAAACAGGAAAGCATCCCCCCAAACAAAGCTGACAAGAATGTGTTTGGCATCAGAGAAGCGACGGGGGATATATACACTCTTGAGGGGATGGACAGAGAGGTAGGTGTGAGTCTTTGTTTCTGTGTTAAACAGTCACAATCAGTAGTCACAGCACAACCAGCCAAAATGGTGCTGTGTGCCTGATACTGTTTTGATGCTGATACAGTATATGTACTGTTACTGAGTATGGTTGAGCAGTGCTTGGTATCATCAGCCTATCTAGACTAACCTAGACTATCCACAACTCCCTGTGACCGGCTCTCTCATTCTGCCACAGGTGATACAGGCATTCAATCTGACCCTTCAAGTGGCTGACATGTCAGGGATGGGTCTGACCAGCACTGGCCACGCCATCATCAACATTACAGACATCAACAACCATGGTCCAAAGTTCCTCTCCGACACGGTGAGTCCCAGTCTTGGGATACAGTTTCATTCCATTTAGGGCACATTCCGCTGCAAAGGTCATTTATGAGAGGGATACAACAGATCTGTTTTAGGTAACTTCATAGTATTATATAATTAACAAAAACATAAAATAATGAAATAAGCAAGCCATATTGCTCAACTTCAGTCAGTGGTGCATAATGCTTGAGAAATAATATGATAGTAATTGTAAAAGTAATATCAATAATAATAGTAGTAGTGATAGTAATAATAAAAGCAATAGTAATGTGATCATAATAGTAATAATTAATAACATCAGCCACTTTTACTTTCTACTCACATTTGAACAGTAATTGAACTACTAACTAGGGACAATCGACTAAGCAAATAATTAATGAATTAATCATTAATTTTGAGCATTTGTGCACATAGCACATGAAAACATTTAGACCTTGACTTATGTCTTTCTTGAGATGGGTGACATACTTTTAGTAGAGGACTTAAGGTAGTTATTTCCTTAAACTTGAGTGTAATGGTTAATGCTTTTACTACCACCATACTTCTTGTAATTGTTACTTGCAATGGAGTCATTTTCTTATTAAGGAATCAATACTTTTACTCAAGTATTGTTTTCAAGTTACAGTGATACAAACTATTTAAACAGCATGCAGTAGAGTTTTTATCATTTCTATACGAGCTCCTGTGATTACATGAAGATACTGGCTGCTACTGCTGTGGATTTGGCTAAATATGGGTATGTTGCACTGATTGTGCCCACAGTACAAGTTCTTTGCTGTGGAGAACGCACTGACTGATGTAATAGGAAGGGTCAATGCCACTGATGGTGATGACCACGGTGGAAGGAACTGGAAGGTTCAGTACCACATTTCAGAGGGGGATCCCAACTCACACTTTGCCATCACAACAGATCCCATCAACAACCAAGGCATTTTGTCAGTCATAAAGGTGAGTGTTATAGATGTAGGAGAAATAACCAGGTGTTTCAGAATGGTTTATCTGTACGTGTATGTGTATCTGACTGGTTTAATTTATCATTTGAATACAAAGATTTGCACATGGGTGGGGAATCAGTTGATTTGTTGTATTCTTCTGCCATCTTGTGGTAGACTTGTGTACATGCAGCGTCCACCATTTTTAGTTGAACAGTCAACTTAGCTGCAAAGGATGATACAACAGCTCTTTTTTCACAGTGATTGTCAGGCATTGTCTATGAAAGTCTCACCATCTGCCCTTGTTTTTGCAGCCTTTGGATTATGAGTCCAGTCCTGAGCATGAGTTGGTCCTAACTGCATCCAATTTGGTGCCACTTGAAGGCATGTCCCTCGATTCCCCCACCAGCACTGCTACCGTCACCGTTGTGGTTGTGAATGAGAATGAAGCACCACGTTTCTTCGAAGACCCAATCATCGTGAAAGTTCCTGAGTCAATTGTACCTGGAACAATTATTGTCCAAAACATTGCCCACGATCCCGACAATGCCAGGCTCAGGTAAGCAGACCGGACCATCAGCCATAAACAAGGCCTGATACTGTGCCGACTTGTGCATTCACCTTTGTGTATGTGTCATCTGGGTTGTTCTTTCTGACCTCATCCTTAGGTTTGAGATAAGCCATGACCCGGAGAGGTGGCTCGCCATTAACCGTGACACTGGAGAAGTCACAGCCAAACGAGCCTTTAACATCCGCTCGCCAAACGTCAAGGACAATATTTACCGTGCCATGATTCAAGTATCTGATGCTGGTGAGTCATAAGGCCATAAGGCCTCACGCTCGCAGCCTTCCCTTAGTCAAAGCCTGCTGCCATTTTTAAGGACACTGCACTGTGGAGACTGACTGCCCTCTTGTTTTTCTTTTCTCTTTGTAGATATTAATGGAATGTCAATTGCAGGCACTCTGGAGATTTCACTCATTGAAACGAATGACCACAGCCCTAAGCTTTTCCCACTGAGTGCCACCATGTGCAGCAACAGAAACAACCCTTGCGTTCTACTGAGTGCTACTGATGAAGACATGCCCCCTCACTCCATACCTTTTACATTCAGCACGTTAATAGCCAATTGGACTATTGTTCAGAGCAACGGTAGGATTTGTTGTAGAGGGATGAAGGCATCACACAGAGAAAGTTAAACCCAGTCCTCATGTTTGTCGTTTAGACCAGGGTTTCCCAACCCATTGGTGGGCCGCGAAAACTAAAGTTGTATGTAGCATTTGTCAAGGTGAATTTAGCTATCACAGAAGCAGCTCGTCTCGTCTATCACTTTAATGCAAAGCACCCGACAGAAAGCAGTCCCAGGTTAGATGGTCGCCAACCCACACTCCACGACTTCTCTAGGAAAATAACTAGACCAGTCCGTGAAAAGGTTACCAACACTTAAGCAGTTTAGGTTGCCAGTGACTGTCGGCCTATCAACATATCACTTACTGTACGGTGGAGGACGGTGGGCTGACTGAGGTGATTCGAATTGCTTCAGGGGACAATTCTTACGATTTACCATCAAGGGGCACCATTGTGTCTCGCATACATTCCTTGTATGACGGCGAGAGAGCACGAAAAATTCAGCTCCTCGAGCAAGCTGCCAATGACAATTACTTGGGTGCCACAGCTCATTTTATTGACAATGTATGGAAATTGAGATCTTTTGCATTGGAAGTAAAAAAAACAGAGGCGCGACATACAGCGGAGAACTGTGCAGAGGAATTCATCGACGTCTCAAACAGATGGGAGATAAGTGGCAAACTGACCACTTTAGGCACTGATATTGCCCGTAACATGTTGGCAGCTGCTAAACTACTTCCATTTTAACATCTACCCTGCGCGGCACACAGTCTGTTCCTGGCTGGCACTTTATAGGTATGAGTTATAGGCCTGAGCCTCTTTGAAAACACAGTTCTGTGTGTAGTTTTGTGTTTAAAAAAAAAAAAAAAATACAATTAAACAACAGTGTTTAAAATACACGCTGTCTGAAAGTGATTACTCGTTAATTTATAAGATTTAGTCTTTAGAAGTAAAACAAACTTTTAATCGCGATTAATCTAGATTAAATAATTTCAAAATGCGAGATTAATTAGTTATTTTTTTAAATCTATTGACAGCCCTAATATTAATACAATGCATGATTGAAATGGGATGTTTTAAACACAATAAAAAATATATAAATAGGCATAACAGACAGATCATGAAAATAATATCCTATCTTGTTCGAACTTTACAGCGTCATCAAGTTGAGGCGCTCAGTTAAGGTTTAGTCTGTGGTGATATTAGCGGAAAAAATGAGAATTTGCTGTGCACAAATAGGCCTAGGCCTACTGCAATTAAGTTCCTTTGTTTCAAAACTCTTTTGGACTATAAATGCTCTGTGAGGTTTTATGTTGTTTTCTGGTGCACAATACAATTTTGATGCAATATCTAGTTAGATTTTCTTGTATTCATTTCTAGGCTTCCACCTGTAGCAGGTGCTGATGTTACTTTTTGTGACACATAACAATCGTTTATTAATTAGAATTAATGGATTATAGATTCAATTAGCCTAATGGAATATAGATTAGCTAAAATAAGCAGGGTGGCTGTTGGTACCCGACCTGTTACAAATACGAAAAGTTGGGCCTCGGAGTCGAAAAGGTTGGGAACCCCTGGTTTAGACCGCCGTTACTGGAACTCAGTTTTCTGGCTTGTGGGTACATTTGTATTGCTCTCTGGAAAAGTAAATCTCTTCATGCTTGCCTCTGTTAAGGGACCCATGCATTCCTGGAGCAAATGGTAGACACTGAATCTGGGGAGTTCACTGTCCCTGTGGCAGTGTCTGACTCTGGTGCACCCCGGCTCACCTCCATCAGCCACATCAACGTCACCGTATGTCCATGTGACGTGGACGGGGAATGTAAAGCCATCTCTGCCGCCATCTTTGGCACCAGAGCGGGCATCAGTTTCATCGCCCTGATAGTTATCATGAGTTGCATTGCTCTCTTATTCGGTGAGTATATATGGAGTGAGTGGCAATACATATTTATTTAATGAACATCTTCATCTTCAGTAAGGTTTCTGGGAGGGCCATTTCCTCAAAACCTCATTTTTTCCTTTCATTTGGACACTTAAGTCAGAAGCTCAAAGCATTTTCACAGAAAGATTCTGTGGCCAAACTTGAAACCCTACACAAATATACACTCATGTTGAAATCACATGTTATTCTGCCGAGTGTTGCTGAAATCACATGTTATTCTGCCCAGTGTTGCTGCTGCTTGCTGTAGCTGTGGGAGCCTGTAAAAGGCACCATATCAAGAAAGGAGGGGGGCTGCTGGTTGGGGAGTCGGATGATGACATCCGTGACAACGTCCTCAACTATGATGAGCAGGGCGGAGGAGAAGAGGATGAGGTGAGAGAGTCCTTGGAGGCGTGTCCAGCAAGCACATCACCTTTAATGGCTGGATTACAATATCCGTTTTGAGAGATCCAAGGAGTTCAGCCTCAGCGAAATAAGCCTTTTTTTTAATAAGATATAAAATACACATATCTCATGTGTACAAACTACACAATACACAATAAACATAAAATATTTGAGTCTTTGACGCCTTGGTTTTTTCTCTCTTCTTTTCCAAGAACGTGTTCAACATTGACCTGCTGAGGAACCCCAGCGATATTGTCCCGTCCCCATCGCCCTTTTCTTCCCCTGTCTCCGGCTGGCCAAGGGGGAGACAGCCTCTCAGGAAAGACACTCCACACAACCTACCCTCGCCTACATATCCCAGAAGGCCCCCTGCTGATCCCACTGACATTGCAGACTTCATCAATGACGTGAGTGGCTTTCCTTGTCTTACTGCTCAGCCTTCGTCTGTGATTTTTAAATTTGGGGTTGTCATGTTCTCTAAGGGGAATGACAGTCAAAGGATAGAGGTTCCCTTTGTAAGACTTACAGACGGACGGGGCAATGTCTCTCAAACAAACATGTTCCATTCCACATTTCACATCATGAGCGTAAGCCAGCAATAAACAGGCTGTTTGTGGGTGTCATCTTTTCTTATTGTAATGACACCAGGAAATGATGAATCCCCCAATCTTAGACAACCTTTTACATAATTTCTCACTTAATGACACCTCATTGGTAGTGAAACTCTTTTAGCCCCCAGTGTTATCCTGGTCGTGGATGCTCATTGTTAGAATTTCTTCTCTTCTGTCTCACAGGGGCTGGAGGCCGCTGACAATGACCCTAATGTGCCGCCCTACGACACGGCACTCATCTACGACTACGAGGGGGATGGGTCTCTGGCAGGCAGCCTAAGCACCCTGGCCTCAGCAGGCTCGGATGCAGACCAGGACTACGACTACCTCAACGACTGGGGACCACGTTTCAAAAAACTAGCCAACATGTATGACCCACGTTAAATGTAGTCCCCACCATATCCAACCCACTGTTTTCTCCACCCACATGCACAGAGCATAGCATACTGTTGGACACTCACACAAACACACAAACACAAAAACAAGCACACACACAGGCCTTTTTGTCATTATTATTTCTTTTCCTGAATTCTGCAATGTGGTGCTTGCATGGTAACACACAGTGCTGTAAAGTCAGATGCAATACACAGTGCTACCTTGTTTCCCTCATTTCCTATATAGTTCAGTGACATTTTTCTGTGCAGCACCTTACTGAATAGTTGCCCCAAATGCTGCACCGTATCATGGCTTTGCCTAGTGGTTGCCAAAAGGTAAAAAGTATGTCAGTTTGTACTGATGATAGACGTAGAGAATGCTTGAGAGAAACTTAAGAGATTAGAGGTTGTCTTATCTGTTTTTCTGACGCATCATCTTGAAAAACAGTTCATGTGAGCTGCACTGTAAACTGCAAATGGTATTGGGAATATCTGTATGTCGAGACTGTATCTGGTAATAAGGCAAGTAATATCCACAGGTCAATGAATGTAGAGATATGAGAATACGTGATATGTCGAGCATGGACAAATCCAGACAACAGAGTCTGAATTGCCTCTGGTATGATTTATGCTAGGGTTTACTTACTTTGTATAAGTGATTCAACAAGATATGAATAAATATCTCCAATATAGGCGTTTTTTTTTCTTTTTGTGGTACATTACTACCTTTTTATATTATATGTAAATATAATGTTAGACTTGATGATCCTATGAAGATACTTTTGTATTTTTCTGTTTAAGATTATATTGGAAGGGTAAAACCATTGGCAAACCGTTCAACTCTCCAAACAACTTGTTTTTTCAGTGTGCGTCGATTTGCCCTCTTCAGCATTAATAATTATAACTCATTGTATTCTCAGTAAAATTGTATAGATGTATGACTTTTTCTTTTTATACTTTTAATTCTGCAATCTTCAAAAAGAGATAAAAACATATGATGTATCGTCTGTGTGGCTATTGATGTTGTTTTTGTAATGTACTATTTATTTCATCCATGAGGTTAAAAGCCATTAAAATTGAAAATGTTACCTTGTACTAATCAATATTGTGTTTAATAAACCAGAACAGGCTTTTACATTTATTGTGTGGATATGCTTCCGTTAACAGCTTTTATATGGGTCTATACATCAGGTGAATTCAGGTAGAAATGTTATTAACCAAAAACGGGAGAAACCCATATATTTGGATTTATTTGAACACACAGATTATACAGCTTGGTTGGATGTGGATACAATAAGGCTACATCAGCCTAACAGCATTGAATTCACAATAAAACTTTCAAGCAGCCAAGTTTAATTCTATTAAATAACACTTTTTTGTCAACTGGTGTGTACCTTCCCTTTGCCTTATCATGGGCTACTATTGAAAACGCTTTGTGCCCACAGTGAGAATATTCCTTTATGATGGTACATAGAGTACCTGCAGCAGGGACATCATTTTTTGCAGGTAACAGATTTAGGAAAAACATAAACCTAAACTTTGAAACCATGGAACAACTGTGTAATCCTTTCAGAAGCTATTTGTGGCTAATTAGTGCGTTTTATAGCGTTCTGTGCAGCCTCCTATTTTCTCTGTACAAATGCTATTCACTGTACAAACATAACTCATTACATCCAATAAAAATGGACATATTTATAATTATCTTTCATCCCATTCATTCAGTTCAAGTTACTTTACTGTAGGAACCTACTCTACACATATAAGCAGGATACCCCACGCCTCACGTTTGTCCTTTCAAGTCACAAATTCACTGCAAAGAATCTTAGCTCAGATCAGTTCACTGCAATCTGAGTATGGCTGGCACACCAAATAAGCAACCACCTGTGGTCTCGCACCGTGAGGCCAGTCCTGGTACTGCGTGAGCCCTCAGCCTGAGATCACACAGGGCCCAGGCTGAAGTCCTCATCGTCCTTCCTGGGTGGCGGCCGGGGCCTGGGAGGCTCGTCCTCTCCGGTATCCTGCTTGTCCTTCTCAGCCTCGATCCAGGTCTGCGGGGCGATCATCTTCTTGGGCCCATACGGAGGGGAGCCAAGCAAAGCCTCAATGTCATCATAGTTCACCACCTCCCGCTCGAGCAACGTGTTTGCCAGCTGACGAGGTTGGGGGAAATGGATGGATGACAGATGAAGACAGAAAGAAAGACAAGTTAACAGAGAGAAAAGAAAATGACAAACATTCAAAAGAAACTCACCGGCCACTTCATTAGGTATACCTGTTCAACTGCTCATCTTCGCAACAGTATGCAACAATTTGCCACTTTTTGAGATATGGTTTTTTTATCAGGCAATTAGTTTTGGTATCATCTTCAAATTCATTTTGATGGCATATGGTGTGGGGGGTCATTTATTGGCACACTTTAGGCCCCCTTCTGAGCATCATTTATTTGCCACAGCCTAGCATAACACGCCATGTCACAAAGCTCATACCATCAGTTCACTATAATCAAAATCCACTGTCACCAGATCTTAATCCAATAGAACATAGTTGGGATGTGGTGCATCCTGAACATGCCCATAAATCAGCAGTAACTCCAATCCAAATATGGACTCAAATTTAAATCTATCTAATCCAGCACAAAGGTGACAGGGGCAAAGTCTCTGAGGAATGTTTCCAGCACCTTGTTGAATATGCCACAAAGAATTAAGGCATTTCTAAGGACAAGGGGGGTCCAATACTAGGAAGGTGTACCTAATAAAGTGGCCAGTGAGTGTATAATCTCTTAGATAACCTGAACCCTTTATATTTATACATGTGACATTATATGTATATTGTACAACTTGTACAAATATTTACATTATCCAAAATTTTAATTTTTTTAAACATTATTTAGAGTAGTTTATACTGTGTTTTCTACCATGCATCGTGCCATTACACAGTGCTAAAAGAGGAAAGATAGCAGATGCTCACCAATATCAGTTTATCCCTGTTTTCCAGAAGCAGCTTCTCTGTGTGTCTATAGGCACGGGCCACCAGCATTTTAGCCTCCTGATAAACCAAAAAAATTATGACACACAAGGATGAATAACTTTACTATGTATCCTACCATTAAATTCTAATCAGTATTCAGTGAACAGTATACTGCTTCGTATTGATTTTTCAGGTTTTAGCTAAAAAGGTTCTAGCAAGTGTTTACATCTAAATGAGTTAGCTGTTGCTAATGGAGATGAGATGAAACATCACTCACATGATCCATCTGCTCCTGGAGGCCCTGGCTGAAAGGTCTGCGCCCAATGGCTCCCTGCTCCTCTGTGTCCGGGAAGGACACCTGACCCACGCTAGCTGACATGCCATACTGCTTCACCATGGAGTAGGCCACCCGCGTCACCTTCCTCAGGTCATCCTGAGCACCTAACACAGGACACACAGGACACACAACTGTGAGCGATGTGTCGTTTGTGTGTGTGCACGGTGGGATTCATCAAGTGCTTTGCCATCTAAATGTGTGTACCCCTAAGGTTGTTGGCAGAAATCAAGCCTTTAACTTCTCTATCGTAACGGTGTTAATTATCGGACGGCGTGTGTTATCGGCAAACGTTCGCGTTGTCATGTGAATCCATTATTAAACTGAAGTTATAGATTGTTAATCCATTATTAAACTTAGCATTTTGATTGTTTAACAGAATGGCCGATGTTTGACACTGTCCGATAACTCACATAGCTACGCTAATGTGTTTATGAAAGAGTGAGTTTGTGTTAGTGAGTGAATAGCATTAAGGCGTGTTTGTTTCCCAGAGATCACATGTGAGCTCTACCTGTGGTGACTTTGTTGAATGTGATGGCCTCAGACGTCCTCCCACCCAATGCCATGCACATCCTCTCAAACAACTGCTCTTTGGTGAAGAGGTACTGGTCTCTGGGGAGGATCTGTGCGAACCCCAGTGCAGCATTGGTCCTGGGGGCAATTGACACCTGAAACACATGGCATACACAAAAGACTTTTAAGAATCTAATACATTCTCATAGTGAAGCTACACTGAAGCGCCCATTACATATTCCAATATCGAGCTTGAACCTTTGTTATCCGTAGAGAAAGTAGTTTGTTTTGTTCACCTTCATGACTGCCTCAGTGTGCTCCAGCAACCAACCCACCAAAGCGTGACCGGACTCGTGGAAAGCCACGATTCTCTGCTCCTCTTTGGATAGGATCTTACTTTTCTTTACACTTCCTGAACACACACATCAGAAAACAGAGGACACTCTGCATGTCATACAATGATGTCAGAACAGCACAATGGAGAGATGAAAATATTACATAGGGAGCACCATTAACATAAAACAATACCAGACATAAGAATTTACTACACTGTCAAATTCCCCCTTTATTACAACCCATTCAGTTGTGTGTATTATGAAACCAATGCCACAGGCTATGCCAAAGCTGTAATGCTGTCTTGTACCTGCAATGACCCTCTCCACTGCATACTCAAAGTTGAATGTATCTATAGACTTGTATCCTTCTCTGGCAGCATGTAGGGCAGCCTCATTACAGATGTTGGCAATGTCAGCACCTGGGACACAAGCACATATCAAAACATTTTTTTTTAGATGTTCAGTGGAATTATATAGGCATGAATTAGACAAATAAACAAATAGACAAGCGCCTTGAGACAATTTGATTGTTTTGGCGCTATATAAATAAAATTGAATTGAATGGAATTGAAATACTATGTCACTAAGGACTTGTTGAAATAATGAATTTGAAGGTCTGCATAAAAAAATATAAAAATTAAACAATGACAATATGATGCAATCAGGATGGATAAGGACACATTTGAATCTGAGGGATAAGGCCTCTAACCCACCACTGAAACCTGGGGTGAGCTCAGCTAGACGGAGGGAGTAGAAGTTTGCTGGCTGGGTGAGCTTCAGGATCTTCAAGTGCTGCTCAAAGATCTCCTTCCTTTCCTGAAGAACGGGTACCAAACACCAGGCAATGAATGTAAACATTAGAAACACACAAACACCATTACTGTTATACATGTATCAATGAAGTAGGTAGAAAAAAAAACTGAATTTAACATGCATGTACCTGTAGGGTTGGGAGGTCAATGAAAATATGTCTGTCTAATCTCCCTGGTCTCATCAGTGCATTGTCCAAAATGTCTGCCCGGTTTGTGGAGGCCAACACAATCACATGATCTGTGGTTCCCATTCCTATAAGAAAGATGATATTTGTTGATTGTGAGAATTAAGTGATTCATCACGGTCTCCCTTCATTCCTATCTCTCAATCTTACCATCCATCTCAACCAGTAACTGATTGAGAGTTTGCTCTTCCTCAGTGTTGGAGAAGCCTGACATGTTGGTGGAGCGCTTCTTCCCAACAGCATCGATCTCATCTATGTAGACGATGCATGGGGCGCGGGCGCGGGCCTCTTTAAACAAACTCCTCACTCTGGCCGCGCCGAGACCTAATTACAAAGACAAGTGAACGTCCATCAAAACTCTCAGATGAAACACACTTGTAATACTCAGCATATGGCATCTACATTTACATTACTTCATCTTAACCAGCTGCACATTACTTCACTTTATCAGCAGTGACTTACAGATAAAAGAAAAACAATTACAATGGAACAATAAGTCAATGGGTTCTTTTTTTTTTTTTTACTAAATAGGGCACAATTAATTTATAGTGGAAATAACATTGATGAACATATAGGCTCTCTCCCTGTTTGGGATTACATGGCGCGATGACATTGTTTATGATATTCTATACTTGTATGTGGCATATTAAATGCTACATACCAGAACTAGATAATTCTGACCTGTTTACTGGGCAGTGCAAGTTATTCAATAAATCAGATATTAGTCAAATTTGAAATGCATAAAATGTACCATCTCACCTCCAATTACTTCAACAAACTCAGACCCCGCCATGGCAAGGAAAGGCACTTGAGCTTCGGTTGCCACAGCCTTGGCCAGTAGGGTCTTCCCACACCCTGGAGGCCCCAACAGCAAGGAACCCTTGGGGACCTTGGCCCCCAGCTGAAGGTATCTATCGGGGTTCTACAAAAAGAAAAAAAGGCAGGCTACTGTCAGGGACATATGGTCAAAGTCTTAATCCTCAAACACTCATAGACTTCACACCTGCCCTCACCTTTAGATAGTCAACAAACTCTTTCACTTCCACCTTTGCTTCATGCAACCCTGCAACATCCTTGAAGCTGACACCCTTTCCAGATTTCCCATCTACAATAGTGAACTTGGCCATTTTCAGCTGATTCTGTTGAGAGAGGGATTGGCACATTAATCAGGAGAATACGGCTGTGTCATGACTTGCTTGAATCTAGAAAAAACTCACAAAAGCACTGAAGCCTCCTTCTCTGCCTCCCATGCCTGCAAGCCGAAAGATGTACCAGAGAATGGCCACCCCAATGGCAGCCATGCCAAGGGCATACAGTGCACTACAACAAAACACACAGAGGTGAAAGATGGTTAGGCATGTCACAGAGATTCATTTCAATTCACTTTTTTTTTTTTTAGATCCACCTACTTATCACCCTGTACTTACTGTCCCTGGGTTAAATCAAAGAAAATACTTAATTTGAATGACATTTGCTAATCATACGCTATAACCACCAGTAAAACTCATTCAACCTTACACATGAGAGGTCAATCGATACAGTGTAGTATCATCATATTTTGACACAATATTACATTGATACAGTGGTGCCAATTATCTTGTTAATTATGTATTTAATATTATCATTTTAGTACATTCATCCTGATGACATTGCTTCTGAGGTTCACAATATGGCGCAAGACCTTGTTCTTTTCTTGCGTCACAGTGGAATAGAAGTCACAGGCGAGAACAAATTTAACTAAAAATAATTTAGACTCCTAGTATACAAAACATAATATATGGGAGAAATAAAAAAAAAAATTCAATAATAATGTATCTTGGCCCAAATATCGTGATAGCATCGTCGCCAGTTATCAGAATAAATCACTCACTTTCCAAAGAAGCCAGTGCGTCTGTAAGAAACTGGTATTCTGTCTTTGGCCTCAATGTTGAGCTCCTCCTCTGCTGCCCGCAGCTTCTCTTCAAACTTGTCAATGTTGGCCACCTGCATGCGGTACATAAGGGCCAACCTCTGCAAACAGAAGCAACAGCATCAGTACTCGAATACTGTAAATAAATCTAACAAGGACTGAAAAGCAGCTTGATCAAATGCCGTAAACGGCTAACATACAGGTCTTCCAAAGATGACTGCTCCTGGGTGGAGGTAGATCTCTACGATGTCACTCTCAGGAACCACCTGTACACGTGAGACCTCTCCCTTTGCCAACATCTCGTTCACAAAGTCATTCCAGGAGATGTTCCCCCCACTGGTGTTGATGGAATTGAGAACACTCATGATGAGAGCAATGATGAAAAGGGTACGCAGGCGCTCGCGATACATTTGGTCCTCTTGCTCACGACGTTTCTTCTCCTCTAAAGATTAGATGAGTCAACAACAATCACAGGTGAACCAGAACACTCATATACACATTGCTGTGAAATTGAGTGGACTTCTGTCCAAAGACCTAAAACAAGCTAAATAACGGTTACCTTCATCTTCCTCAGGAGTCTTGCCCTTGCCTCCATCTTTCTTCTCTTGGCGTGACTGAGAGGTGCTAAAGTAATTGAGGCCCCCTGACAACAGATGTGAGATACACTGAGTACCGTGTTATGCCATTCTAGAGGATGACTGAAGTTATAGCCTAAAGAATGACTCACCTAATATCTTCCATAATCCCACTGAGTTGAGTATCTGATGATTTCCAAGTGATGTCCTGGTGAGTCCTAGTATTCTTGGATACAAGGGACTGTTGAGCTACAGAACGAGTAAATTGTTATTAGACTGTCATTAGACTGACATTAACAGTTATAAGGAGAACTTGAACACGTTCACGAACATTGTGTATCTTACAGTAGGCACTTATGGGTATACGATCTCCAATATTATTGGAAGTCACAAGATAAATGATTGGGTTAAAGACCAAACAGAAAGCAAAAGCGTTGACTAAGTGCACATTTCAAAACAGGGCAAATTGAACAAACGTCTTACCTCGGTATAAAGTGATTTAAACTCACGATTCGTTTGTGGAGGTAGTGTCACACGTAACTTAGGTTTTAAAAACTGTTTGCAACTAGAACACGATTCCAGTTTTCGCTGAATGACTCTATTGGAGAAACTGTCAACATTGCCTGAGGCGCCGTTTCTGTTACGAGACATCAATGTCCAAACTTGACTTACTTTGATATGCTTACATGACTTGCTATTCCGTTGCAAAAGTAACGCTGCCATTGTAAGTTCACAGCTAATGTTACCTATAGCTAGATCGCTGAAACAGTTGTTGAGCGCAGCTAGCCGATGACAGCATGCAGAACAAACCACTTAAAATGTCATTCTTGTGAGGTTATTTGTTGACAGTTTAGCTGTACTAATATAATTGGCCTTGCTCTAAAGGCAGTTCACCATAGCTCCATTATCTGCTAGCCGTACAGTCAGACTGTTAGCTAGTTGTTACTAAACAACTGAAGATTTTGTGAAGGCAAAAGATACAACTCTTACTGGCGTTTGCAGATGAACACAACTCGCGATTACTCGGATAGCTGATAGCCAGCTAGTAAACAACTGTGCTATCTGCAGCAGGAAGACAGTTTGCGATCTCTACACTAATGGAATATCTTGCCATTTATGGCTATGCCACCAACCTATGACGTCATCACAGTTGCGCCAAGAAACAGTAACCCCGCGCGGAATATTGACGCAATATATATTCGAATAAATATAAAGGAAAAAATGAAGAATGTTGAATAGTAAAGAACAAGGATGGCAACATGTAATCAATGAGGGGTCTATTTTCATTTCTGATGCATTGTCAGGTTTGAAGCAGATTACTCATAGGTTTGTAGCCAGGTATAATCAGACAGACACACCCTCGCCGTCTTTGAGAGCTGGGTGGTAATGCGCTGACTTGTCCAGACCACAGGGCTGGGGGGTTAACTGGTTTTGGATTAGATTCCATTGCACAATATAGCTTCAGGCCGTTCTTTAGTGACACTCATTTCCTTCTGCAGTAATACTCCAAAATGTGGACCAGCTACCATCACTTTACCTTACCTTATCTTGTGACATGTACACCTCAATGGCCTTTAAATCACAACTACAGTGATTGTGACTGGGTTTTTTTCAATTTATTATGCTTTCGTGTCCCCAAGACAGAACAGAATCATCTTCTCCTTAGGGCTTGAATGTCTGACAACGCAAAACAGTGTCCTGAACTGTCAGAGAGGTTCATCCATTTGAAACTTTTTTGTGTTCAGCAAAGAGGTCATATTAGTTGCAAACAAATGCAAGCATGACCAAGATGTCACAGGGGTTTAACGCAAAATGTGGTACCCGTGACTCACATGGAATAGCCGACCAAACTGCAGAGGAAAACTCAGTGTAAAATACTTGAAATAAAGAATCCTGATTAATACTGTCAGATATTATTTATAATTGGCCATATTATCCACTGACCACATCATGTGTCATCCAAGAACCACAACGTAGAGGATTCAATTAATTAGAAATGTAAGTGCAACATTGCATGGTCTGCCTTTGAAGATACCAGCAGGTGGTGGTATTGCCCAACTTCAGTATTCATGTGATGACGTTTCATGGCAAGGTTCAAAACACTAACATATGCTATTTTGCATAATCATTTAAACTCTGGATTATGGTTGATTGTGATCCCTTGTGTATACGGTTCGTGAAGCTCTAAGCAGTGTATTTGTTAAATCGCTTGGGTAGTGGGTAAATCAATTTATATATTTTAGAATATAAGACAAACCTTAAGAGTAATTGCATAAGGTTATTCCATTATTGGGCTGTCTCCTCTTGAATTACACAAATTAAAATAATATCTCAGATAGGCTACAAACAGGCGCAGACGACTGATTCTATGACGAAAGATTACATTTGCTTGGAAACACCGTAGAGGTACTGAACCATTACAGTCAGAATATGACTGTAAAATAAAAAGAGAATCGGCAGCAGAATATTTGACATTCTGCAGAAGAGGTAGCAATATATATTAACTGACAAGCAAAATAAAAACAATTTGTGATGTCACGCAGACGAACAACTATGTTGACCAATGCAAACTGAAAAGGCACGGTGTTCTGACTCTCAACCAATCACATTTGGTCTTTCATTAACGAAGCAACCATAACGCTGTAACGTTACCGCAAGTTACACTTGCCATCTGCTGAAAACATAATTTATTGTCAATGCATTGTTTTATGTTTACGTTACCCCATACAATCCATTTTGGTCAAAACCTTTTTTATAAATATGGATACTATCATCCTTACCTCTACTGAACTTGTGAAAACATGATTCACAATGGCGTCAGTTGTTGTACCCGCCCTTATTCAGCAGCCAATCAAATTTTGCGTCTCACTTTGTGCGTTCCATTTTCGTCACCATTGAAGCTAAAGTCAAAGGCCGCTTGGAAACGGTTTGCAAGGAGTTGGTCAGTGAGGATTAAGCCGAAACTCGGTTATACATTTCTTTAAAAGCAAAACAGCAAGCCTTACATTAAAGTTTTGCAACAGTTTGTTTGTGGTGCTTCTTTAGTAGCGATGGAGGGGAAATAATCGCTTTAATAATACATCTGTTGGAATCTTGGAAGATTTTTTTCATCGCTTGGGGTTTTCAGGATTAAGCTAGCCAGCTAGTCTCAAGGTGCTAGCTCGCTAGCTTTGCTTGGTGTGACTGTGGACTGAAATGGGTGCCGTTCTTGTCGGATGTCCCTGGACGGCAGCTTACTGAGAAGGCCCCAAATGGGAAAAACAAGCATCGGAGAGGAATGTGAAGTATAAACTTGTAGATGTAGTTCATTTTTGACCGAAGGTAAGACATAATTTTGTAGTTTCTCATTTGCCTGCTCCGTAACGAAATATACTCCTGCGTAGCAAATTATTGGATAGCTAGCCAGTTAGCTTGTTGGCTAATAATACGCTAGACAGGGTTAGTTTTGTTTATTCTAATGCTAACTCGGTAGCAAACCTTTTAGTGCTACCAGTCTTGGTAGAGTTTGGATTTTATCGTTGGTTAATTCCGTTTTACTCTGGAAAACAAGTGACGTTAATAAGAGGGTGAAGTGAAAATGCTGTGCTGTTGTGTGAATAGAATGGGTAGAGTTGAATTCGTCCGTTAACGTGAAATCTATCAGAACGATATTGTTGCTGTTAAAAAGATGAAGGGAAACTTGCAGTTTGGTCTATCAAACCACCCAAGCAATATTGGTTTGTTTTTGCAGGTTGGACGTTACGTTAACCCAGCTAGAGATAGATGCACTTTGCACCTTAACTATATTTTGTTAGTGTACGTGTATAGCCTTATCTTAGTTTGGCTAAGTTTATGGTTAATGTACACTTGAAATAACGTTAATCAACTTAGATTCTAAAGGGAAATAATCATCCTTAAAATAGCTTATCTAGATGGGGAAGCTAGCAAGCAAGCAAACCTCAATTTGTTTGTGACTTAACGTTAGCCTGGCCCTCCTTGCTGACGGTCTGATTCACCTTTTAAAATAATTTGTTAAATATTTAAGTTCAAATGTATTAGACTCAATTCATTAGACTTGGCTAACTTATCTGAATTTTCCACCAATCTTTCCATATGAAGATATCCTTTGAACTAAGAATAGTCTAGTTTGCAGAATGATAATACCACATTTAATTATATTATAGTGAAGTATGCTTCCCCCCCCCCCCCCCCCCCAGGAAACCTGTACGTTAGTCAACAGTACAATGAAATGTACACAGGCATGTTTTTAATCCTTTGAATTGGTTCTCAATACATGGTTAGAAAAATTACTTGGTGGAAATAGTGACCAGATTGGTTTGTTTTGTAAGACTAACTTAAGCCATGACATAGGAATGGAAATGCATCGCGTTGTATTTTTTTTTGTCGTACAAAGTGGCCAAACATGATTTTGCGCATGCATCAACCAACTCAGTCAAGCCAAATGTTTGGAAAAGTAACTGTTTCGTTAGCAATATATACTCACAGAACTAAACCTAGGTGGAGGCTGGTAGTCGCTAGCCTAAGCAGGATTTTGAAGAGGGCCTCCCGTACTTTTCCACTATCCCCCCGGTAATGTTCTTCGCTCTTGAGTATAAATGGAGATACAAGTCTAAAGTCTCATTTGAGATGAAAGGTGTTAGTGCTTACAAACATAGGTAAAGTGAAAGAATGGTCGTCTGCTGCGGATTGTCTTTATGGCATAGGGACATAAAAGAAAATGTAAGGGCACCCTCCATGTTGTTGTAGTTCTCTGTGTGTCACAAAACTGTTATGTCTGTTCTGACGTTAAACTCGGTGTTTCAACATGAACAGTCTGTGCACTGAGTGTCAGAAAAATTTGTTATGTCCTATGTTGGCAGACTGATTCAATGATTCTCTGCTATTTTGAAATATAATTGCAGTCTTATACTGCTTAGACACCATTCTCATCCTGTGGGTTAAATAATGGGTTCAAAATGGATTGCGTGTGGTGTGTGCAATCAGATGACCTGTGCTCTAAAGGAAGGTATGTGTCTGTACTGTTGGTGCAGTAGCGGTACTGGGGAAAAACACTGCAGCACGCCTGCCTGCCGTATTGCTTTGCAGATATTGCTAGAGCAGCTTAGTTCAAGTGTTTACCTTGAAATGTGGTGCAAATGCAGCAGTCAGAGGGAGGCTGTTGTTCTGTCTTTTGTTATATTTGTTTAATTTCTCATCACATTTCTTTTTCCTTTCATGGTTTTGATATCCTGCCACCTTCTCATGTTTTGCACACCCAGTTGCAGAGGGTTTTCACTTTTAAGTTTTAGGGTGGCTTGCAACAGCTCTTTGTGCCATGGAGCTTGAGTTTTGCAAAAGCGCAGTCCCTGTAACCCCTGCCCTGTGTCTGGTTCTCATCATCCCTAAGATGGACCTTTTCTCTGTCCCTTCCGTTGCAAAAGGGAGGCAGGAAATGGCGTTAGTGTGGAGGTCAAGGGGTCATCTGCTCTGTTATTGGGATCTGGAGGTTCTCAGTGCTTTCCTGTTCTGAACTGCCAATGCGTACATCTTGACTCTGGGAGTGGAGTGGTGTCTGGCCAGGTCAGTGCATGCCCAAATTGCCTGTGGCATAGCTGGAATAGGGGTTTCCCCCCTGATTGCACTACCAGCCTCAGAGTGCCTTTGGCCTTGAATAGCTTGGACTTAGACCCTAATTGGATAGTGGAAGCTGTGTAATAAAGATCAATGCGACATACTGTTCCAACAGGTGTGAGGAATGCACATTTTGTAGGATTATCTCCTTAGGTTTGTGAATGTGGTTAAGTAATTTTAAGTCTGGAGGAAATTCAGCGCGGGTTGTGTGATGTGCTAGAACCTTCCAAGGTAAACATGTCAAAAACACCAAAACTATAACTGTCTGCATTCATTTATTATCTACCATCTTGTGGAACCACAAATGACATCGCCAGTGTTGGCATAGTGACAGTCTTTTGTCTCTGAACGATATGTCAGCTCTTTTATCGCTTAGATTAGTTTGCAAACCCTCAACTGAGAAGGCTCAGTTGGAAGTGGTTGAAAGAGGAGAAAAAGGAAATGCTTTTATTTTTTATTCTGGCTCTGACGATAGCCCTCTTCTACCAGTTGAAATTTTGCAAGAGCAGTTTTACTACTGGTGTTAGGCACTGACCCATACACTGATAACATGATTTGGACCAAAGGTCACCAGCAGCATTATGTACTCAGAAAAAATTAACCTAGTGTAAAGTTTCAAGACCCCTGTGAACAAAGTGAAAATGTGCCATATAGCGGCACGTGTGCACCAGCTTTTTGTGCGAGACCTTGTGAAACAACTTGCATAATCTACCTGTGCCACATATGCAGGGAATATTTTATTATTTAAACGACTAGCATTCCTGCAGGTCCTCTAAGAATGTCTGACCACATGCAGATCCTCTTCCTGTTTTTGAGCCTCGCAGGAGCTGCAGTAGCCTGTCAGTGCATGCAGATCTGTACAACAACAGTGCTCATGACACTTGAAGTCTTCTACCTTTGCGGTGGACCTGCTGTAGCACCTCGAACTAGGCTTTTTCTTCCCTCTGACGGGCTTGGCGGTGTGGTCGCTTGTTTACTCCTTTCTTCTTCTTTTTTTTTTTTTAAAGACCACACAGGGGATGTATGGGCAGGTTGAGGCCTGATGTTTTTGTCAAAGGGTGAGAAACATGGCCACATCTCTTCAGTCATGCCTACACCAGCTAGAGGGGCTTTTTGTGCCTCCAGAACGTTAGGCAAGAGTGTTGGTTGTGCCGTGCACTGGCCTGGGGAACATGGGGCAGTGGAGGACGGGCACCACCTCGCTTATTCTCACATGCAACACCCGTTCATAGCTAGCTTAGCTTGGTCCGAGGATCAGATAAGTCCCCTGGCTCAGTAGCTGCTGCTGGTGCAATGGCAGTGTTGTGAGGACTGAAGTAACCTGTGTGTGACTTAGTGGCTGTAATTAGAAAGACAGGGCAAAGGGGGGTGGGGGTGTCAGCTGAAGTAGTAGTGCAGCCTGTGCCTCAGTGAGGCTCACTAGCTGTTGGGCTGCATTTGACACGCTGCTGCTATCCTCCCTCGTCCACCTCCGCAGAGCTGAGGCTCGAGGGCTGACGAACCCGTAAACAGGAACAGCCTCTCTGTGCCTTCTCTCGTTCTTTCTCTTTCTCTTTGACCAAGCTTATTTCCCTCTCCTGAGGAGTAAATCTTTTATAGCTGCTCACCTCACCCCACCCCCACCCAATCTCCTTACGCAGTCAAATGCCGTTTAAACCCCTTTTGAAATCCAGCCCATCTCTCTCCCCCCTGCCCCTGCCCATTCTGTTAGCAACATACTCCTACACCAAAGAGAGGACCAAATTATGTGCTGCTTGCTTTTGCCCTAATGGGTGTGTTTCAGTTTTTCCAGAGTGGTTTTTGCTCTTCTCTATCACCCAGCAACCACTTGGTTCCAGTCGGGCTGATAAAATTATTTTATTATTATATTTTTTTTCAATTCTGCCTTGAGCATCAAAGCAAAGAGAGGTTCACCCCTTTGCCTCTTCTGCAAATTTAACTGGATGCTGTTACTCCCTGGTCCCTTTTGATCTCTCCCCTCAGAGGTGCTCTTGAAGCAGAACGCCTTTTAAAGCCCTGCCCTTGTGCAAGAAACTAGAGCCAGTAATTCCTTGGACCTTACAAAGACCTTACTGAAGTCTGTAACAAGAAAGCCAGTGTCATTATATGATATGTGCACATATTTTCTGCCTTTGTTTCGTTTGTAGATGGCCTAAAGTTAATTTTAAAAACCATGTTCGTATTGGGCAGGGCAGCTGGGTGTGCATGTTGGGAATCACAGGAAGGCTGGTGTGCTCATATCTCCTATATACAACCACAGACAACAGTTGGCGTTTTGATGGGACGGGAGAGAAGCTTAGTTTAAACTGTGTTCCTTTGGGGACAGGGGGACAGAATTGCTTGCAGTGAACTGTGTTGTCACGGACATGTCGTCCCTTTCTCCAGCCACTGCTGCTTGTTCTTTCACTCGATCACCCCCTCCTTTTATTTTTTGAAACTGCGTAGACAGGTGGCCAGAGCCATGGCCAGAAGGACATCTGTGCTGTTTACTGCTCTGTCCGTGGTGCCTCCTGCAGTCTGAACAGGAGTCAACAGGGCCTCTGCATTCATGCTTTCATTCTCCCTGCGCTTCAGAGAAATCTCTCACGCCAGGCCTCACTGGGCTCCGCCATGTGTTCATCCTCCTCCAATCCTCAAGACAGAGGCTCAGAAGTTATTTTGGATTTATGTAATGATACTGCTTTTGCTCGCTCACACTCAGTCTTTGTCCACTCCTCCTCCTTCCTGGTTGTGATGACTGGGATGGGGGGGGGGGTGGTGGTGGTGGTGGTGGTGCTGCTGCTGCTGCTGCTGCTTTGGCTGAATCTCAATCACTGGGAGCCTTTAGCTGAGTGCTGCTGCTGTCCTTTTGATGGGGCAGCTGCAGCCTTTCACTCGGCCCCATTTCTATTGAAATGCACTGACAGGAAGGGGGGAGGGGCGGATGGGCTGGCCTGGGTGCTCTATGCGTGACTGAAAAGCATACCTAAAAGCAGGGGACCAAAAGAGAGGAATCACGCACACACACGCACAGAGGGGGCAGGGCCGGAGGACTGGCTGTATGATAGTGCTATACATATCGCACAAAAGCCTTTAAGCACCTTCCCTTTGACCAGCAGTACCAGCATTCGTTTCCAACTCTCTGCCTCGCATTGGTTGCCTTCATGTTTATTTTGAATCTACTGGGATATGGAGAGATAGTGGAAGCTGAAATCTGTATGAGGAAGTGCTATAGTTTATAAATATGTGTTGTATTATGTTGCCAACGCATGGGTAGATAGAGATGGTAACTAAGTCAGTGTTTGTGCTCTTTACATGTAAGGTAATGTTGGCTGTGCTTGTCAGTGACCATGCAGGACAAACCCCAGTGTTTGATGTGACTTTACTGGTGTTGGGGCAGGTGTGCTTTAGTCCAGCCCATAAAACCTGGACTTCGTTTGCCATCTTAACCACTTTCCATACCCCTCCAGTGCCAGCATGTGGAGTGATTCTATTCTTGGCCGACGTAAGCAATCCCAGATCTTGCCAGAATTTTCCACTCTGAATGAGAGTGGCGATGGGGCATTAAAGCTGGAGGAAGCTTCAGAGACATTTGCCACCAGAGCCTATTTAAAGCCCCAGCGAGATTCTCCAGAGGCTTGGACCAGAGCTCGTCCTTCAGGTGCCCTACCTCGACAAACACCCCCTGCCTACTCACTGCCACAAATCAGACCAAGACAGTTCATCTTGGCAAGTCTAGATTTATGTCAAGACTTATATATTTATCTATTTCCCCTAACCCAGCAGGTAGCTAGACAGCCACAGAATGTGCTGGTCTGGCGGAGCAGCGTAAACTGGTCAAACGGTAGTTTATTCCCGTTCCCAAATGGAATTTGTCCCATGCTGATCCAGTGGAGAGATAGCTTGCCATTGCTTAGATTTACTGCTGTGTTTTTTTTAAGCTTTGAGGGTGCTCGCCCAACAGTGTGCTTGAGGAGAAAGCCAAAACATTACACAAAGACTTCTCTGCCGTTTCAGTTGTGTCTTTTGAAATGCCACTTTAAAGGAATGGCAATGCAGACTGTTGGGGGAGAGGGTGTTGTGAAAGGTGCATCGACATAGGGAGATGCTGAGAGGAATCGGGTGATTGTGAAAAGTCGTTACTTAGGAGTTGGCAAAGGGGAACGTGCAACCTTTTTCTCTTTTGCTTTTTCCCCTCCTGTTTTATTCGGGTATGGGTCTCTTGTTTGTACTGTTGTAATAGCAGCCATCCATTCAGACCAGCACGAGAATAGCAGATTTTATCAGCGGCCCTGTTGTCTCTCTGTGTGCTTGCGTGCGCATGTGCGCCAGTGTGCACGTGTTTGTTTGTGCTGCTGCCTGCCTGTGTGTTATGTGTGTGTGCCTGCCTGTGTGTAATGTGTATGTGTGTGTGTGTCTGCATCGTCTTTTGTCCCACACACATCCTGTAATAAGGGCTACTCATCCTGCCAGTGCCACATTGCAATAGGTGCTTTTTATAGAAGCACTGCCTTTCTCTCCTATGTGGGACGGATTTAGAAACGATTTCCCCCCTCTTTATGTATGCATGCTCATGATTTTTCACCTCCTTCTTTCTCGGTTACAGATTTAGTCATTAGTGACTAGAAATACGTAGTGGCTTAAGCAGAGCCAGTGCAGATAGTCTTTGAAGGAGGAGTACATGTGAAAGAGGCAATCTTCATGTACACGCAGAAGAGCCGTCTTGGATTCTTTCGTATAACCGTTGTGTCTGTGACTGAACAGAGTTGTCTGGGCAGAGTCAGAAGGATTAAATCGTTAACATTTTTTACTTCAACGCTTATCTATGGTGTGATGGGGCAAATGGTAAACATTTGAGGTCCAGCTGAAAGCTTCCATGCTGTGCATGAGCAAGCCCAACCACAAAGGCCAAAATGAATGCCCGCTTCTCAAGCCAAACATGTCACCACAGAACTAACTGTCCCGCACTTCAAAGGCCTACCCCGGCACACTGTTTGAAAAGCGCTTTCGTCTCAATACGACTGGCCAATTCATCAAGATAAGGCAAAGGCTGTTGCTCTGTCTGTCTGTGTTGGTGCTTCTGTGTCTTCTGCAGCTATTGCTAGCCACACTAGCTAGCCCACTCTGGCTTCTCCACCAAGATGGCACTTTTAGGGTGCTGCCTGCTCACCAGTGGCCTGGCCAAATGTGAAGGTTATTTCTAGCAAGTCACTCTTACATTATGGATGCTTAACATCATGAATAATTCAGCTGTGCTTAACTGGGTGGGGTGTGGTGGGTATTTTTGGATCGCTCGACAGCTTTGAAGAGGTAGAGGGATGGGCCTGGGTCACTGCAAGGTCCCTATACAGACCCCTCTTCCTTGGACCCGCAGCCTCAAACCGCAGTCGGCCTTGACACTCTCACAAACACACATACTAAGACAGCACACACGTGCTATTGCATGGCCGCCCTGTTGTGCTAATATGCTGTTTGCAGAGCACCAGTCTTCCACCTTTTGTCTTTTGCAAAGCTGGTCACGGTAGCCTCTGTACCGTCTCTGTCTGCCTCTCTAGTTCCTAAGGAAGTGGAGCAGTGAGGACGTTTGGGTGTTGGTGTTAGCTGTTTCTCTGGGTTTCCCTCTGAGTCAATGTGACTCATCTCCATCTGAGCTGCAGTAACGGTTTGAGCAGGCCCTGCTAATAACACAGACTGGCCACCCCCCCAGTCTGTTTCCAGGTAGTGCTCACCTCTCCATCTCTGAGTCACTCTGGCTAATTACATAAACTGCATTAACACATAAATGCGCTGGCACTACAGCAGACTGCACAGGTCAGTTGAGTGGGATGTCTTCACACAGGCTGTGATATGTGCAAAAATTGGCTCATATTTGCAAAAATGTAAAGCCCATTATGAAACCCATTTATGTATCTGGTAAAAACAACACAGGATAGATAACACATTTTCATTCCCACTCAGTCTTCTGTAAGGATGAAGTCATAGGCGTTGTGTAATCCCACCTGACTGTATTTAACATTGATGCTACGAAAACTTGTCGCCCTTATATTTAGGGCCAGGCAGCGAAGCTATAGGTTTCTACCTTTTCCTATTATAATTTGATAAGTCTAATTTAGGAGACTGTAACGTCAGCTAGATTACTAGCCATCATTTCATGCAAATGGAACCTATTTTAAACCATTTAAGGTTATTTGAAAGTTTCCCTAGCTAGTTAGCTAGCATAGCAACTAGGCAACCATAGCAACCTTGGAAACCCCATTTGCTGCATAGTCTGAAGCAAAATCAGCTCACCAATAAAGTCTTAGGTTCAAAGTGATCAACCTTTTGTGGATGATGTTAAATGGCTTCACATAGACTGTAAACAATGCTTAGAGAACTAATGGGCCATCAGTGGGGCAAGGGCTTACTCTGATATCAATGTAGTGAATGAAAGGGGGGAGGTCCCCCCCTTCCCCTTGCCCTTCTCAAACACATGAATCCAATGGTTCCAATATCCACTGGAGCCGTGTCAGAAGTTTACTGTGAATGTTACTTGGTCGCCTAGGGTTAGATTAACGGTTTGACTTTGCCGCTTTCCTCCCATTTCCACACGACACTACACTATACACTATAGCAGTAAAATGGTGATTAATACATGGCTTTCAGTGTGAGTGGGAATGAGGCGGATACACCGATGTTATGTTCCTCAGGCACTGGCTCGTTACACTCTTGATTGACTGTTCACAATAGCGGACCTTGGCTGGGCCAAGTTTTGAGATGTTTATATTATTGGAAGATGACGATCTATTTTGTCGCAGTCCTTATGTTCAAGGAGCAACTCATTAAGGTCTGTCGTAGTCAAGAAAGAGGGCTTTCAACTAGGAGTGGGTTGATATACCGGTTTGATAGTAAAAACCGGTATTGTGCCACGCCATGATATGGATTTTGCAATCCCGTGGATACCGCGATTTATTCATAATTCATAATTCGAATTTGGCATTCATATTGTTTTGTTCCAAATTTCAACTGAGTGATAGTACTAAGTAGCTACATCTTTTTTCAATTTAATCTAACCTTTCTTGGTTCTTACGAAAAAAAGAATGTATGTTAATATGTTGACCTATTTTTATGAGCGGCGGCGCATGCATTTGTTGCGCGCATGTAGTGCTAGCAGCAAACAAGCGTGCAGGCAGCTGAAGTTAGTAGGCAGGCTACGTATATATATATTAGTGCTGTCAGTTTAACGCGTTATTAACAGCGTTAACGCAAACCCATTTTAACGCCGTAAATTTTTTTATCGCGAGATTAACGCAAATTATTATTTTTTTTTTACGAGTAACATTCTTTTTGGCCTTGCAAACTGTGTAGTAGGCTAACGTTACGGTTTGAGTGAATGGTGAGCGCGATACGGCGAAATGGATGATAAAAAGCTTCTGAATGGAAAGTTTACTTTTAAAAGTTGTGTTGTGCAAAAGAAGCGAGCTTCACTGTTGTCTGAAAATGTCAACAGGCAGCTGGCTGAAAGCAAAGAAGTAGTAGGCTTACCTTTTATTAGTAACCTAACTTACGGTTCAATGTTTCTGAAATAAGAGGCCTGACTGCTATGTTCCCAGCAAACTTGAAAAAAAGAAAATATTAAGCCATGGTTTAACTGCACTATAGGCTGAGTCCTTGTTTACCTGAAATGTGCACTTTATAATTTTATTTTGTACCGCCCTGTTTGGCAATATTGGTTTTCAATAAAATAAAACATTTGCATAAAGCAAGCCAATCAACTTTTCCATGTTGATAAGGGCATTAAAGTAAAAATAAAATGATGGAAAAAATAAATAAACGAAGGGACATTAAGAATAGATAAAAATTTGCGATTAATCGCGATTCATTTTGAGTTAACTATGACATAAATGCGATTAAATATTTTAATCGTTTGACAGCACTAATATATATATATATATATATATATATATATATATATATATATATATACATACATACATCACTTTCTGCGTGTTCGATATAGCTTATTATAAGTTCATACGTGAACAATCGAGGATGAGCGAACACGCAGAAAGTGATGTTGCTCAAGAGCAGGATGATGACGAATTGGTTAAAAAGAAAGTCGTTTGGAACTGGTTTGGGTTAAAAAGCTCCGACCTCGACCAAATAAGAATAATAGACAGTTTTGTCGCCGTGTTGTTTTAGCCAAAGGTGTACCAGCAACCTGTTAAATCACCATTCAATTGGCAGCTTGCACATTGTCTACTGGTTGTTTATCATATTTCATATCATCATTCTTAACCCACATAGGTAAGGTACATACAGTTGGCAGCTGCTAGCTTGTGATGAACTCGTGTTAATATGTGTGAATATGAACTCTTTCATACGAAGTTGCACAGGCACCCTGAGGGTTTCTACCTTTTCCCATTATAATTTTATGATTAAATCGAGAGAACTATAACATCAGTTAGATAACTAGCTATCATTTCATGCAAATGTAACTCTTCCATTTAAATCGTTTATGCTAAGGTTATTAAAAGTGTCCTTAGCTAGCACAGCAATTCGACAACCATAACCAGGAAACACAACTTTAGCTGCAAAGTTTAATTTCTCAAAATCAGCTCACCATTAAAGAGCAGTCTTTGGTTCAAAGTGATTACAACCACTTGTGTGTCGACAGAGCAAGGGCTCACTCTGATATCAATGTAATGTTAGCGAATATTGCTCATGCTAATATTTAGTCTCCGCTCTTCGTCCAAAGCCAAATCTATTCTTGAGGTTCCAACATTTTTCAAAAGCAATTTCGCTTTGAATGTGAGTATTCGATCGAGTTATCTTCTGTCCCGTCGTTTGAAGCATACCCTTATCTCCGGCATTGGTCTCCCATTATTTAACATTTCACGTTTCGATTGAAAGTCCAGTTTCAGGCTCTCGCGCACGCCCCCTTCATTGAGACAGAGGTACTGTTTGCCTCCCCTCAGTGCTTTTTCACTGCTATGCGGGTTTATGTCAGATCAGCAAGACTAAATAGGTTCTACACATATGTGAAATACATTACCTATTCTATGGATAGAAAGGACATATAATACATATAAAGTGTCCACAAATACTACAGTGGTGACAAACAACGAGAAAGCAAAAGGCATGCGCTCAACCCAGTTAGTGAGGGATTGCACAATCTGAGATGAGGCGCTGTTTGTCGCTGCCTCACCTCGCATGTCTCATCTCCGTTTGAACAGGACATGCGCAAATTCAGCGATTTTTGATTATAAAAATGCTTGAAATGATTGGAATCCTACAGAAATTACATTTGTAGCACATCAGTAGATACACATTTATTTTAGCATTATTTGATTTTTACTTTTCATGATGACATATTTTGCCTTAACTAATGTCATTTAGCTAAGAAGGGCTATTAAAATGTGATTCAGATTTTTTTTCGTCATATATCGTGATATCATATCGATATCGTCTGGACAGTGGAAAATATCGTGATATGAATTTTAGCTCATATCGCCCAGCCCTACTTTCAACTATTTTCTCTTTCCAACTTTTATGTTGGAACTCTGATGTGTGGGTGTGTGTTCGATGGCTGCATGTGGCAGGAACCAAAGGATTCGTGTGTGTGTGTGAGCGTGATTACATATGCATGGGTTTCAGATGAAATTACCTGGTTCTCTCTGGGCAAAAATTGTCAGGCAGTTCTGTTTCACTCTTCTGCGCTTGTCTGTTTCTCAATCTCTTTATCTCTAGCGCTCTAAAAACCCTGCAGAGGTTTCTACCAGCCCTCCCTCCCTCTGTCTAATTTCCATTCCATTTGGACGTTTCCCTCTTGTGCTACATTCTCACCGTGACACACTTCTCTTAGGCCTACCCGTGGCAGCCCTGTAGTTGTATCATCAGGCTTTTCCTCAGCTTTGCAAATGGGTTATGTTTGCGATACCGCTAGGTTGTTCTCCCTCGCTCTCTTGTACAGCCATTATTGTAAAACTCCGTAGCGACAGTAACAGGGGTACAACGAGGGAACATTTTAGCCAGCCTACCTTGTTTCTTATTTTAAAAGCTTTATCAGCTTGATGGATGTCGCTCCATCCTTTCTTCACAAGGAGTAAAATTTCATCATGACCTGCTATGTTTTACGGAAACAAACTTCGATAGTTTAAACTATTTTGAAGTGATTTTGATTTGTTTGTGGGTAGGCCAGAATTCCCCTATCTAGCTAAATGCTTTCGCATGTAAGATTACGTGCATAATATAAGACAGGGTTCGCCTGATGGCTTATAGGGAGATGGCTTGGGGACCTAAGATGGGGATGGAAAGAACAGACAAGAAGGGACTCCAGTAGCTTGCTATATGGTGAAAATCAATTTTTTGTTCACATGAAAGCCAGCCTTGGTGAAGTTTGGGGTGTGCTTGTGTGTAGTTTGCTTTTAATGACTTTGAACTGGTACACAAAAATAGATAATAATCAATTTGAATGCGTTGAGAATATGAGATTTTCACTTGGTCATGACTAGGGATGCACCGATACCAGTATCGGTATCGGTGCCGATACTTCGTTAAAGTACTCGTTTTGAATTGCCGATACCACTCATCAGTATTTCACTGCATCAAACTGGCCGGGCTATGCTGACACAAAATGTGATTTATTGTCCTACCACTCTCTGCCAGACTAGTAAGTAGCTTATTTAACGTCTTGTGTTGCATTTGCTTGATGTTTGACTGTGTTAGGAAAGTTTGTCATAGTGTCAAAGTATTTCAGTATACAGGTTTCGCTAAATTTAGCTGCTAGCATCTCGTTAGCGATTAGCAATTCCGTTGTGCTGCCTTAACGGCGATTTGGGCTCATTTTGAGATAAATGACGACGACAGGAGTAAGGCACAGTGTAAGATCTGCACCGCTACGGTGTCGAGGGGCGGAAAGGAAAGTACTTTGTTTAACACAAGCAATTTGATTAAACATCTGAAGACGCACCATAGTGCTAAGTACACTGAGTTCACTGATGCTAGTGGCGCAAGACCGAAGCAACCAATCTTAACTGACGTCTTGCAAAAGAAAAAAACGCGCACGCACACACAGAGAGAGAGAGGTAGAGAGAAAGACTGTGCCACATAGGTTAAGTGATTGTTTGTGTACTTGAGCAGGAGATTCTTCTGATCCTTTTGTAACTGAAATGTGCTCTTGTGCTAATCCAGTAATAGTTCTGTTCACTTTTTGTTAAGCAGACTGTGTTGTTAACTATGCAGCAAATTGAATTGCCTTTATCTGGTTATATTTGCATTTTGTCTAATGTGGTGATATTATTTGTTTGAAGGCTTTTTTTGTGTGTTAAAACCAGAAAGCTCTGTTTATTTTTGACTTGGGATAGCCTTCTGTTAATTTTGTACTATAGGCTTGACATAATCTGCAGAGGATAAAATAAAATCTGCCTCCAAATTATTGCACTTTCATGGAGACCAAATCTAAGAAGTATCGGTATCGGTACTCGGTATCGGCAAGTACACAAATAAAAATACTCATACTCGTATCGGTTTGTAAAAAAGTGGTATCGGTGCATCCCTAGTCATGACTAGTGATGCCCCGATTGATCGGCCGATATTGGTAAAAATGGCTTGATAGGCAAACCCCAAAATCGCCGGTCAAAAAATCCGATCACTTGACGTAAATTAATTGCGCGACTTTTTCCACCTGCATCCGCGGCAAACGGGCACTCAACAGCAGAGCGGAGCTTGGCAGTGGTAAGCAACATGACATGAGTTCTCCCGTCTGGAAGTTTTAGTTAGTTAGTTTAATTTCTACAAATGGTGCATATAAAATAGGGGGATATTTAGCTGATTGAATCCCAAAAGGATCTGTATGAAGGTTATGAAATAGGTGCCAATCGCCACAGACTGTCCGGTAAGAACAGATAATGTCAATTGTCAAAGTTCCAATGATGAAGTAAGAACGGTATTTATTTTCCACACACACACTCGCAAGACATGAATTGGTAGGATGAATATGAATGACTGATGACTGTGAATTCTACAGAAATGATAAATAACAAGACAAACAGATATGAACAATTATATATACAACAAATATTTACACACATGAAGAATATTAAGGCTATAACATGAAGGTGGATCTGTCCCTTTAACTCCGTGCTGCGTTACGGTGAACATTCCATTTACCCGTTAACAACGGTAACCATTTGAAATAGCGGAATAACTAAATGATGTAAACAATAATAATAATGAAACAGTGAATGATTAAAACCCTTCATGAACTAATATCTATACTATATACTGTTGACATGAAACAGACTAACCGCTGATTGATAGCGGCAGTCTTTTGAACAGTGCGAACTCTGCTAGATTATAGATAAAAGATTACCATTCCCCAGCCATTCTGTGATCGGCAGTGATCGGCAATCGGCCGATCATGATTTTGGTGATCGGTGAGCGGCCCCAAAAATGCTGATCGGAGCATCTCTAGTCATGACCATAACCAACCAATACAGTAATAAACTTAACTCCCAAACATTAACCAAAGATAATCGTGTCAGTATAGAGAACAACTTATGTGAAATGAAATGGTCATGATGCATCTTAAAGACTTAGCATGGGTCTGCTGGGATTGTTTAGTAACAGTGGTGACAGCGTCGTAGCCTATGTGGCTGAGTGTAGGATTTAGGTGGCTTACAGGTCTGTGCTGGATTTTCATTTAGTTTATTTTCCTGTCTTTGATCTCTAGTTATTGAGTTGCCATAGTCAGGTATTCTGTGTTCAGCTGTTTTTATTTTAATCAGTTATTGTCATGAAGCAAAATGTATAACCTACCGTTTCATTGAGCAGCAGTTTTTTTTTTTAATGATTTCATATATCAATGAATAGATTGTAGATTAATTAGTGATCATCACCTCAGTGAAAGCATTCTCTTTTGGATTGATGCCTGCTCTGATCATAGAAGAACCTTTTATGACTTGTCCAATAAGATCTCTGTCTGTCGGTGCTAGCCTGTGTACAGGCCTTATCTCTATGTGGAAATCCACATGTAGCATGCATTGTTTTTTTTTTTTTTTCTCCAAAAGGGCAAACTGGCAAAAGAATAGTCATCACAACAACAAATCTGAAATGGAATGCATCCCTTGTCTTTAGCTGTTACAGAAGTCACGAAGATACTTATAATCCATATGCATGGAAACCACAGTATCATGGGTGGCCCCAGTGGAGAGCGAGAAAGTGAGTGCGTGACCGTGTTACAGCAGGGGAGGCAGGGGGCCCTTATTAAGGGTTTTGTCAGCGCTGTAATGACAGTGCTGTCAGATCTGGCTGCCACCCATCTGCAGGGATGTATGTCCGGACTGTGTGAGCAGGAAGCCCAGTCCATCTGTGCCACACACACGCAGACACAGACAGACAGACAGACAGGGAGAGGAAATGGAGGGCACAGGAAATACAGGAAAGACCACGCTCTTACTCTGTGCTCCTAGCGGCCACAGCCTGAGGGAGAGATGGCTGGCGGTGTGCGAGCCTATTTTAAGGGACTGTGATGGAGGGCTCAGCGCTCAGGTTTAAAAGAACTGTTGTAAATGATCCATGTTGAACGTGAGCCCCACCAGCACTTTGATCCTCAGCTTGGCTGAGGTGCATGTCAGTGTTTTTGTGTTTTTATTTTTAGCCGCTCTGACACGGAGATTTGGTATCGGGCCCAAAACGATGCTGAGGCCGTGTTTGTGTAGTTGGCTACTGGAAGAACAAAATGCTCCCTTTTTTTTTTTTTTTCACACAGGCTGCTCACAGCAGGCTGTCCAGCATGCACACACGCCCACACACCAACATGCAGCCCCCCACACCCCCACACACACACACCACGACCAGTCCCCTCCACCCCTCCGTGTATTGACTGGGCTGTCATTCTGCTCTGGCCCTTAACTCATGCAGATGTGCTCCTCCTGAGCCGACAGCTTTCCGATGAGGAGCAAATGAGAAACGCTGGCGCTGCTGGCGGGAGGCTAAGAGGATGTGCAGAGTGAAGGCATTGGATGGGGGTGGCAGGCGAGATGACACTTTGGGGCACGGTGGCTCTTGCTCCCGGTGCCACCAGGGATTGGAGCTGACACGCAAGCCACAGCAGAGGACAGGGGCTCTTCCTCTTTAATGATTAAAAGAAGACCACCACTATACACACACACAGACACACACAGAGGGCTGACAGCCCAGCCCTGGTGCTGGCTTCAGTCTCCAGTTTGGTCCGAATCCGTGCACTGCCCTTCACAGGAATGTGCGTTGAAGCTCAAATTGCTGTAAAGAACAATCTCGGCTATATGAGAGTGAAACTATGCTCCTGATCAGTCTCCATCGTTGTCATTTTCCCCTCGTTCATGTGTCTTTCTCACCTCCCACCATAACACACGTTCTCTCTTTTGCTCTCTTCAGCTGTCGAAGGTTGAGATGGTTTTCGTTGTCAGAGTCTTCTGGTGGTGAATGGCTGGGTGGTTGTGTATAGAGCTTTGTTATGTGTGTGCTTGCGCCCCCTCGATTATCAGCCGCCTGCTCTGGTACTCCTCCCTCTCCTGCTATCATTGCCGTGGAAACCTTATGCCTGCCTGTGCTGCCATGGAAACCAAGAGTGGTAAACAAAATGCTTGGAGAACAGACAGGTGTTTTTATTATTTTTTCTTAAGTGAGCAGCCAAATGAAGAGTCTTCATGTTAGTGAAGTCTAATGCATCTATTTTGTCCGCTTCACAATGCTAGCAAACCTTATTGTACCGCACCTTCTTTTGACCCCCCTGCTTTCATACTGTAGCGCTCTCTTTCAGCATGCTCCCTGTCCTCTGCCTCTCATCAATACCCAATACTCTATTATTTTCCTTCCCCCACCTCCTCTCACGCTCTCTCTTTCACTCGCTCTCTCTTTCACTCGCTCTCTCTCTCTCTCACTCTGTCTCTCTGTCTCTCGCTGGTCTGCATTCGGTGGCCGTGGCGATGCACCACTTCAGGCCTCTGCAGTCTTGCTCATCCCAGAATCTTAAGTGTGTGTGTGTGTGTGTAAGAGAGAGAGAGGAAGAGAGAGGGGGTTATGCAGTGATTTGATGCTTGGGGGAAGGGTGTAGTTCACCCCTGTGTATAGGTGCTTTCTCACTGCAGGAAGTCGTGTGCCATTTTAGGGGGGTCGGCACCTTTTAGGTGCTTTTCTACGGCAGGAACCGCCCCTGTCGAACCTCTTTCAAGTCCGCTTTCAGGGGTGAAATAAGTACCTACTCCGGGGTAGGTACGCCTGTACAGCCCTGTAACTGCTGGGGGGTGCTTGCAGTGATAGTTGATGCTTATTGTTAAAACACAACGTGACTGGAAGACAACAGCAAGCGAGATTTTTATGTGGTAAACACAGCAAAATAAATGAGGCCTGTAGCTTACAGAGTTAGCTCGATGAGGTTACTCACTGAATGAACACAAGCAAAGGGCTGAAATACAGCCTTAAATGAATCATAGTGGTGCTGGTATATGCGTTTATCAAGTAATAACAGCTGCCATGAAGCCATTTGATCGAGTGTCAATTGTCTGTTGTTGAGTTTGAGGTTGGACAATTGTGTGATTATATCCCATGGTCAGTGTGGATGTATTTTGGCAAAGATTAATAGCAATTCAGAAGATGTTCACAGATGATCACCATCATTCATCAGTGTGCTCGTTGTAGCTAGAGTGGTCTTACTTGAAGCATGCTTATTTGTTTTCGATCCCTGCAGGACTGCGGTGAAGGATATTTCATAAAATGTCTCATGGTTTCCATGAATTTTTGTTGCCACATATCAAGTTAAGGTCGTAGTTACATTTTCACTCCTCTTATGCTGCACACTGTGCTCTGTGCTCAGTTGGGTTTTTATGGATGTGATTCATGGACTAATCACAATAATGAAGAATAAGCTTCAAAGTGATGTTTAAATAAATTGTCTCTATGAAACTACTGAGCACTATAGTGACAATAACATGTCTGTATGAAGACTGCATTGTCTTGAGTCTTGTCATAAACTAAAGCAGTGGTCCCCAACCACCGGGCCGCAGCCCGGTACCGGCCCGTGAGGCATTTCCTACCGGGCCGCAAAGAAAGAATAAATAATTCATATAATTTCCGTTGTATTAATTATTAGAGTCTGAAAGGTGTTTTATTTTGAAAAACAACCAGATTTTCCCCGATGTAACATTCGCCTGTGCCTCTTGACACGTCAAGACCCTTTTCTCGGTCACGAGATATGTTACTCAAAAAACAAGCACGCAAACTAGCGAAAATGAGTAAGAAACAAACGTTCTTAGAGGCATGCAACTGAAGAGACGTGTGCACAATCCACAGACTCCACAGCAACGCGAAATCAACTTCAGACTGATCAAAATCATGTCAAAGCAGAAAGCAAGCACCGGTGGATTAAACGCAGACCTAACTTCACCAGTGCAGAGGTGGAGGTAGACTACTGTTGCAGAATGTGTCCATAATGCTTATTTATTTATTCACTTATATTTGCAGTGTTCGTGTAGTGCTTTTTTAGAACATTACGATGCCTCTTAGAAGCATACATTTAAATGTGAAACGTAATTGTTAATGATTAAAATATTCTCATTTTTTATTTTTATAATTATTTAAATCGGAGGATGTCTGTAGAATTGACGTGAACGCAATCACCAACGGTTTCTCACAAATTAAGCCCTTAAAAACAATCTGGCTGATTCACCACTGCTATTTAGCGTTCTTAAATTCTGGTCCAAGTTAAAAACAAATCCCAGATGAGAGAACTTTCATGAATGCCAGAATTGTCCCTGCAGTTACTTTTATACACGGTGCAACTCGCGTTCAAATGATAACTCTCCGTTTTATTGGTGGATCAGAAATGAAACTGTGTATTTGATTTGTTTGTGTCAGTCCAGCCCTTTGCATTTCGCCACGGAGGGAGCTTTCACTAAACAGTCATAGGTCCTCGACGTTTTTTTTTCTCCGTCTGTGATATTGCGCCCCCCAGGGAGAGTGTCCGCGCCCCCCACTTTGAGAACCACTGCTTTATAGGATAAAGTACAAGTCAGTACAATGGTGAGTTGTATTTTTCATGCACTTAACATTCGTTTTTATGCCGGTCGCGTTATTTTATTTTTGCTGTATTTATCTGCCGGTCCGTGAAAATAATGCCTACATTAAACCGGTCCGTGGTGCAAAAAAGGTTGGGGACCCCTGAACTAAAGCATATGGTATCAATATATATAATGTATGCATGCACATTGTGCACAAAAAGTTAATAGGTAATACATAGGGGTGGGAATCTCTTGGCACCTCACGATTCGATTCGATTCCGATTCAGAGGTCAACGATTCGATTCTAAACCGATTCTCAATTCTAAACCGATTCTCGATTCTAAACCGATTATCGATTATCAATTATCAATTCTAAACCGATAAAACGATTATCGATGCATCTCGATTTTTAAAACATTTGAGTTTGCTACTCAGAGTCTCAAATCACTTCCTACTTTGTGTTTGATAATTAAAGAAAATCAACAGATCAATTTTTTTATTAGAGAAAAAGTTTGTCCTTGTCACAATTATGACTTTCTATGAACAATGCAATAATCGATGCAGCTTGCATTTCAACACAAAATGAATGTGTAAAAAAAAAAAAAAAAAAAAATATATTATTTTTTTAAATTTTTTTTTTTAATTAAAAAATCGATTATGAACTTTTCTGAATCGAGACAGAATCGTTCGAGAGAAATCGAAAAATCGATTTTTTTCCCCACCCCTAGTAATACACATATCTGTAGCAATGTACAATCACAACTTGGTGACATAATGCATTAGCTTATTAACAACTGTCTGCAGTGGTGTTATGGTTGTGTGCACTGGTATAGTGTAGTTTTGTGTTTGTTTTGTTTTTCTGGTGGATTATTTTGGCTTTGCAGATCTTGTACTTTGTATTGATGCTCTGATGCCTCTATGGTGTTGGTTTGAATTATTTTATGTCACTGGCGTTATCAAAAATAGACTAAAACGGGCTGGTGCATTTTGTGTAGGTGTATTATAGTATAGCTAAGATTGTTCATGATATTCATACAACAGTTATGTGAAGTGTTATTATGCGTTGTGCTGTAGCATCGTGGATGATACGTGCTGTGGCTGTTCTGGTTGGCTCTATAAGGAGGCAGTTGTTAATGAGACACACGTCTCAGATTAAGGCCAATGTTTGAATTTCTTGGAATGTAGCTCTTCTCCCCTCCCCTGTGCTGTCCAGAGCGCTGGTTACCTTGACAACAGGAGAGTGTTGGGTGTTTGGAGAGCAGGAGCGCAGCACGGCTGTGCTGTTGAACAAACAGCGCTGGTAACTGTGTCAGGAGTGGTGCAGATTCTCAATGCAAGCAGAGCCGTCGCTCATATCTCCTTCTCTCCGTTTCTCTCACGCCATCTGCCCCCCAATCCCCAACCTCGCTTTTAAATGAACTTTTTTCTGCTCTGCCTTTATCCTCAACCATGTTTTTCCTCTCTTTTCTGTTTTCCTGTCAACAGTATTTACCCCACTCCCCCATGCCTCCCTCCTGTTTTTCATCTCTTTCCCTGCTTTGTGGCTTTTGCATCTCCCCCTCCCCCCTCCTCCCGCTCTTGCACTCTGTACGGCAGTGTCCAGATGGACAGGCGTTCTTGTCCTGCAGTGGCCCTGTGCTGATGCTGTGTCTGCCTCCCCACCCCCACACTCCAAGGGGCCTAGAGTGGGGCTTGTGGCCGTGTTGCAGTCGCTTGATCTGGCCTGCCACCCAGGCTAATGCCTGTACCATCTGCACCCATCCATAACTCTGGGATGGGATTGAGGCTTCCACTCAGACAGGTCAGGTTGTTGGTTTTCAAACCGACGTGGATCCTCTGGAAGATATAGAACAGTTTTTATTTGGATATCATACAGATGATTATTATGCATTTTTTTTCTAATCGCCACACCACAGTTCATTTAAATAAAAAGATCTCTGTCATTTCTTCCTCTGTTCTCTAGTTGTTTCTTTTTAATAAGAACAGACATTTTCATCCACATGCCTCTCTCTCTCTCTGCATAGGGAATTGTACGCAACAGCAGACTGCATGAATGCAGAGAGTGGGCTTTGGTCAGTGGCAGCAGGGCTGAAAGGGTTAAAGCCACGTGGAGCGGACTGCCCCCTGGCTCTGTTCTAAGGCCATTTTTAATATGCCTGAGTGCGACGTGCTCAGGCTTGGCATAAACCCTGCAGAAGGCAGCCTGATCAATAATGTAGATGTTTTTGAAGAGGAGCACAGAGCAGCAGCAAAAGCTAGCTCCCTCTCGTCACTCTCTCTCGTCTATCTCTCCCCTTCACATCTCTCTCTCTCACCCACACACCGTTCCCCGCCCAGTGTCATGTTGCTCTCTGGTGTGTTGGAGCAGATTGGATGGCTGAATAGAATTTGCTTCAGTGAGATATTACAATAAGCCTGAGCGTCACTGCTGTTGCTAGCATTGCTGCTGCTGTCCCTGCAGCCGCTGCTGACACTTGATGCTTGAAATGCAGCAGGCTGGACTCTGGTTTCTGTCACACGAAGCCACCGCCTCCCTGAGTTGTTTTTTTGTGTGTGTGTGTGTGTGTGGTATTCATCTATGCTGAGCTTTTAGTCGAAAGCCTTCTAGCTAAAGCTGACCAAAATTGACAGAACTTTTGTGCTAGTCGGATGTGTGGCGATTAGTATCCTGTGTGTTCGGGTTGTTGGTGGCGATGGTGATGTTTTTGTTTAGTTTTGTATTTGACACTTTTATTCTGATGCTCATCTGGTGGATACAGACAGGGCTAAAAGGAATTGGTGTGTCTATGTAGAAAATAGGCTGTGTGTGTGAGAGAAGAAAATGAAGGGAGGGAGTGGGAGAGAGGGAGCAGGGGGTGCAGTGAGTGGGAGAGAGGGAGCAGGAGGTACAGCGAGTGGGGTGCGGTGTCGGCTCCATCTCCAACTCCAGCGGCCTGATTTCCCAGATAACTGGAGCTGGATGGTGGAAATGGTGGCGCTTCCTGTAATCCACTGCCCTGGGGAGCTGTGGAAAGAGAGAGAGAGAGGGATGGGGATGGGGGTGGGGGGGCAGAAAAAAGGAGAGGAATGGAGAGGAGCGAGAGAGTGAGGCGGGATAAAGGATGGCTGTGCCCTAGGGCGAGCATTAGAGCGCTGGTCTCCTCCTTAATCCCACAATGCTTGATGCCCCACATAGTGTCCGTAGCCCAAACGTGCACAAAAGCTACGGGTTCCACTCCGACCACAAACAGAAAGAGCAGGGAACAGAGAGACTCCAGCCGGCCCTCTGTTTGCTTTATGTCCTCATTCAGCCACGTTGGCACCAGTCCAAATACACACACATGCACGCGCGCGCACACGCACACGCACACGCACACGCACACGCACACGCACACACGCACACATGTGGATGGATTTAAGGCCCTTATTTGGATAACACATGATTTTGTAGAATGACATTTTGACACGAACTTTGACACATAAATGTCTTGACCTTATGACCACTGAGCCATATTCATCCATTTACCTGTTACTATAAAATTATATTGTTTATGTTTATGCTTAACCAGCTCTTACCAGTGGTTCTGCTAAACAAGCCAAGCTGTAGCCGATAGCTTGTAGCCGATAGCTTGTGTAAAACTCTCATTAGAAGCAACTTCTTATGGCGGAGGCAGAACATTTTGAGTGATAGAGCCCTGATTGCATGTATGTGTTTTTCGCAAGAATGCCCTTTGCCTGCTACTATGTTTGATACTGGTCCCTGGCTGCCATATTGACCTGAGACTTTTTACCTCAGAAGGACACACTCACACACTCACTCACACACACACACACACACACACACACACACACACACACACACACACACACACACACACACACACACACACACACACACACCAGGATTGCATCGTGTTCTTGACTTTGAAATAGTCTTCCCTGCATCAAAGCTCATGTTTGGAGAGAGCCCAGTTAGAATTAACTCTAGGTCAGCATCTGTGAAAAAGCTTGTGGCTGTTGGCCATGTCCTCGGGTTCATCAGAGATGTGCTTTCACACAGAGAAACAATTCTTTTCATAACATAATATGCTACCGTCATCTGTCATTTTAATTTCATTATACACCACACATAGAATGAGTTTAAGAAATCAGAGGTTTTACTTTCAGTATGAATACGCTATTAGGCTATAATTGCTATATCATACAATTCACACTTGTTCAACCTTAAACTTGATTTGAATCACTAAAGCATTACTAAGCAGACAATCACTAAACCGTCATTTTGGTAGCGGTAGCATCGGCGAGTTTAGTGAGCTGCTGTACACTGACTTAAGTGACTCAGACCGATCTTAAGACTGCCATACATTTCTTATGGCAGTGCGAGCTCTAGTTACTCTTGATAAGCTTGACTTTCATCAGTGCATTGTACCATCGGCATACTTAAGGCGATGGCTCACCACAATCTGGTTTCTCACCCACTTTGCAGCAGTAGCAAGGCTGGTTGAGAATAATGCTGGTTGCCTCAGGTTTGATAACATTGGCGGTAGCTGTAAATGTTTTTTAGATTTTGGAGGGAGTCGATCCCAGGAATACTTTTTCACATTATGCAAAATATTCAAGCTTGTACATTCAGTAGCTTAATTATGTAGCTAGTGCTCTGTGTGCCTCTCTCCCCCCTCCCCTCTCCCTGTCGCATTGATATGGCAAGCTTTTTTAGACAGTATTTTTCGAAGATTAACAGCAACCATATTTTACACACCAGATTGGCGCAGTAATCATTCAGCCTCCAACACAGAAATCTACCCACCATTGGCGCTTGGCTGGTGGTAATTTTGTTCCCTGGCTGTGGCCTGCTGCCCCTTTAAGCTGAGGCCTTAACTGACGGCCCAAACCCTGCTGCTGTGGCCTGCTGCCCCTTTAAGCTGAGGCCTTAACTGACGGCCCAACCCCGCTGCTGTGGCCTGCTGCCCCTTTAAGCTGAGGCCTTAACTGTAGGCCCAAACTCTGCTGCTGTGGACTGCTTCCCCTTTAAGCTGAGGCCTTAACTGTAGGCCCAAACTCTGCTGCTGTGGCCTGCTGCCCCTTTAAGCTGAGGCCTTAACTCGTCGGCCTAAACTCTGCTGCTGTGGCCTGCTGCCCCTTTAAGCTGAGGCCTTAACTCGTCGCCTAAACCCTGCTGCGGCGTACCTCGATCTGAGGCTGCAGCTCATTCCTCATGTCAGTTGTAACGGGATAGTCAGGAGAGGAAAATATGAAGTGGTCACTTTCATCTTTCTTTCCTGTGTTCTTTTATGCACACATCTCCTGCTCAGCGTCTCACTCTCTCAATGTATTTCGTGTGTCTCACTTTCCGAAGGATTTTTTTGCTTCCTTTTTTATAATTGTTTGCGTGTGTGTTCTTGAGCTCAAGGCTGAAGTACATGCTGGTTCAGGCCTGCTTGTATTTCAGGTCAGATCACCTGTCAACTCTTATGACTTGAGTCTCTCCTTTTCTCTTCATGAAATGCTAAAACGATGTGCATGTGTTCAACTGTGTTGTTGTTTGCGTGTCTCTGCTTCTTTCTTACTTCTGTGCTGAATCAAACCTAATTATCGTGAATAGCTGTTGTAGAAATGAGCCTGTCAGAATCCCATCCCCCTCACACTCAAACACACACACACACACACACACATCTTAGTTCAGCTTAGGCCTATAAACACCTCCATTGCTCCACCTGCCTGGTTCCATATTCCTGCATGGCTGGAAGCTATAGTTTGGACCATGAAACAGCTGAGAACAATACACCCAGGGAAAGTGGACACATCCACATGAAGCCAGTTCAAATTTGTGAGGGGCTTGTTTACCTCTACCCATACCTCACACAGGTCGCGCAACTTTCTCTAGGCTCATGGGTGCCTCCATGGGAAGTCCAGAGGAGCAAGGCAGCTTCATTTGTGTTAGCGACTGGCAGGGTTATAAATGTGCAAGGTTGCACGAATGCTACCCAAGATTAAAGCAAAGGCAGAAGCTTTCTTGTGCCCTCACAGACGTCTTTCTCTCTCTCACTCTGATGTGGCAGGGTGATTTTAAAGGTCAGGTTGGTGCCCATTTCCCCACGCCGTAAATGTAGAAGTCAACAACACTCTGCCCAACCCAACAGTCTCTCTATTTGGCTAGGTAGGAAGAGAGGGCCTGTCTCATTATACCTGTCTGGCTTTTGGTCATCAGGTAGTAAATTGCAACTCCCAGTTGGCTTCGGTTTTGAAGAGAGTCTGTGTGTGTTTGTGGAACGTTCATGCAAAATCTGACCTACCCCCCAGAGCGTACATGTGTGTTCTTGTAGCCATTGCGTTGGAAAAAAAGTCCTGTTGGTTTTGGTGATGCCCTGGACAGTGGTCAGTATGAGTCATGCTGTCCATCTCTGGTGGTTTGGGGATAGACTCGCCTTTGTGCTCTGCTCCGACCATGGAACCTTGTCTACGTTTCAAGACATGAAAGTATCCTCTCTCAGGTCAGAGAGATCAGCTGCGCCACAAGTACTACTCTAAAGTACGACCCATTGTTGTATCTGTTACCACCCCACTCCTTTTGAACATGTTCTCCCTATGTGTATGTGATTTGTGTGTCTGTGAGTTGTGTAAATTGTATAAGCTGCTGGATGTCCTAAAATTTCCCTCGGGATTAATAAAGAATCCATCTATCTATCTATCTATCTATCTATCTAAAGGAGCGGCAGCCTTCCCGCTCCAAGCTTTCCCTTTTAAGGTCTGCACAGTATTGAAACCCTTCCAGTCAGACAGACAAGGTTCCGCAGAAGAGAGGCAATTTTTTGTACATGATTGATTGGAGGTGTAGGGCCAATGATTTTCCGTTTCAAAAAAATGCATTTTCCGTTTCACATTTGGTGAATTCCGTTTTTTTTCCGTTTCAGCTCATTTTGTTCACCCAAATCATTGGCCCTAGAGGTGTCTTGTGCAGTTGAAGAAGTTAACTCTACATTTTAAAGGACTCCCCTTTCGTTTGATTTGGCTCTCATTTAGTATCGCAATGGAAACGCCTATCGACTGTTTGGCTTTTCTTTCATAAGTGAGAGCTTTTTGAATTGACCGAGAAGATACACACTGCAATTATCAGAGTTGTGTGAGTGTATGCAGGGGATTGTGGGGCGGATGTTTACTTGTGCTCCCATGCCGGCTTGCGCTCTCTGTGTGGTCAGGGGATTTTCTCAGTATGATTATAGGGCTGTTTTCAAGTCCCATTAGGAGGCCGGTGGCTCTCTATTCTGGATTAGTCCAATCTGGTGCATTCCCTGCTGGGAGAGCCCTACAGGGCTCTGATCCTCCCAGACACACCAGCAAAGCGGACTTAGCCATTGGCCGGACGCTGGCCTTTCCACCCTATAGTCAGGTGGCTTAACAACGCGATCGTGACAAGAGTGATAAAAGCATGAAATTTGGCACACAATTAGCTTATATCCTACTAAAACATATTAGAAGGGGTGCCCAAGTGAAACTGCTCATTTTTTCGTTTTAATGAGATATTAAGTTTTGACCTAAATCAAGATATGCGTTACCTGTGGTCCGATTTTCAAAACGGTTATTTTGCCTAGAAATTAGGGCTGAACGATTTGGGAAAATAATCTAATTGCGATTTTTTACCAAAATATTGCGATTGCGATTTACTATGCGATTTTTTTTATCCTCTTTTTTTCCCAAACAAAACGTAATGAATGATTTAAATATGACCAACACAATATTAGATACATTTAGTGTAAAATATTCTTTCCCACATTTTACATTTTTATTTAACTGCTCATTACAGAAACAAGAACAACAATCGGTGGCTTTGCCACTGTGCATTTAAGTAATTTAAAAAAAGTAATTTTAAGTATAAACAGTAGGCATGCACTTTTTAAACACTGTGTGCAAAATGTACCATCTTAAAATTTAATTTTTTTTTTTTTTTTTTTTTTTTTTTTTTCAGCCCTACTAGAAATGCTTACCAAATAAGTAATAAATCAGTTATTTATGCATGTTTGTGTTTTCTTGTTTGTTTTTGATATCCACTAGTTTAAACAAATGTCCCTTTAAGTAGCAAAACAGACAAAAAGACTTGTGCCCGTGCGCGCGCTCATCCAAGATGGCGGGAAAGACGTAATTCTGCTATATCTGTTAGGTAAAACCGTTATTTTACCACCATTTAAAACCATATTTGCATTTGTATCTTTTATATGTATAAGGACTGTAATATTTTATTAAAGATTTGCTTCAACATCATTAAAATAGCACCAACAAAGACGCATTACAGTACCAGTAGGCTACCGCAGAAAAACGGTAAAATTGGAGCAGATTGAGCGTGTCTTTTCCTACATCAAAACTGATCATATGAGGAATGTGCTGTTATAAATTGACAAATGTGATGATGAAAAATTAACAAGTGAATAGCATTTATCGAGCTTATCGAGTACATAGAAGAATGTAGCTATTAAAAAAGGAACTCATATGTTTAAACTTTCTGAGCTGTCGTTGTACATCAAGAGGCTTGAAGATATTGGAGTTAAGAAAACTATAAATAAAACCAGGTTAATCAATGTCTTGCTAGAACATTACAAAGAGACTCTTTAAGAACAAACTGATGGAAGAAACACCGTTTTAGATTTCTGGGATGCAATAAGCAGGCTATTGAAGGATGCTTTGAAACAACACAACTTTTCAGAAGACGCCGAAATTCTAGCGAGGCCTGCAACAATTGTAGGCTAAGGAAAGACATTTTTGCACACAAAGGATTTATTTTTTCTGGGTGCTTTCCAATGGACTGCCATTCAAAATATTAACCGTCAAGCTTAAAGTCTCTCGTTTCTATCATTCTTTATGGTCTCAACATAGAGGATCAAGAGAAGTCTGAAAGCCAGGCATGTTTGGCCAAAACTGGCCAAATTCGCATTTCAGCATCTCGTGAGCCACCCCTACCACTAGATGTTGGGCTAAATATGCATTGCTCCACTAGAAGTAAGACATTGATACAAAAGATATACCAAATGGGCATTTCTGTTTCCTATGATCGTATCATTGAGATAGAATACTGGCTAGAGACGTCTCTTTGCGAGCGCTACAAGGCCAGATTGGAGTGCGCTCATGTTCTTAAGGGCTGAATTTGTGATAAATCGTTGATGAGTGCGTTCACATGAATTCTACAGGCATCAATAATTATAATAATAATAAATACAAGAATATTTGTATCATTAACAATTACGCTTCACATTCATAGTCATGATTCTACGAGGCTTCGTGATAAATAAATAAATAAAGAAAACGAGAACGCTCGTTCAATTTAAGAATCAGTGCACACTTTGGCCGTTTAAGAACACATTTCCAGGCATTCATGACCGGTGGAGATCTTTTCTTAGGTTGAAGATATTAAAGACACTTAACAAAATGTGCGAGAATGAGGTCCATTGCTCACAATCCCAGCTCCACGACATCAGTCTCCTCATTTCACGGAACTGGTATCAGCATCTTTCAGTTTACAACAGAAAGTGTGCCTGGCGAAAATAGGCCCCCACTAGTTCTGCCGTGTGGAACAGAGCACCAAGGATAACCAAAGAGCTATGTAACGGTCTCTGCAGTTGCAATAAGCACAAGTTCAGTTTCCGTTCCAGCCTGCAAAATAACACCACTTCACGGCAATGTTAGCATTAGGTTTGGATGACTATCCCCAAGTGTCTATACTGTATGCAGAGAGCTGATTACGTGCACCTGCAAACAGCGCTGCTCACGTTGCAAATGTGTTCAAGAAAAGTTGAGATGCAAGCCAATGTGTTAATGTGATTGTCCAGAGAGCAAATCGTAGAGCTATTTATAACAGCACATTCCTCATATGATCAGTTTTGATGTGCGAAAAGACACGCTCAATCTGCGCCAAATGTACCTTTTTCTGCGTAGCCTCCTGGTACTGTAATGCGCCTTTGTTGGTGCTATTTTAATGATGTTGAAGCAAATCTTTAATACAATATTACAGTCCTTATACATATAAAAGATACAAATGCAAATATGGTTTTAAATGGTGGTAAAATAACGGTTTTACCTAACAGATATAGCAGAATTACGTCTTTCCCGCCATCTTGGATGAGCGCGCGCACGGGCACAAGTCTTTTTGTCTGTTTTGCTACTTAAAGGGACATTTGTTTAAACTAGTGGATATCAAAAACAAACAAGAAAACACAAACATGCATAAATAACTGATTTATTACTTATTTGGTAAGCATTTCTAGGCAAAATTACCGTTTTGAAAATCGGACCACATGTAACGCATATCTTGATTTAGGTCAAAACTTAATATCTCATTAAAACGAAAAAATGAGCAGTTTCACTTGGGCACCCCTTCTAATATGTTTTAGTAAGCTAATTGTGTGCCAAATTTCATGCTTTTATCACTCTTGTCACGATCAAGCCTAAATTTTGCATTAAGCCACCTGACTACTAGGCCCAAAATGCTGATGGCACTCTAAAAGCCCAAACATGAGACGGCAGAGGCCATCAACCATCACTGTGAGTTTTGTTGTGCTTGAGTTTGGTGCATTGTGTTGGGAATGGTTGTATTCCTGTGGTAAACAAACACTATGAAACCTTGTCACTGTCTGACTGACTAGTGGATTTAAAGTAAAAGTGTTTGGAGGGTCCATAGATTTGCACTAGGGTTGTCACAATACCAAAATTATGACTTCTATACTATACCTGCCAAAATATCACGATACCCGATACTTACGATACGATACCACAAATACGATACAATACTACAAATACGATACCACAAATACGATAATACGATACTGGTATATTTATCTATGATAGTAATAAATAAAACATCTGTAAGGTTCCCTTTTTACCAGCTTGTTCCTGCCCAGCTTTTTGAACACTTTACAAATGGCATTCATATAAGTATTAGCCCACAGCAAATAATTAATGAAAACTACATGGTGACAGCATAGCATTGATTATACATGGCTATGTAGACCTTTAGTCCGTATCTGACTATATGACTACATAGTTATTTCCATAAGTATGAATTACATAATTTTACAGATGTGTGTTTGAGGTGGGAAAAAACCTAAAGCTATGTGGGTTGGGAACATTAAAGATACACATAATTAAAGGGCAATTTCTCCCCTTTATTGAAAAACATGCCACCACATACCTAGGGCCAATGATTTTCCGTTTCAAAAAAATGCATTTTCCGTTTCACATTTGGTGAATTCCGTTTTTTTTTCCGTTTCAGCTCATTTTGTTTACCCTGAGGTAGATTGATGGCTTAAAATGAGTGAATAATATGTGCCCTTCTTAGATTGTTGTTTGCCAGCCATCAACAGAACAGAAGACTAAACATTTTTTGTTTTAAATGCGATTGGGAAGACGAGCGCGTGAATGTGACTGAATGTGGCTTTAGCGGAAATCTGTGGGTCAACCGTTGAAAAGGGGGGCGTGGCCGGAGCAGAGTTCAGCGCAGACGTGACATTTTCTCAGTGGTTTTGTTCTTTAATTAATGTTTGTTCATCGTTGCAATCGTTGTTGTGTTTATTTGAAAGAAATATAGCCTTGCAGCCCAAAATACAGGGGAATTTGGGCGATTTGTATGAACAAAATGATGTTTCCGTTTCAAAGGTGCAATTCCGTTTCAAAGTGTTCATTCCGCGAATTCCGTCCGTTTTCCGTTATCGCGGAAAATCATTGGCCCTACATACCTTTGCACCAATACACACATGCCATTACACTATGGCGAACAATGAGACAGCCTGTCTGTCTGGTAGAATTTTGAATTCTGAATATTCACACAACTTGCAACTATTGCACTTGTTTATGCACTTATTACAACTGAATACGACTGAACTATTTACACACTTTACAAACTATTTACACACGAACAGAAACACTAACTCAATAAAATGTGTTGCACTTGCTTGATGTTTGACTGTTAGGAAAGTTGTTGACTTGCTAGTTTGTCATAAACTAAGTAAGCACATTTCGACAGTGTTAGCAAGCTTATTATAACACGCTTGGACATTGATGCTAGTATTAAGTGTTCTCGCGTCGGCCTCTTTGTAATGTTATTGTGATAGCTATGGTGGCTAGGTTGACAACTGTGTTAGCTATGTTGGCTAGGTTGCCAAAAACTTTCCTATCACAATAACATTACAAAGAAGCACTTGATACTAGCATCAGAGAGAAGACAAAAAAATCTTAATACTGGCATCAATGTCCAAGCGTGTTATAACAAGCTTGCTAACATCGCTAACGAGATGTCTTGCTAGCGGCCAAACCTGTTGAAATCTGGTTACTTTGTTTATGACAAACTAGCAAGTCAACAACTTTCATAACACAGTCAAACATCAAGCAAGTACAAGACAAAGCAGACGTCCTCTTTTACCCGGACATGTCCTCTTTTCGAGACCTAAATGCGTCCGGGTAAAAGAGGACGTCTGGTCACCCTACTATTCGTGTTAGGCTGTATATGGGTGAGCTTGGGGGTGTTCATGGTTATAATCACATTTGCTAACCTGTCGTTCTTTGAACTCTCTGAAAAGTTCGGGGTGTCTGTATGATAGGTGCTTAGCCAGATTTCAACGTGTTCCCTCCCTTTGCCTGATTGGATTTGAAGCAGGTTTTACAGACGGGTCTGTGTATGTCGATGGGTTTTCCTTCGGTGTCTGCTTCGTACCCGAAGTATTTCCAGATCTCACTTCTGGCATCTTTTCTTTCTACAAGCCGAGGATGGTCGGCAACAGCTCCTGTATATGAGGCCATGTCTCCCCTGAGATCACTTGCTGTGAGTGAGGGCTGCCTGTTGCATGTGTGAGATGGGCAGCCCCGCCCTTGCAGTCAATGCGTGCAGGCAGCCTGACAGGGAGCGGAACAGTGAGTGCGCTCTGATTGCGTGCTTTTTTAACGAAGTATCGGTACTAAAAATATGCAAAATCGTATCGTTTTTAACGTAATGGTACCGCGGTACCTTTCTAGTACCGGTACACCGTGCAACATTGATTTGCACTTTACAGGGAAAATCTTCTGACATCAGAGCCTCATGTCATTCATTACCAGCTGAATTGGTCATAGTTGGTCATACCCCAGCACACCAGTGGGGTATTTCAGGAACATGGTTTGGTGACAAACCTGGCTAAGTTAAGTCAGAGCGTGTGGTAAACCTCATAATAGAGGAGCCCTATGGCTTCGTTCTCCTATCAAAACAAAACCATAGGGCTCTTCTACAAGCTATCTAACTCTAGCTTAGGGAGCTATCTTGGCAGTTTACAGTTTCTGCTGTGTGTTAATGTGAACTAATTAGCTGCTCAGTTAAACTGATGTATTTGGGGACCAAGCAGAAGAACTGAACAGCACCCTGAGTGTTTCTACCTTTTCTTGTTTTTGTTCTTTCTTTCTTTTATAATTTTGTAAGTTAAATTGAGGAGATCGTTATGTAAGCTAGACAGCTAGCTATCATTTCATGCAAATGGGACTCGGCCAATTAAACAGTTTTCATTTGTCATTTGACATTGGTGTCTTTAGCTAGCTAGGCAACCAGGCAACATCATTTGGTGCATAGCCTGCAAACAGAGTTCAAAGTGATCCCAACCACTTGCGGATGATGGTAAATGGCTTCAAAAAACATTAAACGATCCTGAGAGAGATAATGGGACATCAATGGGGCAAGGATTTACTCTGATATCAGTGTAGTTAATGAACTGTTGACTGCTGTATTTACGACATTGGCTCCACATGACACCAACGGCATTATAGCAACAAATAAATGGCTCTGAGTGTGAATGGAAATTCTGTCTGCACAGTCATCTGAGGAGCCCTCAAGTTCCTTGAGACTTTTCAATGAGATAATCAAGCAGCGCAGGGGAAAGCCATGCAGGGACATAATTGAGTTAAACATCTCGGTTGAATAAAGGATCAATTTGTGTTAATTATTTAGTGCTAAATTTGTTCGATTAATTTCCTCGAGGTCAGGTAAAGATTAGAGCAAGACATGAAGGCTACTCACTCCTCCCTTGCCGGCCAATCAGGTGTATAGAACATCTAGGATTGCTTTGTTTGTTTGTTTATTTTTTACTCTTTTTTTACTTTTTGGAGACCACCTCTTGCTATAGAAGTGCTCTCTTGGGGAGGGAAGAAATTGGCCCAGAGATCAACAGGAATGTGGCAACTGGTCCCCACCGTAGATATCTGAACTCGAATGCCTGTTCCACTTGGCTCTCAAAACCGCGATAAACCCCACTATTAACTCTAGGAAAAACATGCAGTGTTAGTATAGGCACCTCTTTTCGACTCAGGTGGGGGTTGTCTTTAGAAAGAAAGGCAGAGGTGGGGGGATGCGGGGGTGCAAATGGGTTTGTGGGAAGGAGGTTTAGGTAGCTTAGCTGCTAGCATTTCATTATGGCTCCCTTTCCTGTGTTTCCTGCCTCGCTTGGCTAGTCCTAAGCCTGGCAGCCATACGAGCTGGGAGAGGGAACAGGAGTGTTAGCCAGCCAAGCTTGTGCTCTAACCCCCAACAACCTCAATGGAGAAAGGTGATACTCTACGCCAGATCACTTTAGGAATGTGAAACTCCAGCATCTGGAGGCAAACTAATCCCCTCTTTTTGTCTCTTTTTCTTGTTTTTCCTCATGCAGGATTCCTTGGACTTCACCTCTGCAGTCGTGTGTTTTTATCTGGATTTTAACCTTTCCCCCTCTGAAGACGACCATGGAATCGGTAAATATTCCTAACCTCTACTCTTGTTAAAGGCCACAGCTGTCCTAAAGACATCTGCTGGCAGGTCTCCTCTAGTAGAGCTACAGACTTTGCATCGACTTCCTGGTTGTGGTTTTTGCGTGTAGTTTTTCTAATAACTACTGGGTGTAGTTATTCGGACTGTGTCTAGTTTAAAGTGTTCGGGTGTAGTTGTTATCATAGTGTCTGTTGCTGTTGCTATATTTGTGAAGATTATACTTTTGGATTGTAGTTGTGGAAGTTTTGGTCTCTGCTGTAGCCCATCTGATTATAGTTTGTGGCAGTTGTCTATGGTGTTTGGTAAGGTGTGTTGTTTCTCCTACCTGTGGCACAAGCTGAATGGGTGTGTGGGTGGCAGGAATGCTGCCTCTCTTGTTATGTCTGGAGTGCCAACGCAAACCTGTCTTCTTGTTCTTTGGGGCTGGATTTAGTTTTAGTGTATTTTATTCCTTATAGCCTCCCTCCTCCCTGATGGATTATCTCCATCACTCCCCCTCCCTCCTACTTGCGTGGAGCACTTCATTCTGCTCCCCCCACTGTTGTAAACATAACGTAGGTTTCCTGTTTGTGATGTTGGTCACTCCCTTTTTACTTTGCTGTGTAAGAGGAGTAGTTTGCTTGTGTTTACTTACTTTATTTGGTGTTTTGGAAGAGAGAGACGATGAAAAGTAGTAATTGAGAGATGTGGAGAGATGGAAGGGAGAGGACTAAGTGGCGGATGGGTTAGGTGGCTGTGCTAGTACCAACAGGTCGCTCTAAAGCCTGTTCTCTGGGCTCTGGTATGCATACTTTAAAGAGCAGGGTTTAGTGCATGCCAGGGCCCTGCCTTCCTGTCCTTTTGTCAGAGCCTTTTTCTGTGCTTCACCCACTGTGTGTGTGTTTGTGTGTCTGTGTGTGTGTACCTACTAGAATTATGTGGGCTTGTGTGTGTTTGTGTGTTAGAGAAAATGTGATGTGGTGGGTGAAGTGGGTCACTGCTCGCAGAGAGTAAGAGAGAGCGAGAGCTGTGTCTCTAATGAAGAGTCCCTCTCTCCAGCATGCTGCTCATGTGACTCCTGTGCTCCTTCATCAGTAAGCAGCAGCAGCAGTGAGGAGATCCCACGTGTTCATTTCATAGATGACTCCTGCCCCCCCTCCCTCTTTAAAAGCTAAACCAATTGCATACAAGGTCCTTACACACACACACACACACACACACACACACACTGCTCCTCCATGTTAGCTCACTGCAGCAGCTCTTTTTCCAGCTCTATCTGGAACGCATCCAGAAGCAGCCATGTAATCCGGGGACAGCTGAACGTGCCGAGCTGAAACACTCTAAAGCCTGTATGGGCCGTGGCGTCGTATGTTATTCAGGCTTCTGAATTGGATTGCCACAGTCTTTTTATTGAGGCACCATTTGGGAGTTCGGTTGACTGCTGTTATAGCAGGAATGCACAACAAACATGGCCTCAAAATGCCATTCTTGCACGTGATGCATGCTGCTGCGAATGTCATTTTGCAGAATTTGACAGCACTTTGTAGGCTGTTTTATTTGAACGCACATCAGTTGATCCCGCAGTGGAAGTGTTAGTTGAGTATGTTTTCCACAAAGCCCTTGTAGCTTGTGGGGATTGTTAGCTTAGCAAGCTAGCTGAGTCTGCCAGTAGTTACGCTGTAGTATTTGCCATCAAACTGGAATGAATGCCGATGGCAACAATGCTGACATGAAAATCGGCCAACTTTAGATTTCTGTTAGTTATGTCAGAGAGGCTGGAGAGCCCCCCTCCTCATCCCTAGCCCTCGTCTGCTCACTCCCTCTCTCCTTCTCTCTCACTCACTCTATCTGCTTTCTTCTCTCCCCCTGCCACTCTCTTTTTCCATTTCTCTTCCTCCTCCATATTCTATCCCTGAGGATCTCTGTAGCAACGGGCCCGGATGCTGTTTACCTCTGAAATCAGACCCATATCTGCTTACCGTCAGTGGAAACCAAGGAGACTGATCACAAAGCTCATTACACCGACAGGGCTGTGGATTTCTTCTTTTTTCCTCCCTCTCTCGCTCCCTCTCTCCTTTGCCTGCCCTCCTCCCCCCCTCTTTCTCGCTCCCTCTCTCTCCCTCCCTCGCCTCTCCTCATGTGATGCCAGTCACATGGTTTCCAGGCACCCAGTACAGTAAATCAGAGGCAGATTTTATTTTTACTCCGCTGCTCTGCTCTGCATTGCTCAATGTAGTGTGTGTGTGTGTGTGTGTGTGTGTGTGTGTGTGTGTGTGTGTGTGTGTGTGTGTGTGTGTGTGTGTGTGTGTGTGTGTGTGTGTGTGTGTGTGTGTGTGTGTGTGTGTGTGTGTGGCTGATGGTGAGAAGGAGGCCTCTGGAGGGGCCCACTCACTCTCATTTAGATGAGTTTCCTCCTTTTTCTTTGCCCCTTCTTTCAGTCTCTGTGCCTTCTTTCTCAATGTCCTCCTCTCTTTGTATTTCTTTCTCTCTCTCGCTCTCTCTCTGTTGGTGTGTGTGTGTGTAAGAATAATTAACAATTAAGAATAATTAACTTCATAAATAATGCTACACAATAAATAGAAAGCTTCGATCGACACCGTGATCGGTGATCGGTATTATCGGATCGGCAGATACTGATTTCGGTGATCGGTGATCGGCACCAAAAAACCTGATCGGAGCATCTCTAGTGTGTGTGTGTGTGTGTGTGTGTGTGTGTGTGTGGTGCTGTGCTGCTGATAGGATGTACAGTGTTAACGTACCTGCTGCGGGTTTGTGTAGATGAAAGGAGTCTCTCTCCCTATGACTGCACTGTGCTGTTCCCCGCCTCCCCTTAACTCATTACCACCATCTCTCTCAGCCTCTCTCTCTCTCTCTCTCGGTCTGTGGGCAACCATGGTCGCTGGTTTCTATTCTAGCTGATGGCGAAGGTTAAGTTGCAGTGAAGGGGTGTTGATAGGCAGGACTTTTTTGGTGTGCTGGTGTCATTTTGTTTTTGTTTTCCTTCGTGTTTCTCTCTCTCTCTCTCTCTCTCTCTCTCTCTCTCTCTCTCTCTCTCTCTCTCTCTCTCTCTCTCTCTCCTCTCTCATCTCTTCCATCCATCCATCCTTCCCTCCCACAGCCCTTTTCCGAAGCAGACCCAGGGCCTTCAATGGGATTAGTCTGCAGTGCTTCTAAAAGGGTGGGGGGGAAGTGGGGGCCCTGCCAGTCACATTACATAACTCTCATAGCCTGGCTTGAGACAACTATAGGGGCTTTGTTCCCCCAATCTCTCTCTCTGCTTGTCCTCCTCCCCCCTCCAGTCCAGCCTCCCCTCCTGGCTGGCCACATGCTAAAGCTCAATTGAAAGAGTCTGTGTGCTCCACAAACAGGCCCAGCTCTGTGGCAGAGAGAGGGAAGGGAGAGAAGGCAGAAACTTCACATCATTACCCTGCAAAATGGCATTGCATCTCGTATCTCCTGTTCAGGAATGTGGGGCTCGTTGAATGGGGGAAAGAGTGGGGACATTGTTTGTCTGTGTGTCCGTGTTTGTGTGTGTGTGTGTTTGTATGGAGCTGTATGAAGGTGGGGTTGGGTCGGGTGACGCCTCTTTGCACAAGTGCCAGCTACTTCTCTGCCCTAGAGAGGCCATGTAATGGTATTAAGAGGTACAGCTTGCTATGTTATAATTTGTATAAGTTATCCTACTGGGAATTTTGCTGTGTGTGTGGGGGGCCCATGTCTTGGCCATTCCCTGTGCTTATATAAGCAGAAAGGGCTAGTAAATGAGGAGCCTTGCTGCATAATTCAGGTGAATTGCAGGGCTGGGAGGAGGAGGAGGAGTAGTAGAGGAAGAGGGATGAGAAGAGAAGGAGGTAAAATGGAGGCTGCGCAGTAGGAAGCCCGTTTTTGAAGTCTCAAATTATTTCTGCACTTTTTTTAATCCCTCTTCTTCCCCTGTTCCTCAGTCACTCTGTTCCAAGTCATTAAGGCCTGAGCACTTAGGCTCAGCGGTTTAAGAGATGGTCTGAGCGATCCAAGAGAGTGATGTCATGGTTCCATTCATCATGCTGGATATCTATGGGCTGCTTTTAAAACTTTCATATTTAAAAAATTTTTTTTTTTTAAAGCTCAGCTCATATTCCACTTTTAAAGTATTGCTGTTTTTTAATTTTTTAAAGAAGGTACAGTATTTGGCACGAAAGCCCATAGCGACTATTGTAGTTTTTCTTGACAGGTGAGGTAAGTAAAGGCTCTAGTCTCATCCTGAGCCTGAGCAGCTCTATTAGCATAGAGCCAAACACAGATTCCTTGGCCCTCATCACAACACGTTTGGTACCTCAACCTTTCTCCCATATTCTCCCCTTATTCAAGAAGACAGTACAGCACAGTACAGAAGATTGATGGAATCCCAGCAAACTGCGAAGTGGTTGGCCCTCCTTCGCATAATGTTGTCCAGGTGGTGTTTGGAAAGGAAATGTGGCAGGAGGTTTTGAGATTAGGCCCATAGTTGCTGCAGGAGAGAAGGATGTGTCCACCTAGCTATACGCTGGGTCATTTCAGGGAAATGCTGTTGAGCAAATCCCAGTTTTGTGCCTGATAACTGTCAGTGAACCGCAAAATATGGACATGGAATACCTGATCTGTAGTTTGCACACGAGTGGCTTGGGAAGGTCTATCTCTCCTGTCTGAAAGCTGCCATTCTCTCAACCCAGTTGGTGTGTTAGCCACAGTCATCTGCATCTACTGTGATTTTCCCATCATTGCTGTGGAAGTGATGGCTCTGAATCTTTCAAACAGGGGCCTCAGGGCTATTGACAAGGGGTGACCTATGCAATGAGGCCCCCTTAATGGTGAGTACTATTAGCTCCCATGGCATGGCCAGCTGAGCCTTGGCTTCAGCGAGAGGGAGGAGGCATTTCGAGAAAGGAACAGAAAATGGTTGAGGCGCAGGAGTGGGAAAGAGAGACAGGGAGGGGGGAGGGAGAAACTGTGAGGAAGAGCAAGTGAGGGCGCAGGAGGGAGGGAGAGAGCGAGAGATCCACCTCATCGGAATGAGTCACTGGGAGGTCAAGGCTCCGCCATTGAAATGGCTGTGAAGGCCAGCGGTACTCGTGCAGGGACAGGGCGGGGGTGTGTTTCATGGCAAGCGTGTAGGTGTGAGAGAGAGAAAAGAGAACAGATAAATACCTTAGCTCCACAAAACGGAGAGAAAGGGGAAAGAGAAGAAAAACAGCCTTTTTCCGAGGACAAACGAGCTCAGAGGCAAGAGAGTGGAAAGGTAGTCGGAGTGGGTTGAATGCATTTTAAAAAAAAAAATTTTTTTATCTTTCTTTGGCCATGTGAATAGAGAGCAAGTGTTGGCTCGTTAATGAAGAGACGGAAGAGATGGCTTGAGGGAAGAATGTGTCTTCAGGAGAGGAGCGGGGGCTCAATTCGGAGTTCAGCAGCAGGGGGTGAAGGTTCTGGCTGCACCCTGTAGATGAGGCCCGGCACTGGTCCATCTCCTTCCCCAACCACCCCCTCAAAACTCATATGCAGAAAACACATGTGCTTGGAATACATACAGATCCACTAAAATAAACAGAATGTGCACATTAGCAATCGCTCTCGCTCACCCAGAGATACACAGCAAGCAGTAAATGGTGTTCTGTTTTGTTTATAGATAGTCGGCACAGCAGAAAGGTTGGAGGATTTGTACAGCGTGTCTTGCTGCGGAGGCATGAGTTGACACACACACACAGACAGACAGACAGACAGACAGACAGACAGACAGACAGACAGACAGACAGACAGACAGACAGACAGACAGACAGACAGACAGACAGACAGACAGACAGACAGAAAAGAGAGAGAGAGAGAAAAGAGAGAGAGAGAAAGAGAAAAGAGAGAATGTTTTGAAAGTCCTGCTCCCACTCCACTGAGCCAAGTTCCCATCACGGGGTCATTCGCTCACACAGTCTGTGTTTGGGACTCCAGTCTAAATTTGGATTTGTTCCTCTAAGGCTTTGGCCTCGGCCCGGCGTGGAACAGCGCAAGATTGTCCCGGCTGCCTGTTTTTGAGCTGCGCCTCCTTGCTTACCCGGCGCCTCATTGGTTGGCTACTGTTACAGATTCAACACGGGTTACACTGACTGACCAATCAAAGCTTAGGGACAACCTTCCCATGACCTTGTCTGTCTCTTCTCGACTAAGACTGTTGAACTGTCAGCTCTTCCATTCGTCCCCCCCCCCCTTATTTGTCTTTCTCGGTCTACAAGTGTAGTACTTAGATTCGTTGTAAATAACATGATTTTTTAAATCTTTGATATTTCTATTTTGTAAGCTTATTTTCTGAAACCGTTTGGGGCCAATGCTACAGGGGCTGGGTTCACAACCGCTGGCCTGCGCACATGCATGTCAGACTGTGCTGCTACAGTTAGTGGTCCATCTGGGGTTTGACATTCGGTGATAAGCCTGGAAACATTCTCCCCTCTGCCCAACCCTAATCGCCTCCATTATTTTGCTTCTTATATTTTCATCTGTCGCTTTGACTCCCTCTGCTCTCATTGTAATTTCCTCTTTCAAAAATAAATAAATATTCGGCAAAGTAGGAGAGGAGCTAATGCCAAAACAGATTCTCATCCCACCCTGCACTTCTAACTGTTTCTTTCTCTCTCTCTCTCTCTCTTCCTTCTTCTTTTCCTCCCTCCCTCCTCTTCTTGTTTGAGAGAGGTGCTCTGGGTGTGTTTTCCCCTGGCAGCTGCCCGTTTCTGTGTTATGTCTGGCTCAGGATGACTGTGCTGTTTGCTGTGTGGGCTGATGCAGATTAGAAGGCTGAAGTAATGTTGAGTGGTGGGAGCAGCAGCCTCAGCAAAGGGAGGGAGGGAGAGCTTGCCTCCCAGGGCCACTGGTTCTGCTGGCACGAATCACACAGCCCGACTTAGCAACCTCCCGATCAGCCCGCCACCCTCATGTTTGTTCATCATGAAATGAACGACCAGAAGTCACACATCCAGAATGGCTGGGATTTTTTGGGTGTTGCAAGGTTAGTCATCTTCAACTGACTCCGAGCATGGCCTGAGATGTTGGATGGCGGTAACGTCTGGTCAAGAGGGCAGGACACTCATCTCCTTTCCTCCTCCTCGCTACCCTCCTCTTCTCCTGCTGCTTAAGTTGCCATCTCCTGTTTCTCACCATAATGGCTGCTGTAATGGGCCCTCCATCTCTGATTGTTTGTCTCAGACAGGGGATTCTGTTTCAGGAAATGGTGCAGTTCAGATGTTCCCGCCCGGCCCCCTCCCCTCCCCCTTTCCCATACCCCTCACTTTACCCAAGCTATGAAAAGAGCCACGTTTCAGCAGACACTACTCTCACACTTGTGTGCAGGCACGCAGGCAACCTGAGGCCCAGGCTGTATGCATGTGTGGCTCCACCTACCATAGGCCCTCCACTCAACCACCCTCCCACCACCAACAGCCAGAGCACCGTGACCTTGGTGTCAAGTGTCCTCTGCCTGGGTAGCAAGCCAATAGCACTCCTGGGATGATATGTCCTTGCTAGGGAGTGAGGCCCTAGCAGGCCGAGGGGAGGACATGTGCCTCAGCCTCCGCTCTTTGCCTCTTGTTACTGGGCCTGACCTTTCATTTTTCTGCCGCCTGCCGTAATTCAATGTGAAGCGCTGAAATCCAGTTAGAGGGGCTGGTTAGGAGACCGTGTAATTGACCTTTTGCGGAGTCCCGCCCCCCTTAGTTACTGTTGCTATGCCCGTCAAGCTTTTCAGAACCTTCACATTGTGTGATTGGGAACTACCTGCAAAACCACAAAAAAGAATGTGAAACTCCAACTCATCTTAAAAGATGAAAATTGCTTTGCTGGAGTTAATGAGGCTTCGAGTGATGGGTCCGTCAGAGAATGTACGAGTCCAGTAAATCTCTGTGTGTGTGTTGTTTTGACTTAATATGAGCTAATTTTCTCGTGCAATACTTAGGGGTTTGTTTCTGTAACATTAGGTCACCAGTTTCTTGTGTCCATGCTCTAGTTGGTTACTGTTGGAACTTCGCTGACCTGTAATGACTAATGACTAATGCTATCGCTCGCTAGCTAATGTGAAACAAAGTTACAGTAGCTGGCTAGCGAGGTAGCTCTGACCAAGAGACTATGATGTTTACTTTTTTGAGTACCATGAGGATGTTATTTGTTTTAATCAGTAATACCTTGACTGATTGATAATGGTAATAATAACTGTGTTGATAAAATACAGTAGTATATGTTGGCTATAAATAGCCAGATAACTGCTAGCAGAAAGCTTGGGTCAGTGAAAGGTATTTTGTATTTTGATGGATTCGGCTGGTTATGGGATCTTCCGCACTATTTAATCCATCATTGCTCTGTCATGGACAGAAAGTTCCGGCCTGCCAGAAGTTCCGGATGACTCAATGGATGACGTTACGATCAGCTGTTTTGCTTTTTCACGTGAATGATATAGAATCTTCATAGCTAGGTGCTACTGCTAACTAGAGGTGGGGACTTGCTACGTGCCTTCTCAACTTGTAATACAGCAATTAAATATCACCGCGGCGGTTGTTTTGAGATACTTTGTGATGTTTCTTATTAGCCGAGCAGTACAAATGCATATGAAAAGTAATTGAAGTAGTGCTAAACAATGTTCAAAGACAGCTAGCTTTAACCATCTCTGCTCTGGATCTTCCAGAAGTAGTAACAATTTAGCTTTCTATTCACAACAACCTTTAAGAACCACGTCGGTATTTCATGAAAAATGTATCTATGTAATCAAAAAAATTGTATCGTGAACATTGTTTAGCACTACTTCAATTACTTTTCATATGCATTTGTACTGCCAGGCTAATAAGAAACATCACGTAGTATCTCAAAACAACCGCGGTGATATTTAATTGCTGTATTACTTTGTGATGCCTTCTCAACTTGTATCTCAAAACAACCGCTGTGATATTTAATTGCTGTATTACAAGTTGAGAAGGCACGTAGCAAGTCCCCACCTCTAGTTAGCAGTAGCACCTAGCTATGAAGATTCTATATCATTCACGTGAAAAAGCAAAACAGCTGATCGTAACGTCATCCATTGCGTCATCCGGAACTTCTGGCAGGCCAGAACTTTCTGTCCATGACAGCTCCTCTTGCTTTTTGGGCTTCGGGAAGTGTCCGAAGAGTAAGATACATGTTCCATAGCAACATCTTTTCAACAATTTAACAAAGGAAATTAAGTAATCTGCGATACTGTGATGCCAATTGTTTGTCGTACAAAATTGCGAATAGCAACGAAGCTGATAGCGGGCTTATAATATTGTCTCTCTGACGCGTCTAATTTCCAGTCAGTCAAACTCAAAAGCAAAAGGTCAATTTCTAGAACCCTAGGGAAATCCTCCTCTCATGGCCTTGGTGAAAAGAAAAAGTGTCCCTCAAACTGTTTGAAATTGCAGTCAACTGCCTTAGAGGTGTGTTCTGCTCCCTCAGGGTTAAACACCTTCAGAGATGCAGTGTTTTAAACTCTGTATTTGTTTAGTCACGCCAAAGCCTAATTGTCTGCTCCAGCCTTTCTTTCCTTTGTCTTGGTGTCTGTAAAGGCTTCAGGATCAGGTTGGAGGAGTTTCAGAGATGTTGAACTGGAGTCGGTGTGCTCACAATGTGGTCTGACCTGAAGAACGGCCCCCGTGAACCTCAGCACCACTAAATGGCAGTTTTATTCAAATGTGGCGCTGTCTTCAAGCACTTAATGTTTGTTTAACGAATGAAATGGCCTCTGGCTTTCACCTTTGGTCTTCACACTGTTGTTTACATCGTGACAAATAGACAGCATCAGCATGTTGAAATTCACCATTTTATAAGCACGTACTTAACTCGACTGTGTCCTCATGTTGGATTGATGGTTAGCGGATGTTTCCATGGCCGCCAAATTATTCATTGGCTGGGGCGGTTTTCTCCCTTTTTCGAGGAGTTTTTGGTTGCATGGGAACAGCATTGTTTTAAACGCAGCTCCTTCGGTGTGTCCATTGTGTTGGGAGGGACTGCAGAGCTGAGGTCTTATCTCCAAGGCTATCTCGTCATTGTTTTGTCTGTTGCTGGGACTCTGTTTTTGAGCGTGTGTGTGTGTGTGTGTGTGGTGGTCCCTCTGCACATTGTTTTTTGGCACTTGAGTTATCAGAGAGCATTCTAGAAACAGGTGTGTGTCATTGTTGGCTTGTTTTTTGTAAGAATCCATACAAGCTCTTGGGTTGTGAGGTACCCATTATCTCAGTGTAGTAGAATAGACATACATGTGTGTGTGTGTGTGTGTGTGTGTGTAGATAAGATGAGCGCATTCACAGGGGTTAACACATCCACCCTTCTTTGCTCCAGATCCAGGTGTTCCTCTATCATTGTGGCTCAGAGCGACAGCAGCCACTTCATGTGGGCTGTTTGTGTCTGTCTGTGTGGGGGTGTGAGCTTTGATTTTCTCCAGCTGGCCCACTGGAATCAGCTCTCAATCGGCCTGGGCATGTACACTGCTGAGAATTCATGCTTGGAATTGTAATTACTCTTTTATGTGAGGTACTTTTTTCCCCTCCTATCCAGTTTTTCCCCCCTCCACCCTGAAATGTCCATATGTTTACAAGGCAAACAAAGCTAAGCTGCAGCTACATGCTAGCAGTGTGTCTCTGACATCATCATCGTTGGCCTTCTTGTTTTTCCTCATTGCATTTGCTCTATGTTAGTGAGCTATGACTGTTTCTCAGGTTGGCTTTTGTAGGTTTGTGGTGGTGGGGTGATCAGGTACAGAAGATGCACTGGTCCGAGATGTGTAATTGTGGTCTTTCTGCACACACACATTTTTTACATATTTGCATCCTCAGTCTTTCAGCTCAGTGTTTCAGGCCAGACTGGTTGGCAAGCTACAGCAGTAAAGGCTGAGGCTTTGAGTGGGTGTTCTGGATGTAGCAGTCAGCGAGAGAGAGAGAGAGAGAGAGAGAGAGAGAGAGAGAGAGAGAGAGAGAGAGAGAGAGAGAGAGAGAGAGAGAGAGAGAGAGAGAGAGAGAGAGAGAGAGAGAGAGAGAGAGAGAGAGAGAGAGAGAGAGAGAGAGAGAGAGAGAGAGAGAGAGAGAGAGAGAGAGAGAGAGAGAGAGAGAGAGAGAGCCCACAGTAAAGGCCATGTTTGCACTGGTGCTCTCCTCGGCGGAGCCAGTGGAGGAAGAACAGTCGAGGCGGCAGATGGAGGGCTCCTCCAGACTTAACCCTTCCCACGCCACACAGGCCCCATCTGTCCCCCACCCCCTCTCTATCTCTACCCCGCTCGCTCCCTGACCTCCCACCACTCCGCCGGTCCACCAATCCCTACCAGCAAACCAGCAGAGGCCCAGGGTGGGGGAGTAATGCACTGGTCAGTGTGAACATATGGCAGCTCTCACCAGGAGGAATCCTGTGTGGCGTCTCTCTATCAGTGTTGCGCAAGGATTAGCATTTATGGAGGTGTGTAAACATGGCCACACCCCTTTCCTGTAAGCAACTCTAGACTCTGCTGACCTGGCTCCAGAGCGCCTCTTCTCTTTCACATATGGAGGAGGTAACATTGTCGGTTAAAGACAACACGGTAAAGTCTATCTAGGATTGCTGTTATTGTCACTAGGTTGGAAGTGGTTAGAATGCCGGAATGAATTTGCCGGCATATTGAAGTTGGTTCCTATTCCCACATAACGGCAAAACAGCATATCGAAAGCAGGATAACGGCTTTCATTGTAAGTAGGAATGGGACTCAGGTCTGTCTTAACAATAGTATAGGGAACTCCAGTAGGCCTTCTGGGTGCAGCACCATTGATGTTGCAATGGCGCACACACCACACACCCCCCCCCCCCCCTCTGACGTTCGCTTGATCCTTAATTGCCTCTTTAGGGCTCTTTCCCTTTGAAAGAGTGTATCACTCTTCAGACATCCCCTGGTTTTGCTGCCCTCCTCCTTGTAGACCGTTTCCAACCAGGTCCCCATTAACCACCAATCAATTCTCTCAGAACAAACTTTATGGACACCCCCATTTGCCCCTCTCCCTTGGCCTGTATGCTTTAAATAGAAGGCCCTCAGGTACAATCGATCCAGAGTAATTGATGGGAGGAGGCAGTCCCTGAGGGAACCTATCTCAACTTGATGGGGTGGTGTATGGGAACAGGGAACTGGTTTGTGTTTGTGTATGAGAAAGAGAGGAGGTACCCTGGTCCAAATTCAGAAACCCAGAATCAAGGGCCCAGACACACTCTCCCGTTGTTTTCTTTTTCTTATGTAGCTAGTTACCACACTGACGTTTGAAGCTTTCGAAGGTCATCTTCCCTCTAATCTGAGCTGCTGTTGTATCTCTTAAGATGATTCCACCATCTTTCTTTCTATCCCTCTGTATCTCTATAGGTATTCAAGCCATACCCTTCTTATTTGGACTGAATCTGACCTCAAGCATTCAAGCAAACTCACTTAGTCTTCACACACACACACACACACACACACACACACACTTTGTTTTGTGAATCAGAATTAGGTATTGAATGCACTCAGCCGCAACCCCTGGCTTTGGTTTCAACCAATCAATGTCTTCTCTCTCTTTTTTCCCCCTCTGTGCATGAATCGCTCTCGTCTCTTGGCTTGAGAGGTGATGTCATCGACCTTCTCTGCAACAAAAGCATGCTCATACGTTTCTCTTTCCCTCTGTGTTTTGCGAAGGGCCCCACTGGCCACTGACTTGCCCCCACCCCCCCGCTTTCACCCCTGTGCCCTGTGAGTAGCAGAACCTAGGCCGGGTGACAAAGAAAAAGAGGTGAATTAAGACCAGTGTTGGGCAGCAGGAGAGAACTGTTGACTGTTGGGGGGCGTATAGAGGGGTCCTTCCTTTTGGGGAAGGTTGAGAAGGGCCCCTCTCCCCACTGGGATGCATGAAAGGGGGGGGGGGTTTGTGCACTCCGCGGCCTGCTCCCTCTGACCTTTGCTCTGAAAGGAGACCCTGGGCTTTTGGCCAGTGTCACGTTGCAGGCCCCCCCCAACCCCCCCTCTCGGCCCTCCCTCTCTCTTTGGCCCTCTCTCTTTCTCTGGAGCTCTGTTCTCCATTCTCCCTTATTGCAGGGGTGGTTGGTGTGATGAGGGCCTCTCTCGCTGGGCCTTTGTGCCTCCCCTCTCTTCTTTTCTCCCCTTCTATATTTCAGTCCCTTGCTGCTGCCTCTCGGGGACATAAAGCAGCCCTCTGACTAAACCCCCTCCTGACTGGCACTAGAATGCCCGCTCGGTCGAGATCCAGGCTTTGTCTCCCCACCTCCTTCTGTTTTTGTTACCGAGACAGAAGGGGATTTTTAACTCAGTCTTTTTTTAGTCTGTGTGTTTCTCTTGTTGTGTGAACGGGGTCAGAACGCGGACAGCCCTCAAAACAAACTGGCAGTCCGGTCAACCGGAGCATCTTTCCCATCGACGTGGATTGGAGGCACTTTCTGTTCTCCCTCACTTTCTGGTTTCTTCCTTTTTTTTTTCTCTCTCCTCTATTCGTGCTGCTCGGATGAAGCCGTCTGCAGCCACGCTGTGCTGCTGGGCAGGCCCCTGCAGAGTGGGCTTTTGAGCTGGTTTGGCTGGCTTGGCTGGCCTCAACACCAGCGCCTGTGTTTGGCTTGGATCGCACTGCAGCTTGGGAGCGGCACTCGAGTTACACGCGAGACTGGTTGAAGGGGAGAGCGGTTTGGAGTGGACCACCACCCCCCGTTCCCCCCCCCCCCCCCCTTCACCTTCTCCTGTCTTCGCTGCAAAACCATATCTGTCACTCACTCGGCCCTTCTGTACTGCATTCCCCATAGGAGGGTGTTCCCAACCATGCTGCTTTTACATTGCTTCACATCTGTCCACCTAGGCTACAGTGTCGGCTAGCTAGAGCCTGTTAGGTCCCAAGGGGTCTAACTATCACGCAATGAAACATGTTCACCTTGTAATATCTATTAGATATATTTTAAGCGGTGTTAATCCAGAGGCAGCTCTGTGTCTTCCTACACTGAAGTCTTGCCACAGACAGCTCCTCATTGGCGGTGTTTGTCACACAAGCCTACCCTCCCATTCCCCTCCCTGTTCTGAATGACTCACAGCAGGCAGTGAGCAGAACTGATATTCCTCCCAGAAATAGCCTAGCGTTTATCTCCACCCCTCCCCCAGCCTGTCCTCTTCTTCTTTTTTCCTCTCCTCTCTCTTTTTCTTACAAACACAGGAACGCACACACTGACTTACAGCGGAATTGCCTGTCCTGAGGTATAATGATTCCTTGAGTACACAGCGCTCAGGATTTTCTAATTGCTCTCTAAACGGTGTCCGGAGCTGTGTGGCAAAGCACAGTAGCGTGAGTCTGACAGGTTGACATCAAAGGTTTTGTTTTGGTACATGTATCCCTGGGTGTTTGCGCCGATTCTAGTGCTCTTGTTTGGCCTAAAAATGCCATTTCCCAGCCAGCTTTCTGGACAGCAACACAGTTTCTTACACATGTTTGTGTTGACATGTACATATATTTTCTTCACTAATTTTGCCGGATTCCCTTTTTTGTAGACTCGCTTTCCGATGTGCACTTATTAGCTAAATGGTGCCCTTCAGATGCTGGTTAGCACATTGGTGTGTGTGACCAAGCTAGCTCAACACTGGCCACTGAGGACCTGGATGCTTTTCCGATCGGCCCTTTCATCTTGTGCCAGTGTGGCGCTTTGGCTTCGGATGCTGCATAGCAAGGCCCTGCTGTAATACTGAGTCAGCGATGCTGGTAAGAGAAAGAGAGGGAGCGAGGGCAAGAAAGAGAGAGAGAGCAGAGGAGTGGTGGATGTTGGCCTGTATCTGTCCAGCGAGCCCATTGGTGGAGGCTGTTGGTGGAGCCCTGCATGGCTTTGCAGAGCCTGCTGCCCTCCACATAACCCAGGCAGAGCCACGGCAGCAGCCCAGCCCATGTTATTAAACCCGCACTGATACTCAAGATACGTGGCTTCACAGGCGTGGGTGCGCACACTCATACACACACACACACACACACACACACACACACACACACACACTCTCTCACTCTCACAACAACTCAACATGTCCTGTCTGAGTACTTTCCATTGTGCAGGATATTTTCTTTCTTACTCTCTCCTTGCTCAGCAGTGGTCTTTCTGTCCCTTCGGTGTTTTACTCTTTCTCCCTCTCTCTCTCTTTCTTTCTCTGGCTTTGTTGCTCACACTCTTCTCTCTCCCCAGGGTAGGAGCATTATCTTTTCTGACTGTAAGAAGTCCATTATTTACCGAGCACTGAGCCCATCCTAATACAATGTTCCATTAGATTGCATCAGCCAGATTTATAGCACAGCTATCTCTCTCTCTCTCTCTCTCTCTCTCTCTCTCTCTCTCTCTCTCTCTCTCTCTCCTGTTTCTGCAGGATAGTGTGGGAGGGGCAGTGTGTTGTGCAGGCCGAGTACTGAAGAGAGTAAGAGACAGAGGAGGGACAGCTACAGAGAGAAGTGGACTCTTTGTGATGCCTTTGGCTCTTAGCAGTGCCTTACTAGAAAGAGGAAGACAGCAGAGAGAGTAATATGGACGCCGTGCAGGGAATATGGACAGGACTCATGAGTTAGCCTCAACTGCTAGTCTCATCATGCTCACGGATGCTAATGACGCCGAAGCATTTGATTTCTAATGTCCATTTTGACCAGGAACCAGTATGTCGTGGTCATGACGCTTGTGGCCCGTATGGAGTCTGTTGAGGGAGCCATAGTAATGCTAGCCCTCCACACCAGGACCACGGTAGATCATTCTGAGCCACACATAAATCTCCATGTCAAGGCCATTAGGGAAGTTAATATCCCAGCAGTATGTAGAGAGAGGTGGAGGTGGGGAGAGAGAGAGGTAAAGAGAGAAGGGAGACGGCGAGAGGAGAGTCAAGGCCAGCGGCTTTTGGAAGTGCTGAGAAAGCAGGCATGTTCCCGTCTAAACAATCTGCTAGCCATTTAAACATTTCACCTGAGCTGTTTTATTATTTTTTTCCCCCTCTCTTCCTACTCTGTAAATCAGCCACCAGGCACTCTGTGCACTCATTCTCCCTCCAACTCCTCCTGTTTCTGCTCTTTCACCTTTGCACTGATTCCCCTCTGCACTCACATTGACAGCTGTTTATTTGTGGCCTGTTGGTGTTGTGTGGGAATGGGAGCCAATGTCGTGAGTGTGAGGAAAAGTCTGGCCGTTAATCTCCCCTACAACCTAGTAACATTAGTTAGCCCTTGCCCTATTATTTCTCTCAGGATTATTGGAATGTCTAAGTGAAGCCATTTCACATTATCGCATAAGTTGTTGATCACTTTGAACCCAAGACTGTCTTGTTGGTGAGTTCATTTTAGGAAATTAACCTTTATTTCAGGCTATGCAGCAAACAGTTTAAACCATTTAAATGGCAGAGCTCCATTTGCATGATAGCCAGTTATTTAGCTGACGTTACACTCTCCTCAATTGAACTTATTATACATACAATTATAATAGGAAAAGGTAGGAACACTCAGGGTGCATATGATAAATAAAATCGAATTGAATTGAAAGATGCAGCTTTCTACTTGGTCCCCAAATACATAAGTTTAACTTTCCTGCTAATTAGTGCATATCATCATACCCCAGCAAACTGCCAACTGTTAAAATGGCTCCCTAAGCTAGAGTTAGATAGCTAGGTTAACTTGCATGAGATCTTAACTATAGGCCTTATTCTATCAGCGTCACATTACGTTTCATGTGGGAATAAAGACTTACTCAACTTTGCTGAGATTGACGATTAAATGAGAGTGGCAATTCGTCGACTAAATCGATTAAACCTTTTTTTTATTTGTATCCGACATATTAATGGATGTCGGATGTGAAGGGAGCTTTTCTGTATCAGTGTTTAAGCCACATGTGGCTTAACGCAACACCGTCTGCTTGCGAAACCATAAATCTGTTTCTCACTTTGTCTTTCTCTTTCTCCCACCCCTCCTCTACTTTCTCTTTCTCATTCTCTCTAGTATGATGCTTATGTGGCTGAAAGGCTTAAGCTTGCTTCAGGAATATTTTTTTTATGAAGGGGCACATGAAGAGGAGAGCTGTAGAGGGGAGAGCTGCACGTTTTGTGCATCCTTTCATGGTCTTCTCAGAGAGACACTTGACACTGTTGTCATGGTTTTGAGAGACCTCCATCTTGAATAGTCAGTTAAGCATGAATACCTAATCGCTTTTTTTCCCCGTCTTTTTTCTTCTTCTCCCAATATAAGCTTAGCTATTGTAAAACAGTTAAGCAGAACTGTGATGATGTTGTTAACTAGTGTGCGTCTGTTGTCATGATATAATATAGAAAGACATGATGGTGTTGTCAAAGGCTCTTCAAAGCCTGGGGTCATTTTCATTTCCACTGGCCCTGTCGGTGAAATCCGTCAGGGCTAAGCAGCAGGGCAAGTGAACAGCGGCGAGGAGCGGAGCAGGAGTCTGGGTGCATTCAGAGTGCAGAACTCTGCTGGAGCCTTCAGGAGCGAGGTGAGGCTTGATTAGGGTGGCTGAGGGACTGACGCTCCTCCTGCTCCTGCTCCTGCTCCTGCTCCTGCTCCTGCTCCTGCTCCTGCTCCTGCTCCTGCTCCTGCTCCTGCTCCTGCTCCTGCTCCTGCTCCTGCTCTCTCTGTCTCTCCCCAAAGGCCCAATCCAGCCACTCGCTCAGTGCATATGAAGAAGCCCGTCAGGGAAGCAGTCACTCCCAGGCCAGAGCGGTGGAGAACAAGGTGGCATCACAACAGAGTTCAAAGCTCCTCACGCCTGTTTTGACGACTGGCTCTCTGCGGAGCAGTCAATAAGAGGAGGACGACGGACGGCCAGTGCGTGGGCGCGTTCCTTCTGAGTCGAGGGGGAGGGGTGTTGGGGTTGGGTTACCAGGTTTATTCAGCACGGCAGACTGGTGGTCTGGTGCGCTATTTGCAGTCCTCCCTCGCACGGACATCACGTCTCTCAAGGCTTGGATTGCGAGGGCCTCGTTCATGCAGACATCAGGACTGAAGTGCTCATTGTGTCTGTTCTCTGTGTCTGTCTGTTTTTGCTCTTGTCCCCCCCCCACCCCACCCCCCACTCGGTGCTAATGACCCATGGCCTCCTTTTTAGCCGGCTGCCTTGGTGTTTATCTGGGGAAGCTGAGCTCAAACCTGGCAGATAGGATCTGCTAATGGCTGGTGGTCTGGGTGCTTTGGAGCCACCCTGAAAGATCACCCAGACGGTGGATGGGGCTACAGTAGCCCATGGGCAGAGGATCACCAGCAAGAGGAGAGGAGAGGGGGCCGAGCGCTGTCCTTCCTTCACAGCCGGTGCAGTGGGGTTCCCATCCCTCGTGCTCTATTTCTGCTGGGAGAGCAGGGCTTGTTTACCAGAGATCAGCTCAGCTTTGCACCGCTCTAATACCTCAGCGGATCCCTCCCTCCCTCCCTCCCTTCCTCTCTCTCCCCCTCTCTTGCGCTGTTTACAGTAATGACTTTGTGCTGCCTTACAATCCAATACTCCTCCACCCCCCTATTTTTCTGTCTCCATATCCCCCTCTCTCTGCCTCCCTCTCTTCAGCTCACACACACATTCACACACCCCACACCTCAGCAGCAGGGAGTTATGCATATTGCGGTTGCCGTGGCAACGACATACTGCCCGGTGCGGCGAGCAGGGTGGGATGCAGGCGAAAGGCGGCAGAAGCAGCAGAGCGCTACGTGACAAGGAATTAGATGTGGCGGATCTTCCTGCTCACCTGCCACGCATGCACGCGCACACACACACACACACACACACACACACACACACACACACACACACACACACACACACACACACACACACACACACACACAGTCTTTCTCCCTCTCTCTCTCTCTCTCTCTCTCTCTCTCACACACACACCCACACAGAACGTCTCATTGGCTCTTCTCTCCTCCTCCTCCTCCTCCTCCTCTTTCTCCCGTCCTCCTGAGCCCAGCACAGATAATCTAACTAAGCCTCCCGATCGCATGCGGGTCCACCTGTTACTGCAGCTCCCAACATCCCAATCCCACTGACTAATACATCAGAGCTGAGGAGTGTGTGTGTGTGTGTGTGTGTGTGTGTGTGTGTGTGTTATATATGGTTACGAGGAGGGATGTATTTCTTGGAAGTTCTAGGTGCACGTGTGTGAGCACCGTGAATACAAATGGCCCACTGACATAACTGCCATGTTATTTTGAGCGGTCAGCCCTGCATTTGCTGTCTTCTGAACCATTTGAGGATGATTCTGTAGTTTCCTCCCTGCTTTTTACATTAAATGTACTCTCTGGTGATGCCGATTTTATCCATTGGGCACCTGTGTCAGCATGCTGTTTAGTTCTCTCATTAGATTTGGCGATAAGAAACACACACTAAGCTCAAGGCTTGAGCCAGCTTCATCTTGTGTGGTGTTACCGTGTGGGGCCTGGAGTGTGGGAAGGCCACATGATGCAGCCCTCTGTGGGCCTCAGACCCTCCATGCCTCTGGAGGTGGGCCTCAGACCCTCCGTGCCTCTGGAGGTGGGCCTCTCAGACCCTCCGTGCCTCTGGAGGTGGGCCTCTCAGACCCTCCGTGCCTCTGGAGGTGGGCCTCTCAGCCCCTCTGTGCCTCTGGAGGTGGGCCTCAGACCCTCCGTGCCTCTGGAGGTGGGATGCAGGCATGAGAGGGGCCAGAAGAAAGGGCCTAGTGTTGTCTGCTAGCCTCTTCCAAAGGCCCTCATTTTAAAGCTAATCACTGCACACTAGCTCACTCTCTCCATCTCTCTCATCTCTCTCTCTGTACTTCTCCCAAACTCTCGCTCTCTTTTCCTCTCCTTTGCTCTCCATCCTACTTTCATTCACTTCCTCGTTCCCTTTTTTATGTTGCAGTGATTTGACAACCCCTTGCAGACTTCTGAAGGACCCTCTCAAACTGTTTCTAAAGATGGCACTGCCCTCGGTGCAGTGAGCCTGTTCGGCTCGAGCAAAATGGATGGAGCTGGAGAACGTGCACGCTGCTGCTTATGAATTCTCCTCAGCCTCCCCTGCCTCTCTCTCTCTGCTCTCCTCCCTCCCTTTCAATTTCTGTCTCGCTCACTCGCTCTCTCCCTCTCTCTCTCTGGACGTGCCTGTGTTTCTTGGCTGCATCTCTTTTCGAATACTCATTTATGCTGGTGGTAGTACTAGTGCGACGAGTAACAATGAAGCGTTTGTTTGTTTGTGTGGGTCTGCGTGTGGCAAGTCCTTCCGTAAGATTGTCAGGTTTCACTGCTCCTACTCATTTCTAGTCCGGAGGTCCTGAAGCACCAGGCCAGGCGATCCTCTTCTGTGACATGCCCTGGGCATAAACATGGCCCATTGCCTGATTTATAAAGTCACCAGAATGCAGTAACCAGCCAATCTGCAATTACAAGAATCTTCTGCCTATACTAGTTGGCCCCAGCTGACTGCACTCTGATGCTGGCCTAAGAGTGGCACTGTGCTTCAGTCGATGGACTAAAACATGTTACTACCCCATTGCTACCCTGAAACCTTGTGCCGCAGCCAAGCGGTGGATTACAATCCCAGTCTCACTATCGCAGTGTCATCGCCACCAAATGGAAGGGCGGCTTAGATTGATAGACTAAACATGCTGCACCGTTTGAAATGATTCTTCACTGTGACGTTCGGTGCGGCGGTGCCGAGGGGGCCAAACAACACCACGGTTTGGAGTGTGTCCTTTCTGCACGGGTGTGTGGTTACCTTCACCCTTAAATGGCTGGGGGCCTTCTCCATTTCCCCTTCATGGGTCACCATTTCTGTTCGCACAGGAGGAGCAATGTGATCTTGAGTAAATTGTTGGACGTTGATACACGCGCACAAACACACACAGACACACACACACACACACATGCACTCACACTTGCCGGTTTGGCCTTCACATGATTCTGTTCTGCGCATGTAGCGGAGTGTTTGAGATGCCAATTGGTGAGACATGCCGCACATTGCTGCTAGTATCCCGTGTGTGTGTGTGTGTGTGTGTGTGTGTGTGTGTGTGTGTGTGTGCGCGCTGTTCTGGGCCTTGCTAGTGCAGCCTCTGCATCTGAATGCACTAGGACAGGCTCAGTGTACTGACATGATGAAAGGAAGAGAGAGCGGGGTGAGGGAGAGAGGGATGAGTTTGGAGTGATTCGTCGGGGGACTTTATTAGGGTGGGGTTGAGCAAGGATAGGATGCTGGGGAAGGGAGGTTTTACGATGCCCATCTTCACGCCTTTCTCAGCAGCCTGTCTCTCTCCCTCTCTGGCGTGCTTTTATCTTCCTTTTCACCCCTGGCTATCTCCTTTTACTTCACTCTACCCCCTTCCCCCCCCCCCCCCCCCCCCCACCTTTCTTAAAAACAAGCGCCCCATCCCATCCTTCCCTCCCTTCCTCCCCCCTCATTTCCTTCTTGTCCTGCATGTTGCAGAGAGTGTTAAGCCATCTAAGTGGAAGGAAAGGCCAAAGGAGAGAAGGAACGAGAAAGGAGGAGAGGAGAGAAGCACTGGAGGAGGACGGGAGCCCGTCTCGGGCATTGACAGAGGGTAGTGAGACACAGTGGCTAAATATAGAGCAGCTTTGGAGGAGTGATGTCATGAGCGAGTGCAGCACCGCTCATTGTGTGTGTGTGTGTGGGCCTTTTGGACTGGCTCAAGCACAGGGATGGGAGCAGGGAGTGTTAGCAGTTCTGATAAGCTGCTGCCATTACCCCTGCTGCAGCGCCGCTGTCCCGGTCGATGCTGCTGCTGCTGCTATCTGCGCAGGCACGACCCCCAGCAGATAAGACAAGGCAGCGGTGCCAGGACCAGGAGGGGGGGGGGAGGTGCTGACCACAAGCCCCCCGTGCTCTGCTGCATCTGCTCTCTGATGAAGGTGAATATGTATGACTGCCGAGTAATCAGTGGCAAACTCACTCCCTCTCACTCTCTCTCTCTCTCCATTCCCTTTTGCTTTGATTTACTGCACGGCGCTCGGTGGCCCAGATTTCTTGTAGGCAAGGTGCTCTTGCATCAGCGGTGGCCCAGTCACTATGCTGTAAGTAAGCGTGCTTCCACTCTAGCCTGAGAGCCACACCCCACCAATCGGTCATCTGATTGGTGGATGAAAGTTAATGAAGCGTGTGTGTCTGTGTAGTGCTTCTGCTTCAGTTTTTAAAGTCCGTCTGGGACCTGAACTGCCTCAGCGTGACGTGTTGTCTTTGATGTTATTTTCAAAAGGTCAGATGTCAAACTGTATTTTTAAATGGATATTGATCACCATATGTCCCTGCAGGAGTAAGGGGAAGTAGCTGGCCTCTGGTGGTGGCCTTTGGCTGTAGTTTGTCTGAGTAGTTGTGTTTGTGTAAACAAAAACAAAAAACAAAAAAAATATTCTGCTGTCTCATGCTTTTGTTTCTCATGGTGTTCAACCATCAGGCCATGTTTTTGAGTTTTGGTGTGTTGGTCAGGTTTTTTGCATCATCGCGTCCAAGCCTGTGCATCTGTGCCACGCCATGTGTTTTCAGCATTCTCGCCGACGTCCATTGAGCATTGCAGTATGTGCACACCAGAGGCAAAAGGCCAGGCAGGCCCGGAATCTTGTTCACTGAACCTCCTCCCACTCCAAGGTCACAGGCGGTGTGGAGGAGTGCTGGGATGGGTCTGGGTGGGTGTGGGTGTGTGTGTGTGTGTGTGTGTGTGTGTGTGTGTGTGTGTGTGTGTGTGCGCTTTGGTGATGAGAGGAGAGTGCTGGAATGGAGCCGTTATCTGAGCTCACACCCGTGGCGGGTCAAAGGGCAGCTGTGAGGACGCTCCTTTGGTCGTGCCGGCATGACAGCCCACGGAGTGGCTCAGGATGAGAGACAGGGCCAGGCGCTAACACAAACCACAAGTCATTCCATAGGTGCTTAGTCACAAGGTCAACTCCTCTATGCCCCCCTTCTAACTGACCTCTATGCTGGGGCCTAGTACCCTTCCTAACTGACCTCTATGCTGGGGCCTAGTACCCTTCCTAACTGATCTCTATGCTGGGGCTTAATACCTTAATACCATCTCTCTTCTAGGGCTTAGTACCCAGTCTAACCCATATCTGTATCAGTCAACCTTATTCAGCTTTGGGCTGGGGCCTAGCCTAGCCTACCCTACCCTACCCTACCTTACCCTACCCTTGCCTACCCTACCCTACCAAGCCTATTGTGCTCAGTAGTGGGGCATACCCAGCCGAGCTACACCCTGATGTTCTCTGATGGATCCACTGTTTCTGTGGCTCTAGTTACCTTGGGGTGTAGTCTGTGCTCCGTCCCACTGTAGGCTGTTGTTGTGTGCTGAGGCCCGGGGCAGGCAGGCTGGCATTGGGCAACGTGGAGGAGGGGAGGGGAGAGATAAGAGAAGGCGAGAGGACAGGGAGTGTCAGAGACGCGGAGAGCAGCTGTTGCCGGAGCAGGTGCTGGCCTGGGCCCGGCTCGCCTTTCAAGCCGCCCCGAGAGACATTTTTTCCCCTCTCCCTCCCTCTCTCGCCTCGCCCTACCTCCTTTTTTCCCCTGCAGCCCTGACACACACACACACACACACACACACACACACACACACACACACACACACACAGGAGAAGGAAGAACAGAAAGTCTCTGGAGGTTTTTGAAGGGTCCAAACAGCACTTATCTAGTCTCCCCATATCTGGCCGTAGAACCTCTACACTCCACTATTTTCGACATTTTCACTTTCTCAGACAGTCTCTGTGTGTGTGTGTGTGTGTGTGTGTGTGTGTGTGATTTACTCATTGCTTTGTGTGCCTTTACCTTGTGTGTGGCTGTGTGTATGTTTTTGTGTGTTTAAACAGTGTGCTCCCTCTGTAAAGCAGTCCTTTTTGTCCCAAGTGAAACCGGAGAGGGGCTGGCTCGCTCGCTCACTGGGTGGGGGGCATGAGGGGGAGACGGGCTGACTGGCTGGGCAGGCTTGGGCTGGGGTGGGCTGGGCTGGGCTGGAGGCAGCATTTGTGCTCCGGGCGAGCGAACAGCAGCTGACACCCGAGCCCTCAACCACAGGCTTATTTTAGGGCCCAGGCTGGAGCCTAGCAGTAGGGAATGTTTTGAGGGTCGCTGGCAACAGTGTGTGTGTGTGTGTGTGTGTGTGTGTGTGTGTGTGTGTGTGTGTGTGTGTGTGTACACACACACACACACACGAGTCGGTTAGAAAAGGAGACACAGATACAGGTGGCATGTTAAAGATGAAGGAGGCATTCAAGTTGAAAAACAAGATTTTGGTTTCTTCTTGATGAGGTTTGTAAGAAAATATCACCCCCCCCCCTCTCTCTCTCGCTTTGTTTGACAGCAGGACAAAAAGTGATGCAACATGTAAATTGCATTGCTGTGTTTTATGTGTGTGTGTTTGAGTCTGTCTGTCTGCACACACACAGAGCCGTGCTTTGTTTTGGTAAACGGGGCCTTTGTGAAGGTGTGAGGGCATTCAGCTTTATGATGTGCAGTAAAAGTTCCTTTGAATGGCACCACCGGCAGTGACATTACCCGCCCCCCCCTTATGATCTCTGTGCTCTTCCTGCTCCACGGCTCCACTCACACTCGCTACCTCAGTGCCCCACCCCCTTGCCTAGCAACGCTGTCTGCTGTTTGGGACCGTTGGCCACATCACTTCAGTCCTCAGACCGTCCCACCAAACCTGTGTGTTTGTTGGCTGTGCATGCGTGTGCCTGAGTGGCGAGAGTCAAACAACAGCTCGAATGTAAACAGGCAGCCTAAACAAGTAGTTGTGTTGCCACAGTGTGTCGATGTTATTAAGTGGCGTGTCATGGCTGCGGTGTACTGAAATACCGTGTGAAATCTTGTGCAATCTTATGTTGTAATCAGCCAGTCCCACTCACCAACTAATCTGTGCCTTGCTGCTAGTCAGATGTGTTGTTGACTGCCATTGGCCCTTGGCTCTGCTCGTCAGGTGTGTTGTGGACTGCCATTGGTCCTCGGTTCTGCTCTTGCTCCTGTAGAACTAGCATTCCTCAGCCCAGTTAACCTTCAGCTGAGAATGAAGCTGCAGCCCCTAACAACAGCAGCGCTCCTTTTCAAAAAAGGGCCTTGGGGGACTTTTTTCACGTCCCTGTGAGAACATGCCATTGTCCAAGTGTTTGTGAGCCCAGCGTTGCATTGCCATGGAGACTGACGTCACACTTGACCAGCTAGTTATTCCCTGTGAGCGGCGGCCCCTCCCCTCTGTGACAGGAAGTGGTGGCAGCAGTGGAGAGAGCAGTAAGCAAAGTTCCTGCTGCCGCCGCCTTACACTCTTGTCCTCACATATAGGCAAACACACAGACAAACACACAGACAAACACATACACACATTCTGTGCTACTACAAGTTGTGTTCATATACAACAGCTAGCCTCTTTGTACTTCTTCAAATTATACATTTAGAGGGGTAGAGCATGGTTGTGTGCCTCTGTGGGTGTGTGTGTGTGTCTCACTCTCACTGGATAAGAGGCCCGGCTGAGCCCACTTGCAGGGACACCTGCAGGGGCTTGCGTAGGGTTGCTAAGCAACCTGCTGCGTGTTCCCAGGTTTGGGTGCCTTTTTAATTTTAGCCCGGAGGTGGAGAAGGAGGTAGGTGTGTGTGTGTGTTAAGAATATGCAAGAGAGTGAAGCGGTCTGGTTTGTGTGCCAGAGCTCCTAACCGCAGCCCTCGGCCTCCATATCATTAATTTCTCTCAGTCATCCAGGAAAGAGAAAAAAGACCTTTTGCCAAAGCACAGCATAATTAAGAGTACCCAGGGAACAACATGAAAGTTGGAGGCTGGAGAGCGAGTAGGAGAGGGGACGAGTGCAGAGGAGAGAGATAGAGCGGGAGGGAGAGAGAGCGGGGAAGCAGAACCACTGGTCTCATCAGACTCACTGAGGGAGAGCGAAGCGAAGCAGCCGAGAGCAGGACCCCAGAGAACGAACGGATGAAATGAGAGAAGGAGCGAGGGAGAGGGAGAGAGAGCGTGGCGGCAATGACGGCAGCTGGAATGAAAAGCCTTTGTGTGGTTAATAACAGCACTGGCTCTTGGCCAAGGACTCAGGAGGGAGACGAGGGCTGGGGGGGGGGTGTTGCAGGATTAGCCCGAACAATCAGGACCACAGGATCAGAACAAGGAGGCAGGAACGAGGCGAGGTCACCAAGCTACCATCTGCCTACCATCTCTCTCTCTCTCTCTCTCTCTTGCTTGCTCTCTGTCTGTGTTGCTGCTGCAGAGAGGGGGGAGGGGACAACGCCATCCTACCAGCCAGAGTTTGGGGTGTGTGTGTGGGGGGGGGGGGGGTTACAGGCTCCACAGGCTGCTCCAAATGAGCAGCAGAAGCAAGGTCTAGTCTGACCTGGAGTGGGAGCGTGTTAGCATAACTGTATGTATGTTCCTGTGTACAGTAGTCTCTAGCCTACGACGGTGAGCAGGAATTGAAGGCAGAGCAAGGCCAAGGAGCTTTGTACTGCGGTGAGCGAGAGCATACACTCACACGTACAGCCCTGACACACGTCTCTGCGCGATCATTCTGTGGTTTTTCTCTCTCTCTCTCACACACTAGCGCTCCTTCTCTCTCACTCCCTCTCGCTTTCTCTGCTCTTCTCTTTTATTCAACTCTATAAAAGGCTGCCAAATAGGTGGCCTTCAACATTCAACCGAGCTGAACACCCAGTTCTCACTTCTCCTTGTCTGGGCCTGCGCATGTGCATGAGCCTCGCCGTGTGTGTGTGTGTGCGCGCTGTCTTTTTTTTTTCTTTTTGTATTTGGCAAATCTGCGAAGTAACTCTCTAGCACTCAGCTCCGCTCTGTTTCCTGTCCCTCGGTCTGTGGGCAACCATGGTCGCTGGTTTCTATTCTAGCTGATGGCGAAGGTTAAGTTGCAGTGAAGGGGTGTTGATAGGCAGGACTTTTTTGGTGTGCTGGTGTCATTTTGTTTTGTTTTTGTTTTCCTTCGTGTTCCTCTCTCTCTCTCTCTCTCTCTCTCACGCACGCACGCACGCACGCACGCACGCACGCACGATTGAGAGCATGTGGGAGGCCGGTTATGTAAACACCCCTCTCGCTGACTTAATGTGTTTCTGGAATAAACGGGGCACAAGACCTGGCGTCACTCCATGGAGATGCACTATCAGCTGATCACTGATATTTAGACCTGCAAATATGCAGGAGTGCCTCATACTGAAATGCCCACCCAGCTCTTTCTGCGGCCAAATGTGCTTGAGCTTATCAAAAGTGCTGCCCTTTTTTTTTCTTTTTTTTGCACTCACGCAGTTGATTGGAAGCCATGATTGGTCCATGAGCTGACACCTGAAACACTGGCTGTGTGCGTCCCGATTGGCTGCTTTTGTAATGAAGGCAGGGTGAGCAGGCGAACAGCCTGTGACGAGGCGCAGCCTGCTCTCTGACACCCTCCACTGCGTTTCTGCTCGACGTACGCATGTTGCATCAGCCCATCGGCGAAACCCACCCGGCACCAGATGCACCGGATCTGCCACATAAGGCTCCGCACCAGCAAGCCAGGGCCAAAAACTGATCTTAGACCTGTTGGAATGTGACGTGATTCTCTGCCACCAGCTCTTTGCCACTGCAGAGCCAGCATCTCTTAAAGCTTGTGTGAACTCCATCTCTGCACTGCAGGGCTGTGTGCTCTCAGCTGGTTTTAAACCCTTTATGGTTACTGTCTGTGAACGCTGCTCTAAAGAGGCCAGGATGTCCATTTGCATCAGCACGCCATTGTCTGTGTGCTGGTGTGAAACCTGCTCTTCCTCTTCCCATCATTAGCTTCCCTCGCTCATTAAAGGAGCCCTAGGGGTCTTTGTTTGTGTGCTTAAAGTGGTAAAAGGGGTTAGGAGGCAGTAGAGGTTGGAAATGCATGATCTGGACGCACCTTGCTGCTCACAACACAGATTTTTTTTTTCAAGCAACTCAAGTTTTTTTAAGAGATAAAGTAGTAAGCAGATCATGTGGGATCTGTTCACTGTATTTTGTGGCTTTGGCACACTAAGCTTTACAATCATTGTAAAGTTATGTAGTCTAGATATGATTTGACCACCCTATTACAGAGAGGATGCGTAGTTCAGTGTAGAAAGCCCAGGAGCAATCCCGTGTGTAGGCCTTCATCATTTATGTTGTTTACGTTGGTAAACTGAAGAAAATCTCTGCCGTAAGCTCACATCCTTTCGTGTGGAGTGACTCTCTCTCTCTCTCTCTTGCTCTCTCGCGCGCTCTTTCTCTCTCTCTCGCGCGCTCTTTCTCTCTCTCGCACTCCAGACTGTGCCCACTGACTGGCTTTTCCTGTCTCAGTCTTTCATTGTCTTCTCCTGTTCCTCCTCCTCCTCCCTTCCCCTCCCTCCTTCCCTCTCCCTCTGTTGTGTAGTCCTTCCTTCCTGCGTCTCAGGGACTCATGTTTCCTGCCCCTCTCGGCTGCCAGGATGTAGCTCAGTGTCTTCTCACAGGAGTGCACCATCCTCTCCACCCTCCCCAAACACACATCCCTCCCCAACAGCAGGAGTGGTTCAGTCCAGCACCCCACAAGCCAAAGGCTCGGTGTAATTGCAGTCTGTCCTTCGCTCTGCGCCGGTTTGGTAGTTCACACGCAGTATCGAGTCCAGCGCAGCCCATGCTTGTACAGTGAAATAGTCAAACATTCAAAAGGCTAATGATGAATGTTAACCCTCTGACTGCTTAGCCTGCGTGTTAAGAAGAGCGTCAGTAGTATGGATCTTCATAGCGATGACCGGTGCTTTTTGGCTTAAGCCTCCGTCCCTGGACGTCTCGTTTAGTAATGATCCCCTGCCCTCAGTTTCCTTCATGTTGAGTCATTCTCCCTCATCAAATCATGAATGGTGCAGCACGTTTTTTCCCAGCAGCAGTCCCCGTCCTCGATTAATAATGCATCCCAGTAGCAGTGCACTGCAGATGGGCCGCCTTGCTGGAGGAGGAGGCAGCATGGAGACAGGGAGGGGTGGAGAGGAGAGGAGACGAGAGGGGAGGGGAGGATGGCCTGATGTAATGTGTAATGGTATCCAGGGCTGGCTCGATGAACAGCTTCTGTGTGTGTGTGTTTGTGTGTGTGTGTATTTTAATGTGTGCATATGTGTGCGTGTGTTCATAGGCTCAGCCTGCTGTCTGCTGTGGCCATCAATAATTCAGATGAGCTCACAAACTCACACACACACACACACACACACACACACACACACACACACACACACACACACACACTGAAACCCTTCCCCCACCTCTCAGGGGTCACGCCACCATATTGTGCACGTATCCTGTGCTGCTGGAGCTCCTCCATCAGCCCCAGCGCAGGTGCGGTGCGGTGCAGTGACCGGAGCAGACTCTCTCTCGTCTGATCAGCCGGCAGGCTCGTGATTATCCCTCCCCCAGCGCAGACTTCTCTCTCTCTCTCTCTCTCTCTCTCTCTCTCTCTCTCTCTCTCTCTCTCTCTCTCTCTTCCCTTCTCTTTCTCTCTCCCTCCCTCCCTCCCTCCGACAGGCCTCCTGCATCCTCCCCGTTGCTCAGACCACGGCCAGTTTCCGGCTCTGCTCAGTGGAAAGCTTTGGCGGGAAGTGAAACCAGATGAAGCCATGGTGCAGCAGAACGCTCGCTGCCTTGCTTTTAGGTGTTAGCCAACCCTACGCTAACGGCTGCTAGCTCGAGCTGCTGGTGTAAGGCCCGGTTTCACAGTGACTGCGCTGCGTGTGCCTTGCAGCAGCATTACCTATTGATTTTCATTTTGCTTGCGTGAGATGTGCATCTGAGTCCGTGGGGCCTATTTCTCAGTTCTCAGCAAAAAAAAATGTTTTACAATGGTCATATTGACATCATACCAGCAACATTACATAGCTGACACCTTTCACTGCAGTTTCTTTGTCTGTGCTATATGTCAGGGACATATTTTTAAAGCATTTTAGCTATTGCATGAAAGGGTAGTGAAGGCTACGTGTGTGTGCTATGTAGGCTATAATTACATTATATCGGTAAGTTAGTAGTTTCTCGTTGTGCTCTCGTTGTGATTTCTGGTTACGACTGGTCGACTTTCTACGCTTTTCAGATCACTCATCAACTATGGATGATCCCAAACTGTGCATTGACGGCCATTATCAAAGGCAAACTCAATGCAGAAGCATGGCAGTAGCAGCACCGCAGCGGAAACAGCGGTGGTGTGAATAAACACACGCAGCCAAGACGCATCAGTACCGCAAATGCAGCTGTGTGAAACAGGCCGTAGTGTTGCTCGACTGGCTCATTGGCATCATCATGTGTCATCGGGGTTGAAGTTGCTGTGCAACACCGGAGCCCCTAGCAATTTAATTGTCACTAATTCTTTGGCATTTGACAGCATATCAGAGGTTATTTTTGACATTTCTTTGGTGATAATGAATGGATGGAACTCTTGTGTGTGTCAATCCTGGGCCTGACATTTGAGTCCTGTGTCAGTCTGCGAGCGTTTTGTTCTCTCCCTGGATTCCAAAAGGCTGATGTTTGTGTATGTGGATTGTTCTAGAAGGTGGGTAGGGAGTTCACGTGGAGTTGGGTTTCTGTTAATCCGTTTCTAAGGAAAGTGGGCCAACCAGTAGTTCCTGTTCTCAGAAAGATTTGGTTTACACCTTAAGTGAGAGAATTAGGCAGAGGTGAGACAGAAAGTGTGTGTGTGTGTGTGTGTGTGTGTGCGTGTGTTTATGAAGCCGTCTTCGGTCTCAGAAATTACAGAATGTGGGTATGGTAATAGCATTGACTGAAATGCTGAGTCATGCACAGCTCTGTTGCTTCGATTAAGGTTACACTGCACTTCAAAGTTGTTTTCCTTATGGCCCCCTCTTGTCTTCTGTGTGTGTGTGTAGCACTAGCAGCAGATTGAGGACTGAGAGCAAGAGGAGGAAAAGGAGCATCCTCGCTCGCTCGTTCCTCAGATGCACCCACAGTCAGAGCAGCCGGGTGTAGACAGTCTTAGCAGATTGCCGGCGTCTCTCCTCCTCTGTCTCTATGCAGCTACCGGCTCCTGTGCATGCACACATGTGGAAGAAAGAATAAACAATAGAGATGCTCCGATCAGGTTTTTTGGTGCCGATCACCGATCACCGATGACTGAAATCAGTATCTGCCGATCCGATAATACCGATCACCGATCACGGTGTCGATTGAAGCTTTCTATTTATTGTGTAGCATTATTTATGAAGTTAATTATTCTTAACAACATAGGTATTGTATTTTAAGCATTTAAATTACGAGACGAGAGAGTATCATGAATTGACAACCATCTGTTTTATTGCAGGGAACGTGCAACATTCCAGTGTAGAAGCTCTCTCGCTTACTATAAAATGTGTAAATAATAATAAATATTAAAATAATAATAAAAATATATCTTTAAATGAAAATCACAACAATACAATCACATGTGCAACATTCCACTATCTAGAGGCTCTCAAGAGAACTTGGAGCTTATACAGTAGCTTTCCTGTGGAAAAATAATAATACAAACTTAACTGCAACATAAACAGGCTATAGGCAAATATCCAATATGAGGATAGCGACGACATCACGTACACAAGACTTCACAACCTCTCCCTCACTATATTACTTTTTTGCTCAAGCAATATCCCACCTGATACAATGCCAACGTGACCGTTTCAGAGTACTTTGTGACTTTTCGAAAAGTGGAGTCTGTTTATCTGACTGATGTTTTTAAAGTATTTACCTTGTGCTAGCTCTGTGCCTTTAGCAGACCTGCCAACCTTGAAGAAAGTTGTTGAGTACCAGGGGAGTTTCAGTTTGGCAGGGGCTTTGCATACGGTCAATTCCCCACTCACCGCCATATCATCCAGTTATTCAACATTATAAATCAGCGGTGAAATAAACAATACAATCATATTTTCTTGACAAGAATTCCATAAATGAAAAGAGATCTTTACATTGTGCATCATTTAGCACTTCTAAAGAATATATATATATATATATATATATATATATATATTATATATATAAATGCCTATCTCACAGTATATATATATATATATATATATATATATATATATATATATATATATATATATATTTTAAAGCTCCAATAAAGTATCCATCTATCTACTTCCAGTGGCACTTGCTCTTGACTGCTTTGCCTCATAGCTTGGCGACTTGGCCTTTTTGAGCAGAGCATCACTGAAGCCTTCCATGTGACAGACAGTCCACCTTTCTTGTCACAAAAGCGCTTATCATGTCAGTGCTCAGGGTTGCTCTGTATTGGGTCTTGTTTTTGGTAACGAGACTGAAAATCGTCATGATTATTTTATACCTGCCAGGCTGGTCGGTTGACTGGCTGCAATAGTAGGAATTATTTGCTACGTTAGCAGTCTGTAGTCAAACACCTTTGCAATGGTCACTTTGCCCCCAACAGAGCGATTCAAAGTTAGAACAGTCTCCGTGGCGTTTGAGTTAACGTTGCTGCAGCTAAATTAGCCTACTCCATCAGTTTTTCACACCGTAGCCGTCTCGTAACCAGGCGAATCACATCGGATGCTAGCTACTACGGCTAACTTTTTATACAAATTTATCTGAAGGATATACCCCTTGAAATGCATCATCTCGTTAAGTTACCGAACACATGTTTTAATGTTTTATATGCTAACATTAGGGTCACATTTACTGTGTGTGCTTGATTATTACTCCCCCACTTCCCATTGTACCTCAGCAATGCATTACGCCTCGGTGGATAATAAAGTAGCACTAGTATCAGTATTGCGGGTCAGGGAGGGTAGTGCTACTTTATTATCCACCGAGGCGTAATGCATTGCTGAGGTACAATACAACTTACAGTAACTTACAGAACCACAGGCACAAGGTCGTAGCATCTTGTCCAATCTGAGGGATGTAGTTTAAATAAATGTACAGTATAGGTTTGTATTGATTGATTTTTTTTTTGCGTAGTTTCAGCTGGCATTTCGTACCTGCGTATTTTGACTAGGAATTGCGTGGTTGGTACACAAAATGCGTGCAGGTTGGCAGGTCTGCTTTAGGAAACTCCTGGGCTATGTTAGCAAGGTGTGTGGAGAATGGCACTCCAAGTTTGAGGATTTAAAATGCGACAGTGACAACTGGCATATTACGCAGGGGGGGTTTCCCATTTCGCTCCACATCGCGCACCTCGCCATAACCCTGGTTTGTGTAAGTTACCGTTTGGAAACTTCCGTCTATAATAAAAATCTTTTCACGTCAGATTTGCTCATTGCTGACACTTTCAAAAACCGGTTTTGTAAAATGGTCTGATGCAAATACATTAAACAGTGATAGATTAAAGTGTGGCTTGTTAATGTCATCCCTTTCCTAACAACATCGATTTAGATAGATAGATAGATACACTTGTATTAATCCTGTTAGGGAAATTCACGTGTAATAGCAACAAGGTAATAGGAAGAATTTTGTATTATTTTTGTTTTAAGCTGGAGAGCTGCTATAACACACTCGCTGCGCCATGGCAACCATTCCATTTATTAAATAATGCCGGTCGTGTCCGTTGTTCTGGCTGGTCTAAAATATTACGTCCAACTGGCTAAGTAAGACCACGAAAAACTATCCACATGTAGTTAGAGCAGCACACTATCCCAATACAAACAACTAAGAACAGTAGAAAAATGTAAGTCACGAAAAAGGAGCCACGTCATACATTTAGTTTATGTTGTTGCTGTTATGAAGTGAAACAGTGGGGTTAATAAAGGTTCAGCCTGAGGTTGCGAGGCGACCACGAGAATCATTTCTTACCATTGGCGGCCTGAAATGCCTATCTCTAACGTTTTATTGAAACGTCTCTGATAGTAGTTCTCGCAGATTTTATGTCATCTGATCGGCCATGTTTGATCGGCCGTTTTGAGGACGCCGATCAAAACCGATAATGGGAATATCGGCCGATATTGATCGGCGCCGATCAGATCGGAGCATCCCTAATAAACAACAACGATCTGTGAAGCATTGCTGGTAAATGCTTCACACTCTGACCTGTTCAACATCACACAGCAGCAAGCATTCAAGTCACGCTGGGCTTGTTTAGTGCCCTCCTCCCTCGACAGATCAATGCCCACTATTCTCTCCCTCCCGCCCTCCCTGCTCTCTCGCTCTCTCTCTCTCTCTCTCTCTCTCTCTCTCTCGCTCTCTCTTTCTCTCTGGGTGCTGAGTGGCCTGCAGTCTTTTTATTCTGGGCTGCTGTCCTGCAGGAGAGCAATCCTCTGCTCTGCTCCTCTCTGTCATGATTTATTTACCCGCTGCCAAGCAGCACTCCCCCTGAAAGCAGCCACATCATTGGCTGAAGGGCAACTGCTCATTCAGTAAAGCCTCAGCCCATTGGGTAGTAGCAGGTGGCGAGTGTGTGAGTGACAGAGACTCTGTGGCTTGATCTGTGTTGCTTTTTTTAATCAGCCTTTTCTTTGTGGCCCTCTGTCCTGAAGATGGTTGGATCCTTTGCTGTTTGTTAGTCCCTGTCACACAGGCTGAAGTGTGTTCAATATTCAGTTCAGTATTCAGGAGACTGAACCACTAACCCAGGGGGTTTAGATGTACTATCGTTAGAGCAGTCATTTTTTCCCCTTTGTTTTTATTCTGCCATTGACCATTGTGCCCTTTTTTACTGCAGTGCACTTCATTCAGGCCCCTGATAACTGTGTGTGTGTGTGTGTGTGTGTCTCTGTGTGTGTATTTGACCGTTAAAACAATTCCACTGTGTTGGAAAAAAGGCAGGGTGGGGTGATTAGGAAGCCAGATCCTTATTGCTGGAGTTCAGCATGGGAGTGAAGACTTCTGCAGAGCAGCTATTGATTCAGCTGCTCTGTCCTGCTGCTGCTCCCGCTGATGCTGAACCAGCTCTTACTGCCTCAACCATCAATGAACAAACAGTGGAAACTGATACCAGATCAGCTGAAGAAATGGCTAGTGTTTCTATACCGTGCCCATGCAGGAGAGCTGCTCTGCCATATCTATTGCTTCACATATGTTCAGTGCACATTTACCCAACACACTAGTGAGGCAATATTGTAAACACGCAGGTGCTTTTGGTATACAATGCTGCCTATACCCAATCTGTTTTTCCCATTATAATGCACCTCACTTACACACACACACACGCACACACAGGCGCACAGCATCGACACCTTTCTTACTGCTTTCTTTCAATCTCACCTCCCGCTGTTTGCCTCTCATCTACATTCAATTTGCTCCTCTCTCTCTCTCTCTCTCTCTCTCTCTCTCTCTCTCTCTCTCTCTCTCTCTCTCTCTCTCTCTCTCTCTCCCTTTCCCTTTCCACCCCCCTTGCTGCCCCTCCTTCCTCCTTTTCATTTTAACTCTCCTCCTCCTCCTCAGCAGGCAGGGCACATGCGGAGCACCAGCAAGTAAATACTTAACTATGCGGAAGCGGAGAGCCTCTCTTCCACGCTCTGCCTATATAGGTCATGATGACTCACCCCTCATGCGCCGAACATGCCCACGGATCCCTGCTCTCCACGCTCGCTCGGGTGCAGGCAAAGAGGCAGCCAGTGCGCCAGAGAGGGGGTGGGGGGGGGGGGGGGACGAGAGAGAGAAAACAAGGAAGAGGGAATGTGGTTTGTTTACAGCACCGAGGCTGCATTTGTTTGTCTCTGCTCTCGGTGTGCACTCGTGTTTTGCATGCGCCCACCTCTATCTGATTTTGGCTTCAGTCAGTCAGGGCACTGTGTGCTCTGAAGGTAGATCGGCTCGCTGGCTTGCCGTTGGTCGCTGGTTAGTGTGTTCCTCCCCCTCAGTGCTGATGGTTGGGTTGGGTTGGGTTGTCACGTAGGCTGTACAGTGCTGTTGATCAATGTGAGAGCATGGCACTTCACCAAAGAGCTGCATGAGGGTTAGCTGCATGAGGGTTAGCTGCATGAGGGTTAGCTGCATGAGGGTTAGCTGCATGAGGGTTAGCTGCATGAGGGTTAGCTGCATCAGGGTTGACTGCATCAGGGTTGACTGCATCAGGGTTAGCTGGATCAGGGTTAGCTGCATGAGGGTTAGCCACCGCCATGGAGAATGAAGTTTGAGATGTTGATCTCCCCTGGCTGCATTCCCAAGGGCTCCAAACGTAGAGAAAATGAAAAGGATTATTCTGCCCAGTTCTACAGTGTCTGCAGCACCCATTTGAATCATCAGGGGAGCTTGCGAGTTGGTGTCTAATTTCCCAGACCCAGATGAGCAATGGAGGGACACGTCCCTCTTACTCCATACTTGAAGGTCATCCCAGGCCTCGGAGCCAGACTGTGACAGCTCTTCACCTACCTTTGTCCAAACGGCTACTCTACAGTACACTCTGGCCGTCTCAACCCTCTGCTGTGTGTCTATGTCTGTGTGTGTGCATGTTTGTCTTTGTGTGTGTGTGTCTGTGTTTTTGATGACAGTCTGACTCATATCAGAGGGTCTCCAGCTATGGTCACTGCTCCAGGCCCCTCCAGCTATACCGCCAATGAAGCATCAGCCCCTTCTATCTGCCTCCACAGGCTCATTTAAAAACACACACACACACACACACACACACACACACACACACACACACACACACACTTGCAGTTTGACAGGCATGGGCTTATACAATACCCTGCTATTATATGAAAAGACATGCCTTGCACACTTCACATCTTCACACACACATACACACACACACACACACACACACACACACACACACACACACACACACAGGTGACTCGGACACACACAGCTGACTCGGACACACACAGCTGACTCGGACACACACAGCTGACTCGGACACACACAGCTGACTCAGACACTGGGCTCTCCTTTCCTGCCTCTTCATTTTGTCCATGCTGTGTGTCTTGTATTACTTGTTTGTGTTAGTGGGGTTGCTTTCCACTGCTTAAGACCAACACCCTGAGGCCCGCTGGCACGTTATCCTCTGCTCACCCCGTTCCACCCCCCACCCCACCCAACGACTAAGGTGACTTTGCAGGATTATGTTGCGGTTTAATTGATTAGTTTCAATTGGTAATGATTGATTAAAATAGGATCCAGTTTTTTGACGGACAGTGCTGGCTCATGGATGGCTGGGGTGTTCCTGTTGGTGCGATTAATATTGAATGTGGAAGCAACTGTTGGTCTTAATAAGCTTTCTCAAACCTGCTGTAATTAGCCAGCGTGGTTGTGGGGTGACGCGACGCATCATTCTCTCTTTCCACCCATCTCTCTCTCTCCCCCTCTTTTTTTTGACCTCCTTCTTTGGGCTCCACCTCCAAATCCCATTCACTCTGCTGAAGCTCCCTCACTGTGACAGAACTGAGTTAAACTCCACCACCTGTGCCTGTTACATGTCGCTGTGTAATAATCCCTTTCTATGTACTCCTGGAGGAGAGGACTCTGCCTGTGTGTGTGTGTGTGTGTGTGTGTGTGTGTGTGTGTGTGTTAAGCAGAGCTGATTGGATTCAGTGTGGGATGGCAGCTGTGGTGTCTCTTTGCTCGTAGGTGCCCAGGATCTGCATTTGAATGTGTGCTCTTGCTCAGAGAGCGAGGGAGTATGAGAGCGGGTGGGAAGAGGGGGGGGGGGGGGGGGGGGGGGGTGTCAGGGTTTCAGAGGAGATGAGGTGGGCCTCTGCCTTTGTCCCCCACATTTACAAGCACCTCTCCTTCCTTCCCATGTGGCTGTTATGCAATGTACAACTATTTGGAACAGCTTTGGTGTGTGGGTGTGTGTGTCAGAGAACGGCAGAGGGAGGAGGGCCTTATTTGTCTGTGTGTGTGTGTGTAGGGGGGGTGCCAGGCTAGCGTCTTTGGGGTGGATGGGGTGGGGGGGGTTAGTTTGGCCTCAGGCAGGCATCTGTCAAACACGTTTTGGAGCGAGGCGGGGAGAGAGCTTTATGAACGGCGTTGAGTGCCCTGACCTACTTTTTCCACTGAGTGTTTACATGCGTGTTCGCTCCGACTGTGTGTTTGTCTGTCTCTCGTGTTCGCAGAGGGAGGAGCCTTCCAGATGATTCTAAGGACTCCTGTGATTGGACCGCACACACACACACACACACACACACACACACACACACACACACACACACACACACACACACACACACACACACAAAAACAAACAAACAAACAAACACACTCAGTCTTTCCCAGGCGTCTGAGTGATCTAGAGTATCTCTGTTGTTATCTCTGGTCTCCACCATGGGCCAGGTCCATTTAGCATGTAGCTCTTCCTCCACATGTCCAGTGACGTGGTGTGCAGTGGGGAGGACGAGGCTAAATGAGGTCTTTGTTTTTTGCCTGCTGGAAGCAACCACAGGAGGGGGGGTGGGAGCTAGGCCCTGACGCTAAGCTTTGATATCAAATGTGGATAATCGTTCTCTTGCCTTCACGCTCTCGTTCACTCTTTCACCTCTTCTTACCCTCTTCCTTGCCTTTTCCATCACTCCCACCACCTTCAAACTGTTCCTCGCCTCTCTGTCGTACTCTGTCAATACTTCTTCTTGTATCCTGGCCTACTGTTTCATAGGATGGGTCGAGGAGGCCTCGCAGGACCACGACGCCTTACTCCCTCTGTGAGCAGGAGGCACCCTTTCAGTGGCCAACATGGCCGTGATGCGGCCCAGTTCCACACAGGCCTAGATGTGAAGCCTCACGTTGCTGTAGTTTTGTGATGTTTGTGTGTTTAATAATCATTTGAGATGATGATGATGATGATGATGATGATCATCATCATATCTTCATTTGCTCTATGTTGCGTTACGCGCTATGCTGAGTTAATCTGTGGTCGGTGATTTTGTTTTAATACATGTGAGTGTGTGTTGGTGTCCGTTCTCTCTGGGCCTGGTGACACGTGAGTGGAGATTGTGTCCGGAGAGTGACTCTGCAGAGGGAGAACTTGAGCAGTGACCTTGTCACGCACTTCAGGGAAGGGACAGGGCCTATGTGGTGTGTTAAACCCGCTTGCTCAAATGACACATTCCTCTATTTTTCCCTCTCTCTCTCTCTCTCTCTCTCTCTCTCTCTCTCTCTCTCTCTCTCTCTCTCTCTCTCTCTCTCTCTCTCTCTCTCTCTCCCTCCCTCTTCCCTGTCTCCCTCCCTCTCGCCAAACATCCTTGCGGCGCAGACTTTTTCCATGAGAGTGTGGGGCGTTAGCACTGGGCCATCAACAGGAAATTCCAGACTGAAAAGAGCGAGCGAGGGAGGGAAGGAGAGGCAGAGAGAGAGAGGGGGAGAGAGGCATGAGGGAGAGAGGCATGAGAGCGGCTTGAGTGGGGAGAGAGTTGGCCGTGGCGGCAGGGCTCTGTGCTCTCTCTCTCTCTCTCTCTCTCTCTCTCTCTCTCTCTCTCTCTCTCTCTCTCTCTCTCTCTCTCTCTCTCTCTCTCTCTCGCTGCTCCTGGAGGGACGCTGGCTGGCTGACTCGGAGGCTTTGTGCTGTGTAAGGCTTTTCTGCCTGGCTGCAAGCAATGACATACAGCTCTCTCGATGAGGGCACAGAAGCCAGCCGTGTGTGTCTGTCTGTCTGTCTGTCTGTGAGTGTGTGTGTGTGTGTGTGTGTGTGTGTGTGTGTGTGTGAGCAGAGAGCCTACATACTAGTCAGTCAGCCTTAACTGGTCTTCTAAGAACAGCCCTGTGCCAGCACCTCGTCCTTGCCTTCACCCGTGCGAGCCAGATGTGCCCACCAATCCAGGCCTGGTGGCCAGGAGGAGCGGAGCCAAGCCATGCCATCCTGCGGCGGGGGTTTGCTGGGATGCGGTAGGGTTGTTACAGAGGCAGGGAAGGGAAGCTCAGTAATTGCATTCGATGGCACGCACATGGCGTGTTGGCATGCCTGTCTGATGCCGCCACCGGCAAACCAGGGGCCACCAAAAGCCTGAAGCTAGAGGAACGTTAGCCCTCTGGGTTCTCATCATCTTTCTCACCCCCTCTTTTCTCAGTCATAGTCATTCCCTGTCTACCTCCCGTAATGGATTTTCCTCTCAGAGGCTGCGCTGCCTCTCCGTTTCTGAGGAAGGTGCAGCGATCACGAGTGATGAGTGGCACTTATTTCCATGCTTTGGAGGAAGATCAGATGTGCCGGCCCAAGCGCTGCCCTTTTGCGAGATGCTCTGGGGAGATAGGTGTGTTTACAATTTTGGGCCATGGGTTAAAAGCTCCGTGAAGGATGGCAGCTACGTCACCTTACCCGTCTTCATTTTTAGGGCCGAGCTCTCTAATCACTGGCGTGTGCCAAGCCCTCAGGATGGGGCCGCGGGTTACGATGCCACACTCTTTAAAAAGGTCCTCCTCGTCTGGACACAGCCCCCCCTGGCCTCCCTGGGACGCTCGGCCATTAAGTTTTATCTTCCAGCGTGTAGCTGGGAGCGCAGTCGAGAACACCACTGAATGTTAACAGACCGTGATAGTGTGTGTCCGTCCCACCGAAGTGCAGATAGTGGTCCGCCAGCACATGGTCCTCTTGTCAAGGCTACAGAACTTTTGACTACATTGCACACACTCACAGATTCGTTACCCAATAATTATTTGCTCATCCCTTGAATTTGGAGAGCAAAGGATGCAGACATCATGTATAGATCGTTTAGACGGGCTCTAGGAACCCCTTGGCGACCACCTGATTCAGAAGGACAGTATGTCATAGTCTGTCTTGACGTTCTTTGTCCCAGACCACAACTGTGGACAGTGAGTGGGGGAAGAGGCTGGATGCTTTCCTGGCCGTTCTCCTAGTTGTTTTTCCGGTTGTTTTTCCAGTGCTGTTGCAGGTCTCTAAGGAAGAGCCCTGCACCGAGTCCAAGGCCTCTGGAATGCCACGCAAGTCTGGCTGGGGTCTGCGGCGTGGCTGAGGCAGATCTGAGGTCACCCTGCCGGTGTCAACTCGATGGTCAGGGTTGTGTGTGTTTGTGTGTGGGTTTCTTTTTTTTTTTTTTTTTTTTTTGTGTATGGGTAGGCAGTTGTTTTCTAACCAACTGTTTCCTATGCTGTCCCCTAACTTGTGACTTTTGACACATTAATGTTGTTGAAGAGATTTAAACGCTCACAGAATAACACACACAAGAGCGCACGCACGCACGCACGCACGCACGCACGCACGCACGCACACAGACACACAGACACACAGACAGTCACACACACAGTCACACACAGACGTACAGGAGGTTATTCTTCATTCTTCGACTGTTATTCCACATGTCGCCATTGTTTTCCAGTTGAATGAATGGTGATGTCATTTGCCTCAGGCCCGCGGACTCTTCCTTGGAGCGCTGCAAATCCCATCAGGGCCAGCCATGCCACGACGGAGCTCTCTGGTGGCCATCCTGGCCAGACTCCTTTTTCCCCAGTTGCCGGCTAGACAGAGCTCCACTGGACAGAGGCGGCATGACCGAGAGTCCACTGCTCGCCAGACAGCAGCCTTATTAGCACACGTCAGCATGAGCGGTGGCGGTGCTCATGGCTGCCCCCGTTGAGTGGAGGTGGTTGGGGGTGAAGTGGGGACGGCCTGGGCGCTGTGTAAACACCCGCTGGCAAGAGGCGTCCTAAACTCACCTAGGAGCTCCCACGGCAGAAGAGGGGGATGGACAGTCAGGACAGTAAAGCACTTTTATTGCCGCCATCACTTTGGTCCTGTTTACAGATACTCACTCCAGACTGTTGCTCTGCTGTGTGTGTGTGTGTGTGTGTGTGTGTGTCTCTTTCTCTCTGTCTCTTTAATGGAGAGAGTCTCCCAGAATGGAAACAGTAGAGTATAATCTGTTTAATTCATTGGTCATCTGTGTGTGCGTGCGTGGCCATGTGCGGGTGCATGTGCTTCCTATTTAAGAGGTTGAATGAAAAAGACCTACACACACACAGGGCATACACACACAGGGCATACACACACAGGGCATATACACACACACACACACACACACACAGGGCATACACAGAGACCATGGCATTACACACACACACACACAGACACACAGACACACACACACACACACACACAGACCAGGGCACACACACACACACAGGGCATACACACACAGACACACACACACACACACAGACCAGGGCACACACACACACACACAGGGCATACACACACACACACACAGGGCATACACACAGACCAGGGCATACACACAGACCAGGGCACACACACAGACACACACACACACACACAGGGCATACACTAGGGGTGGGAATCTCTTGGCACCTCACGATTCGATTCGATTCCGATTCAGAGGTCAACGATTCGATTCTAAACCGATTCTCGATTCTAAACCGATTATCGATTCTAAACCGATAAAGCGATTATCGATGCATCTCGATTTTTAAAACATTTGAGTTTGCTACTCAGAGTCTCAAATCACTTCCTACTTTGTGTTTGATAATTAAAGAAAATCAACAGATCTATTTTTTTATTAGAGAAAAAGTGTGTCCTTGTCACAATTATGACTTCCTATGAACAATGCAATAATCGATGCAGCTTGCATTTCAACACAAAATGAATGTGTAAAAAAAAAAAAAAAAAAAAAAAATTATTTAAAAAAAAAATCGATTATGAACTTTTCTGAATCGAGACAGAATCGTTCTAGAGAGAATCGAGAGAAATCGAAAAATCGATTTTTTCCCCCACCCCTAGCATACACACACACACACAGACCATGGCAGACATACACACAGACCAGGACATATACACACACACACACACACACACACACACACACACACACACACTGGCTGGCTGGCTGGCTGGTGTGGTGTGGCCCTTTGCTCCGGTACTGACTCCAGAGACGGCGATGCTGTAGTAGCAGTCAGACATCTATTATTCAAACAGGACGCATTCAGCTCCAGTCTGATCATCTGCCTGAGCAAATACCCCTCCATCTATCCTTTACTGCTCTCCATTTCCCTGTCGTTCTTCTCTGTTTATCTATCCATTTTTCTCCCTCTCTCTCAGTCTATCAGCCTCCATTAACCCCCCCACTCCACTCCACTCTCACAGAACTCCATTCTTACTGTGATGGAGTACTATGGAAGCTAAAGGTAGCTCTTGGCTTGGGTTTGTAGCCATGGCCTTTGGCCTACGTGCGGAACCAACCGCCCTTCTCCCCCCGCCCCCCCCCCCACCCAGCTTGTCCGAGCTGTGGGCCCCACGCGGGGAGTTATTGATTGGTCCGCTCCGGGCCTCACCACTGCTCTGTTGCTGGGATTCCTAGAAGGCTTCGGTCCAAGCCACTAATTGGTGTGGGTCTACTTAGCCTAATGAGCATATTGATTGTTCCACTGTTGTTTGAAGGGTCCAGCTGTGTGTGTGTGTGTGTGTGTGTGTGTGTGTGTGTGTGTGTGTGTGTGTGTGTGTGTGTGTGTGTGTGTGTGTGTGTGTGTGTGTGTGTGTGTGTGTGTGTGTGTGTGTGCATACACATTGCTGAAATCAGAGCCATTTATGCGGTAGCCTAGTGGACGGAAATTCAGTCCCACCCTGAGAGGCCAGCCTTTGGGGGGAGATAAAAGAGTGCTGTTGAGTGGAGCGTTCTCCTTCGCTCCTGCAATCAGCCTCTGGGGGGGGGGGGGGATTTTCCATTCATACATCTGAAAAAAGCATTCAACAAATGTTGATGTTAGGGGATATTTTCGATTGTGTGCCTAAAGATTGCAAAAATACTAGTCTTTCGAAACATTTGTGCATTTTCATTTGCATTTCAACTATTATTTTAATCTATGTTTTGTGTGCACAGTAAATGTGAAATGGGGTTATTCTATGACCCCTGCAAGGGTACATATCATACATAATCATCTTCCTAACTTTGATGTAAACCACAAAACAACACCCACATTTGTACTGTTGTCTATTTATTATATATTTACTATTTACAGTTTGAATTTATTTACAATGAAACCTAAATGTGAGGGTGAAAAAGTGTGAAATATTTAGTTTTTTCAGTTGTCCTGGTACTGCTAATTCTGCTCATTAATAATACACAGGTACATAGACATATGTGGGTAATCTCAAATTTGCCCTGTTTATTAAAAACGCACGCACGCACGCACGCTTGTACACACACTCGTACACAGGGAATGGCATATGCACGCATGCTCACACAGTCCCAGCCCCACGCCTACACAGACAGCGACTCCTGTTATCTTGTGTCCCTTTACTGCAGGCGGATGCTGTGGGGCAGTGGGTGGTGGCTCTCGCTCCCGCTCCCCCCTCTCTCTTCTTTCTACCCTCACTCTCTCTCTTCATCCGCCATAGCCTCTTTCATCCACTCACTGATGTATAATTCATCTGGGATCTGAACTGTGGGAGCATCCTCTGCGCATGTGTGCGCAGGCACATGCGCACCCACGCACGCACGCACGCACGCACGCACACACACACACACTCAGCCCAACCCAACCCAGCTTATCCATTTAGTGTTTTCACTCCACTTCTGTTTGGCATACACAACACATGGTGTGTGTGTGTGTGTGTGTGTGTGTGTGTGTGTGTGTGTGTGTGTGTGTGTGTGTGTGTGTGTGTGTGTGTGTGTGTGCGTGCGAGAGAAAGAGAGAAAGAGAGACGGGATTCCAGTCTGTGCCTCCCATCCCTCCGTTAGTGAGGCTCCCGTCAGGAACGGGCCGGGGATAATGGCTGTGTTTTCTCTGCCTGCTTTCTGGCTGCGTTTGCACTTTCCTTTCTTTGCGCCCCCCCCACACCTCTGCAAACAGTAGGATCAGATCCATACTACCCCACCCAATCCCCCACCGCCACTTCAGCTCATCGGCCTCAGCGCACTCTGCTGTTTACCTCTCTGCCCCCACCCACCCACCCACACACCCATCCCTCCCTCCATCCCACGCCCTAGGCCCCCGCCATCAGCATACCGCACCGCTCCCCCCTATCCCCCCTCCGGAAGTCTGGACCCTGTACCAGCAGCCACCAGCCCCAGCTGCCAGACTGGCGTGGTCCCCTGTGTCAACGGCACACTCGAGCACGAGGGATTAGGGAGGAAGGGAGGGAGGGAGGGAGAGAAAAAAGAAAGGGAGACCCACTTATTTAGTTCAAAAACACCAGTGCCGTCCTCCATCTCTCTGTGCTACGGTCTGCTCAAAACAGAGTGAGAACAGAACAGGAGAGGAGAGGAGAGGAGCCGTGGACCTACAGCTCAGGGAGGGGGAGAGCGACTTTGCCTTTGACACATGGTTGCGTAACAGAGCGAGAGGAAGAGGAGGAGTGGAGGAAGGCTGCCTCCCCCCCTCTCTTCTCCCTCTTTCTCTCCTCTCATTCAGTCTCCTTCTCTTTCCCTCTGTCCTCTCTCTTTCTTGTCGCACTTGCAGGCCTGTGAGCCGTGCTGCTGCTGAGCGTGTTTGATGTTGTTATTGGTATTCACGTTTGCGAAAGGTCACATCACTCTCCTCTCTCTCTCTCTCTCTCTCTCTCTCTCTCCTTTCCTTTACGCTTTGTTCATTATGCCTCCTCAGTCATATATTTTCCTCCCTACATAATCCTTAATTAATGTAGGGCCTCTGATAGTGCGCTCTCTTTCTCTGTCTCTCTGACACACACACACACACTCTCATTCTCTCTCTCACGCTCGCTCTCTCTGTGGTTCCAGCTGAATATCCGTGGGATATCATGTTAGTTTCTCCCCCGTCTTTCTCTCTGTCCTTGTCTTTATTTAATTTAGCTGTAGCACCTGGTAAATGGGAAACACCTGAGACAAATCTTGTGTGTGTGTGTGTGTGTGTGTGTGTGTGTGTGTGTGTGTGTGTGTGTGTGTGTGTGTGTGTCCTTGGCAGAGCTACACAGCCCAGTGTGTTTTTTGGGGATCTGGAGTGGAGCATATAGTGTGGCACAAACGCCCTGTGGTTTCACTGGGATTTTTCCACGGTGCTAAAGCTAATAGCTTTCAGATTACTGCAGAGTCCTGGAGCGGTGTGACTACCCTGGCTTCTGACTTGGGCTGAGTCTGGAGGTGAGTTGCTCAGCCTTAAACTGAAGCCACTAGACATGCTGCCACAGACATGGCTTTGGTCAAGTTCGGTCGCTCATTCCTGAAGCACATCTGAACCAACTAAAAGGGCCTTACTCAATCCTCCAAATAGATGAATAAACAACCAGAGAACATGGAGAAAAAACAAGAAGTAAATGACAGTATATGATGCACAGAACAATGTTATACCTCAGGGAGCTGCTGCATGGAGATGTAGGAGTTTGTGGAGGGTGCCTTTTTGTTTTTCCGCAGTGGTATGACAGATGCATAGTTTTCTTCCTCTGTGTGTCTCTTCTGCAGCTGTCCTGGTTTGTGCAATCAGCACTAAATCCTGCTCCTCTCCCGCGCTTGCTCACACACCATGACGCCATTGAGCTTGTCAGGATCTGTAGACCTTACTTTTTGCAGGAGGCTGTGTGTGCCTGTGCCTCTGTGTGTGTGTGTGTGTGTGTGTGTGTGTGTGTGTGCTCACACACACACACACACACACCCTGCCCAGTTGCAGGTCCTTTGCTGTGTGGCGCTCCTCCCTCCTCCCAAGCCAAGCTGACTCTTTCCTGGAAAAGGTTTCTGGGGCACCCAGGGCTCCCAGCCCCCACCCCACTTCCCAGCCCACCCCACCCCTCCCCACCCCACCTCCATCCAAACTGCACCAGTTTCTCTGCATGCCAGCAGACATCAGAATGGCCAGAGACCAGACCTCCTAAATAGTGTGTGTGTGTGTGTGTGTGTGTGTCTAGGCTATATAGCTCTAATGGTTGAAATGGAAACTAGTGCTCTCAGAAGCCTTGCCTAATTTCACCGTGTGTGTGTGTGTACAGTAACTGTATATGCTTTGATGTTGTCTGAGTACATGTCAGTGCATGCATGTATGTGGATGTTGGCGTGCACATATGCTTCTGGGTAAAGACTATGTCCGTTATGGTATGATATGTGTATGGTATGAGGTCTTTATCCACATATGGACATGACTGAGAATAAGGTGTTATGTGTGTGTGAGTGTATTCTGGGATTGCGATAAAGCAGTGGCTTTGAGAAGCTGTTTATAGGGCTAATGTGCTTGCAGCTTTTTAGTCCAAACATTGAGAGGCTATGGTCAGAGAAACCATTAGCGTTGTTGGTCACTGACATAGGGTCATCAATGTAATTTGGAGAACCTGACATA
>NC_045157.1:19102292-19327292 GCF_900700415.2 Clupea harengus | reverse complement strand
CAAGTTTTGTGGAAGATCCATCTCTGTAAAGGAACGCCTGGTGCGGCATGAACAGACAGGGCAGTGTCAACAAGGCCTTTGGAATGTGAGTTTGTGTTTGTGTGTGAACGCGAGCTGGTGAATGGGGTTTGCAGGTTCAGAACCAGAGACTTGTCTCCAGCGGGCTCCATGACTGACTGTGTGAACCTCTGGAGGTAGGCTTGGCCTTAAAATAGTTTGGGGCACAATGTGCTGTTCCAGAACATGTGTGTGCTGTTCCAGAACATGTGTCTGTCGACCTACTTTAGTGGGAGTGTGGTGTGTGTGTGTGTGTGTGTGTGTGTGTGTCCATTGTACACTACACCACATTTGTTTGAAGTTTGTTTGTGCTCTATTTTATCTTGTGTGTGGGTGGGTTTGCTTAACTCTCATCAACACATGACCTTTCATCCAGTTTGAGGCAAGGGTGTGTGTGTGTGATGTGAGGGGACAGGGTGCAGGGAGGCATCTCAGTTTCCATTTGCCGGGAAAAGAGGAGAACAGTATTGCTCTCTACTGGGATGTGTGTGTGTGTGTGTGTGTGTGAGAGAGAGAGAGTGGGTGTGCGTGGTGCTGGCGGTGGGATATAAATAGCTGTCTTTGAATAGGAGAGCTGCAGAGGGAGGGCTGTGGCGCCAGGGCAGAGCTGAGTGCCAACGTTCCTTGGGAGGGAGAGAGAGAAAGAGAGAGAGAGAGAAAGAAAGGAGGAGGAGGGAGTGAAGGAGGGACAGAGAGTGCGATAGATGGAGGAGGAGAGGAGAGAGAGAGTGATGGTGGGTTGGGGCCCACTCCCTTTCCCAGCCCATGCAGCACTCTGGAGGAAATAAATAATGGAGGAGGAAAATATTGAGGAACTCTCTACATATCATTTATTCATGTTCCACTGAAGCAGGGGCCCTCCTCGAGAGAGAGAGAGAGAGAGAGAGAGAGAGAGAGAGAGAGAGAGAGAGAGAGAGAGAGAGAGAGAGAGAGAGAGAGAGAGAGAGAGAGAGAGAGAGAGAGAGAGAGAGAGAGAGAGAGAGAGAGAGAGAGAGAGAGAGAGAGAGAGAGAGAGAGAGAGAGAGAGAGAGAGAGAGAGAGAGAGAGAGAGAGAGAGAGAGAGAGAGACAGACAGACAGACAGACAGACAGACAGACAGACAGACAGACAGACAGACAGACAGACAGACAGACAGACAGACAGACAGACAGACAGACAGACAGACAGACAGACAGACAGACAGACAGACAGACAGACAGACAGACAGACAGACAGACAGACAGACAGACAGACAGACAGACAGACAGACAGACAGACAGACAGACAGACAGACAGACAGACAGACAGACAGACAGACAGACAGACAGACAGACAGACAGACAGACAGACAGACAGACAGACAGACAGACAGACAGACAGACAGACAGACAGACAGACAGACAGACAGACAGACAGACAGACAGACAGACAGACAGACAGACAGACAGACAGACAGACAGACAGACAGACAGACAGACAGACAGACAGACAGACAGACAGACAGACAGACAGACAGACAGACAGACAGACAGACAGACAGACAGACAGACAGACAGACAGACAGACAGACAGACAGACAGACAGACAGACAGACAGACAGACAGACAGACAGACAGACAGACAGACAGACAGACAGACAGACAGACAGACAGACAGACAGACAGACAGACAGACAGACAGACAGACAGACAGACAGACAGACAGACAGACAGACAGACAGACAGACAGACAGACAGACAGACAGACAGACAGAAAGAAAGAAAGAAAGAAAGAAAGAAAGAAAGAAAGAAAGAAAGAAAGAAAGAAAGGCAGGCACGGCACGCCTTGTCTGTGCCGACCCGCCACGCCTCACCGGATCAGGAGTCACCATTAAAAAAACAACACCCATGAACCACATCATTTACAAACCTCGTCTCACTGTGTGTGTGGGCAGGCCTGGCTTCACAAATTCTAACGTGCCAGGGCCTGGATTGTGTGCTCTTCCCAGCGTTAGCATGCGCCGTCTCCCAACGTGCTCGGTCAGGTACACCATGTTTATGTACCCCAACTGCAGACAACGCCCCAGCCCACCCCCCCCACAGGTCATTGCTCAACACAGGCACGTGCAGCAGCAGGGCGTGCCCCTCATCCCCCAGATATAGTGACTCTCCCAGCTGTCAGGGAGAGGCAGGGAGGGTGTGAAGGTTCATTCATTCCAGGGCGAATTACCTCAGTCACCTCCGTCTGTAAAATATGATCGCACCAGGCCCCGAACACCTGCAGAACTGTAACGTTCACAAGTCCTGCTGCAAATGTTAATGTGTTATTTTTGTGTGTGTGTGTGTGTGTGTGTGTTTCACGCCTTTTGTGGTGGCTGTGACCCTAGGTGTCTGGTCGTGTTCAGATGCGTGTGATGTTTATGTTTTGCTTTCCCTGTGGCACGTGTTGACTTTCCTACCTATGGGGTTATGGGCTAATGGTTAGTGTCGCTGGCCTACCTTGTGAAAGTGCAGATGTGGCCGTGTGACCTGTAATTGAGTTGCATTTAGCATGGCTACACTGTGCTCAGAATAAGCTGTGACAGTGGATATTTGTACACAGTATATACTTCAGCTAGTAGAGTATGCCTGTAGCTGTGCCTGTTTGCTGAAGCTATGGTAAAATAATTTTAATGATGATAATATATGATAATATAAAAATAATATACTGTATGTTGCCTGATGAACACTGAATAATTATTATTTTTAGAGACCTATACCCTTTAAAAAAACAATATTCCATCATGAACCTTGTTTCCCTTTAGATACAAATGCATATTGTATGTAGGGCTTCATGTGAGATTTGTCTGCTTCAATAAGTACGCTTGTATGTTGACTTACCTCTCTCTCTCTCTCTCTCTCTGTCTCTCGTTTTGTGACAGACGGTCGATGACGACGCGATGGCAGCGTGAATGAGGCTTGGCGTGGCAATAGCTGAACGATGCCCAAGGGTGGGGGTTCTAAAACCCCCCAGCTGGAAGACTTCCCACTCGGCACCGATATGGTGGAGAAGCAGGGCGGGAAAAAGGTGAGAAAGATGTGCCGCCGCACCGTCCTCTGGCACACCCGTTTATCTCTTCATTTCTGCCGTTTGTGAATCCATGTTGAGCACCTGCTGTATGCTATTCCACATTATATACACACACACACACGCACGCACACACGCACTCACTGTACTGTGTGTCTGGAGAGCAGCAGTGTCTGTGACCTACATCAGCTGTCCCTCCTCTCCGGCTCCAGCCTGGCTGGAACGCTGGGACGTGCTGTGGTCCTGCTGTGGCCTGGACTCACCAGGGCAGCACTCCACGCTCAGCTGCACGGGCCTGCAGATGCCCAAGAAGATTATTATTGTGAAACACAAGCGCTGCAATCTGCTATCCGGGGTTATAGGGTGTCTCTAGGGTGTATGCTCGTCTTGTGGAGTAGATACTGGTGTTGGTTTAGTTTCAAGTGTTTTTTACAGAATGCACACTTGTGTACTAGCAGTGTGCAGTTCTAGCATGTGGGAAAGGCTCGAGTTGTGATCCTGATTGTGATGTAGCTCGGTGATGGATTCTTCCACATGTAGAAAATGTAGCATCAGCTTATTAAGGCAAAAGAACTTCGCTTTAGCTGGCTAGCATGATTCGTGAGAACTTGTTTACTTGGTCTATGACTGCCTGCATGGTGTGTGTGTGTGTGTGTGTGTGAGAGAGTATGTTTGTTTGTTTGTTTGTTTGTGTGTGTGTGTGTGTGTGTGTGTGTGTGTGTGTGTGTGTGTGTGTGTACGCAGTTGTGATTGTATGTTTTGCATGCGTGTTTTTTTTCCTGTGGCAGTGGAGGCCTCAAGCAGACGCAGACTGATGAGGTCACTGTAATCTGCATCCCCTCCCTCCCTCCCTCTCTCTCTCTTTCTCTCTCTCTCGCCCTCGCTCTGTCAGCGTGGGTGTGTGAGCGTGTGTACAGCATTCTGGGCAGGATTGCATCAGACTGTAAGAAGGAGGGGAGAGAGATGGAGTAGAGGCAGGAAGGAGGGTGAGATAGTGTGTGAGAGAGACAGGGAAAGAGACTTTTGACTTTTAAAAACCTTTATTTAAAAAAACATCAAACACCAATAAAACAAATCAGCCTCCATTACCAGCTAAATGCAAGCCTATCGGAGAGAGAAAGAGAGAGAGAGAGAGAGGGAGGTAAAGTAGGAGGAAGAGAAAGCTAGAGCAGTGCTAGGAGACCAGGCAGTAAACATAGGTCTCGGATGAAGGCTGTTCTTTTCTCTCTTCTTTTTTTTTTTTTTAGCCAAATGGCGGCTCACAGCTGTTTTTTAATTCAGCTCCCTGTGTCTGTGTGTGTGTGTGTGTGTGTGTGTGTGTGTGTGTGTGTGTGTGCGCGTGCCTAGTTTTCTCCTCTTTCTTGCTCTATAGTCTTAAGCCTCTGACATGACTGAGAGTATGAGCGTGTGCGTGTGTGTCTGTGACCGTGGTTACATGGATTCGAATAACTGCCTTAGTCGGACTGAAATCGCATTATCTGTTTCATGTAAGCACCTTAGTCGGATCGTAGTCGGACCGCACATAGTCGGACTAACACCCCTGGATAACTCGATCCGATCCAGTTGATAGTTCGACTATTGCGGCATGTAACGGTGAATTGGATAAGGAACTGGACTTTGCGTCTTTGCGCATGCTCCCTCTCTCCCTGCCAGGTCGTGACCCGGAAGACGAAAGAGGGATAAGTTGTCTCAACTGTTCATACTAATGACACGGTTTTTTATGAATATCCTGCAGACTGTCTCACAAGCTTATTCTTGTTGATTATGAACAAACATAACAGAAGAGGTCCGAAGATATGAGCACCTTTACAACCCCTCCTTAAACACGTATAAGGACGTTCCACATTTTATTTGCTTAAAACAACAGCAGTACTGTCAAATCAGCTGTCACTCGGCTATTACCTGACCAAGGTTCCATGGCAATGTTCCGAAAGCCCATTTTTCCGACAGCCCACTGTTCCGAAATTGTGAGTACAGCAACGTGAACCACTATTGCCCACATGCACATCCCAATGAATCACACAATCATAAACATATAAATGCCTTTATTTCACAAGCATTAACTTGAATTCAGAATATTATTATACACACATGCATTTGCATCGCGATGATACAAAAATATTTGTATGATTGCCAACGCATGCATGCTTTGTTAGTGCTTGACAAGATCTGCGTAATGTCCTGCGACAATCTGCCGGTGATTTCCTTCGCATGAGTGGTAGCCTACCCCATATTCAAAACCAGAGTAGGCTAAGTTAACAAATATTGCCTAGGAAAAGTTATATGCGTGATAGCCCGGTGAGCGTCTCCGCTCTGCTGTGCAAACGAAATGCTTTGAGTGTTTTGTGCCACTTAAAATATTTCTAAATTTTGCCAGGGGGACTATTTTTCGGAATATTGAGATTTCGGAATATCGGGCTTTCGGAACACTGGGCCGTCTCCCCTGACCAATACCTGTCAAACTTGGTGATACTATTCACAACTAATTTGTCCTTCATTTTATCAAATATGATGAAATTTGGTATTGTGCCCGCGAGGCACGCGTGAGTTTAGTTGTGTTCAGTTATCTGGCGCTGAAAAAAACCACGAATAAGTACTGTTAAATCATAAAGCAAATCAGCTGTCACTCGGCTATTACCTGACCAATACCTATCAAACTCGGTGATACTATTCACAACTAATATGTCCTTCATTCTATCAAATATGATGAAATTTGGTATTGTGCCCGCGAGGCACGCGTGACTTTAGTTGTGTTCAGTTATCTGGCGCTGAAAAAAACCACGAAAAGGTACTGTCAAATCAGAAAGCAAATCAGCTGTCACTCGGCTATTACCTGACCAATACCTATCAAACTCGGTGATACTATTCACAACTAATATGTCCTTCATTCTATCAAATATGATGACATTTGGTATTGTGCCCGCGAGGCACGCGTGACTTTAGTTGTGTTCAGTTATCTGGCGCTGCCCTCTAAAGACAGAGACGTGACAGGTGGATCGAGATATTTTCCCGTAAATACCTTTACCTAAATACCTTTATAGACAACATCGATCATACACTCCCATTGCACTCAAACAACCACACTCAAACGAGGAGATATTGTATCAATTAGCCCAGAGGTCTTCAACCGGGGGTCCGCGACCCCCAGGGGGTCCGTGGAGGTACTGCAGGGGGTCCGCCAAATTATTTCATCTGAAGCATTTTTTCCCTCTTCCAAAAATTAAAAACGTCCAATAGGCCTACATAAACATAAACAGAACGTAAAAATTGCTTTCTATTCGTTAAAAATCATACATAGGCTACCCATGAGTCTTCACGCGATCATTTGATCACCATGGCAACATATGCACTTTTAGCTACATTTAGCTATCTGGTGCCAAAACACGTTACCTGCTTTAATCGTTTTGTAATTTCTCGGAACAAAAGCTCCACGTCAGACACCACTGATGGCGGTTCAGATTACCTACATTCAGAGGATGCCAACACCCCTTCCACGAACAGCCAAAAGCCAAACGGGAGAAGACACGTAAATATTCACAGAATTATCTGAAGTTTGCCTTGACCGATGGTGACGAATTACCAGTGTAACCACTACGTGGTTTGCCCTCCCGTGCTATCAAACGAAACTATAAAACCATCAAAGCTGCAACGAGACTTAAAGACAACCCATGCTCACTTGAAATAATTTTGAATTACCTGTTTAAAATCTTTTGAGGGCCAGCAGACATTGATGAGACAATCAGCCAAAGTGTGCGAGCTAACTTTAAAAGCCTCTTATCAAGTTGCATTACGTGTCGCTCAGACCAAACAGCCATACATAATTGCGGAAAGTTTAATATTGCCAGCAGCTATATGTGCAAAACAATGTTAGGGAAGGATGAGTACGTAAAAAAACTGAAAAGCATCCCAATGCTATTGATGAATTGGCAGCTGATGTGAGGGCACTACTAGTCGCAAAACTCCCAAAGGCAGATTATTTTGCACTACAATTTGTTGAATCCACCGATGTGTCAAACGACGCTCAGCTTTTAGCTTTTGTGATTTGTCGACCAAAATGAGATGCAGGAGGAATATCTATTCTGTAAGCAGCTGCCTGGACGTAAAACAAGTTCAGAGATTTTCAAAGTGATAGAACAATTTTTTCCGTGAACATGATATACCCTGGCCAAAATGTGTCGCGATGTGCACAAGAGCCATGTATGACGCACTGCATGCTTCATAGGGAGAATCTTGTTGCCAAAGACATGAGTGATGAATTCTCAAACGTCAGATCTCTCACTAGGTATGAGATATTTCATCCATACTTAAGCTTCTCAAGCTACTCAATTCTTTGTCCCTCCCTAATTGAATACAGAGTGATGGCTAACTGTAAGGGAGAAAAAATGTCAATAATAAACAGAATAAATTTAAACGAGTTGTGTGTCACAGATGATTTGCAATTATGTTCAAACATGTGTAGGGGAGTGTGTGTGTGTGTGTGTGTGTGTGTGTGTGTGTGTGTGTGTGTGTGTGTGTGTGACTGACACTTAGTTCCAAATAAAATATATGAATATCAGGCCCAAATTTGGGGCGGCGGGGGTGGGGGTCCCTGCTCAGTGTCTTTCTCAGCCAAGGGGTCCTTGGGCTGAAAAAGGTTGAAGACCCCTGAATTAGCCTATTATGTATTGTATTAATTGCACAGAGTTCCAGTGGCGCATGCAGCCGTACGCACTGTGCGTACCTTCTGCTACGCGAGAAGAAGAAAAATATATCATGAACGCATATTTATTAAAATGGGGAAACTATAAAATCGGAGTACAGACAACTAATGCCCAGCGTTGACGATGCAGATACAGAGCTGGAAACAGCTAAATGAGTTACGCAGTGAACTTTATCAAGCCCTGGAAAGTTCGGCAAATTTCTAGCCAAACATTCATTGCGTCCTGAAGGTCTTGTATCTATCTACGAAAAGACTGACTGGACTTGCTCTCATGAATATTCACACAGATTTGGAAATCGACAGCGAAGAAGTACTAAAACAATTTGATGCAACTGGCAGAAGGGCAATGCGTTTAGGCTGTAACCCATTATTTGCGCGCGTGTGTGAATGTGCGTGCGTTTCTCTCGCCTTTTATCTTTCACCTTTGAATAATGTAACTTATAAACACATCGGCCTGGCAGAAAGAAAGAAAGAAAGAAACAAACAAACAAACAAACAACCCAAGAGGCAACACTCATTTCTGGACCGATTAACAGACGCGATTCATGCTCAATCAACTGTTGTTGTTATTGGTAGTGGCGAAGAGGTCAAGCGGAAAGGGCTGTATCACCACTAGTTGTAATAAAAACAGCGCCACCTATCGTATCGGATATGACATGCTTTCGGCCAATGGTTCGATTTATTCACTGCCATGTACATTGGGATAATAGCACCTACCCTCGAAAGAAAGCATAGTCCGACTAAGCAAAGATTCGAATTATACCATCATGTAAACACACTGTGTGTTTTGTGTCCCTATGCAAGTGCCCCTTATTGGTCCGTCTCTCACTCAGTCTTGAGCGTCTCTCGGAAACCACCGCTGTAAACAAGACACAGAGCTGGTGTCACAACGACCTCAGACCTGACGAAAGAGAGCGAAGGGAAGACGGGAGTCTTTGCTTACTGTGGGAATGAGGTCTTCAGCGCTGGGTGCTCCATGCTTCCCCTCTCTTATCTGCTATGGACTTTCAGAGCTCAAACTGAGACAAAGAGCCCTTTAATTAGTGCACATTACCACAGACTCCAGGCCTGCCAACTGCTCAGCTGCAGGCCAGGTCTGCTAGCAGAGAGAGAGAGAGAGAGAGAGAAGGGGAGGTCAATGAGTTGTGCAAGTCTTATTCGGCTGGCTCAATTATGTTATCATGGTTGGGGCTGTTTGTGTGTTTGTTCGTATGCAAGTAATCAATGCAAAAAAACACGTCCATGTTGGAATGAACACAGACGTCCACATCAGTCGGTCTGCCATTGATTAGCATAAGGCTTCGTAAGAACTCATTTAGTAGATGGCCTTCCAGAGTGGTGAGAGAGGGACTACTCATCCTCTTAGAGATGTAGCAGACGTCAGGGTCGGTAGGTTCCAAAGAGGCCTCTGAACTGCCAGGCAGTCTGCTTTTTTTGTGCTTGGTTTATGATTGGCATGTAAGAGAAGGGAACTCCATGTACTTGTGTTTTGTGCGTGTGTGGGTGTATGAAGAAGCATGCATGTGTGGGTTTGGTGTAGACAGAAGGCTGGTGCCGGGACGGGCCCTGTATGGCCATCAGGGGGCCCCTGATGGGTTCCAGTTGCTGTGGACACAGTTGTGTCTCTCTCTCTCCCTCTCTCTCTCTCTCTCTCTCTCTCTCTCTCTTTCTCTCTCTGTCTTCCCCTCTCTCTCTCTCTCTCCTCCATCTGGGAAAGGCAACTTCTGTGGCTGTGGCGCCCAGAGACATTCCATGGAAAAGTCACGCTCTGCAAAGCCTCTAATCGCTGCACGTCTGCAGGCAGGAGCTTGGAGCTCTGTCCTCCTCTCAGCTTTGGGATGCACACACATACACACACACACACACACACACACACACACAATGTCTACACCGTATCTCACATACACACATGCTTAGTTCTACAGTCTGATGCTTTATCAAGCACTACTGTACACACCCACATGTGTCAGTCCCACGGTCTGATAAACGGTCAAACTGTTGTCTGTTCCTGTGCCTTATCTGCCCCCAGCCCCCGATCATTTTACCCCTCTCTTGATACCTTCTCCAAAATCTTCCCCCCGCCTCCGCACATTCAGTTGTCTGTGAAAGTGTCTTGTGTGGATGTGAAATTCCAGCCCATTGATGTTTTTCACCTTAGCTGCTTTCCCTCCATGCATAATTACCATAACTTTTTCCCTTCCGTTACGGATGGAATTTTCCAATGATAACCTGTCTGTCTTTGTGCTGTCAAGCCCGATACCGTTGCTAATTTAGGTAGCATCCATGTGTAGCACACAAACAGTACTGAGTCAGTTCCTTTTCATGTTATTGTCCCTGAAAAACCCCTCTTGCTTTCTGTGTTTTCTTTTATTATCTTTTTCTTTTGCACCATTTCCACCTGAGACTTAGTGAATTAGACTTGGCCTATCCATGTATGTAAACGCACATGCCTATTTACACCTGTACTTGTGTCTTATGCTCCATTGCAGGATAAAGATAAAGTCTCGTTGAACAAGACTCCCAAAGCAGACCGCGGCGATGGGGTCAAGGAGATGAAGGACAAAGCTCCTAAGCGCAAGCTTCCCTTCACCGTAGGAGCCAATGGAGACACGAAAGACTCAGACTCAGGTGAGCACCCCACCCCCCACCATTCTTACCCCAATCACTGATCTGAGGCCAGTTTGGCTGCTCTCATATCAGGCTTTTGAAATGCTGATGAGGGCCATTCACTTTCAAGAGTCAGTGGGGAAGTGAGGTTGTTGGCGGGGGGTTAGGTGAGGATAGTATGGTGGTGTGTGTGTGTGTGGGGGGGGGGGGGTGGTGTGTTACACCTCCACTCCCCTCCCCTTCCCTTTTTTCTCTTTTATTTCTGCGAAACAGGAAGCACAGTGCATGCTGGGTTGCTGGGGAGAGAAAGCTTCAGTTTATTTGTGTTGTGCTCGCGAGTGAGCTAGATAGAGTGGGACAGAGGAAATTATGGCTTTTTATGTGTCGAACACAGTGACCTGAGGAAAACTCTTCTGGGTAAGGACTCCAAATTCTTGGTTTTGCTAAAAAGAGAAGTGGCTTCCAATTTGGTAGTATGGTAAGTGCTGAATGATTTTATGAGGCTTGTTTGTTTGATCGCAGGGACAGTTGACATGCCAGTTCAGTTTCTGACACTTAGCTTTTTGAGGTAGCTTCTGTTTGGGTGCTGAGTCCTGTGTGAGGAGTTATTGTGTGTGTGTGTGTGTGTGTGTGTTGTGTGTGTGTGTGTGTGTGTGTGTGTGTGTGTGTGTGTGTGTGTGTGTGTGTGTGTGTGTGTGTGTGTGTGTGAGTTGGCTTGGGTATAGTCGAATCCAGGACAGGGACTTCCTTTTTTCCATTTGGTGTTCTGTCACACAGGGACATTTTGTGTTCTCCTGCTACCTCCAGGGCTAGGCAAACTTATTCCCTGCAGTGTGTGTGTGAGATCTGCCTGTCTGTTTAAGTGTAGTGCACAGTGTGTGTTGTGTGTGTATGTTTGATATGCTTGGTCTTTTTAGAAAGCTTTTATTGCTCCCGTAGTGTGATATGGCCGTTAGGCGTGAAATCCCCCCCCCCCCCCCCCTCCTATTCTTTTTTGCTTTATGTCCCTACCACCCCCTCCTCTCATCTCCTCTCCTCCCCTGCGTAGACAATGTCTTGAGTGTTCGTTGTTATGCTAATGCTGGGGTGGGGTCCCCTCCACTGTCTAACCACACGTCTCTTGCTCTGTCTCTCTCTCTCTCTCTCTCTCTCTGTGGATCTCACACGCACACCCCACCCTCTCCTTGCCCCCTGCTTTCACACTCAAACGCACAGGGAGGCTGTACTGTGCCCAACATGTTTGGATTAGCGCACGCTAATCCGGTCATGGCTGTTGTGTGCATTGTAGTGTTTGGGATTGGTGAGACCGGTGTGGCCGTTGGTCTGTGTCATTGTTAGTCCCCCTATGCTGCTTGGCACACACACACACACACACACACACACACACACACACACACACACACACACGCCCTGTGTGTCACCCTTGCCCTCTTCTCTATTTGAAAATTGTAAGTTGGCTTTGTTGAGTTTGTCTGTTATCACCTACTGTAATGTAGCCTCCCACGCTCATACTCACTAGAAAGATAACAGAGTGAAGTGCCTCAGTAGTGCCCAGCCCATTAGTCAGTTTGTAGACAGTAACAGCCTAGGCTAGCGCACCCTCCCTCTCCCTCTCTCTGTGGTCAAAGTCCAGCCTCGAGTGAAGGACTGACGGGCCTCTCTGACCTCGTCCTCTCCTCTGTCTGTCTCTCTGACCTCATCCTCTCCCCTGTGTGTCTGTCTCTCTGACCTCGTCCTCTCCCCTGTGTGTCTGTCTCTCTGACCACGTCCTCTGCCTTGTCTGTCTCTCTCTGTCCTGATGACATCATGCTTCTGTTATGCTGTCTCTGTCCTCCTCCCCTCACATCTCCCTGCATCCCTGAGCACAGCATGTTCACATGCCTGTGTGTGTGTGTGTGTGAGCAAGCAAGAGAGTTTTGTCTGTCTCAGCAGAAACGGCTTCTCGCTCTGTTTACACACACACACACACACACACACACACACACTGACCATCCTGTAATGTTGGCGATAGAGGCCCCAAGCAGACTCCTTGGTGATTGTGATTAGGTCATGACAAACAGCCCCGTGGAGCACTGGAACCTTCCCACACACACGCCTCAGATTTGCATGCATGTGTTTGAGTTACATATGTTTATGTTGTTGGATAGATCTGTTGGTAAATATTGTCCGTCCGCTCACCAGCATCTGGGACAATACTGTGTGTTATTATTTGTGTAGCCTTGTGTAATGGTCAGGGGTGGTTTCAAAATGTCTGCCACCCTAGTCCTCTGTGCTCATGTGATGCATGCACAGGGGTGAAATGGGAGGCAAGGTCGACCTACTCTTGCTGCATGTCTTGTGTGTGTGTGTGTGTGTGTGTGTGTGTGTGTGTGTGTGTGCACGCGCTGCAAGTTTCTGCAGCTTTGCACTTGGCAACAAGGTGCATAATTGATAGGCAGGGTATTTTTGTAGAGGCACTTCTGCCTGCTCTCTGTGGCACGCTGTTGCTGCTGTATCTGTGTGTGTGTTCTGCAGTGCATATGAGCCTCAGCCAATCTGCATTTTCAGGGTGTCTGTCTGTGTGTGTGTGTGTGTGTGCCTGTATGCTTGTGTGTGTGTGTGCCTGTATGCTTGTGTGTGTGTGCCTGTGTGTGTGTGTATGCTTGTGTGTGAGCGCAAGAGCTCTGTGTGCTGCAGCTACCCACACATGCTTCTCAGGGTAGAAAGTTCCTACTTTTATTTCACATGTAAGCAAGCCAGCTTTGTATTTGCACTTATGTAATGATAAATCCTATCCCTGGAGTTGACAGAGTATTGTATAAGATGACTACAGTGTACGATATGTAGCATTAACAAAGGTTTCAGTTTTAATCTAGCAAGCCCTAGCTGTGGTTTGGAAGCAAACATTGATATACTCTACTCCCCTCTCCCTCATGAGCAATGCTCTCTCGCTCTCTCTCTCTCTCTCTCTCTCTCTCTCTCTCTCTCTCTCTCTCTCTCTCTCTCTCTCTCTCTCTGCCATCTCTCCATCACTCACTCCTCTCTTTCTCTCTCTCTTTTCCTCTCTCCATGGCTCTCTCAGGAGTGGGTTGGCTGATAAGAGACAGTAATATGTGCTGCTCTGCTTCTGCTGCCCACGCTTTGCTAAAGCTGGAAGACACACACACACACACACACACACACACACACACACACACACACACACACACACACACACAGTATGAGCCTCCCTAGCTGCAGGCAGGCCAGCCTCAGCATAGCCTCCTCTCTGTCTGTTGCATCTCTTCAGACGGATGGGCTCCATCTTTGGGCCTTTTTTAGACTGCGGTGCGAGGTAAGACGAGCCTACCAGACACAGTCAAATTCAGGCTATTCATCTGTCACAGACCGGCGGATGTTTTTCTTACAGTGCTTTATCCGTCTACAGGAAACTTGTGATGTATGCAAAGTTATGATTTAGTCCGTGGTCTCTGATGTTATTTAATGTATATATGCAGCCGGGGTTTTGAACCCTGGAGATGGAGAGGCCAGTTAGGCTTGAGTTGGTGGTATGTTTTTACAGCAGAGGCTTCCCTCTTTTCTTGTCTGTCTGTCTGTCTTTCTTTCTCTCTCTCTTCTCTCTCTCTCTCTCGCTCTTTCTTTCGGCCTCCGTCACACGTTTCATCTCTTCTCCGAGCCGTGCACAAACTGCCATGACACGACATCCTGTGGGCTCTTCCTGTCCCTGAACCTTCATTTCCTGTTTGCCTTCTCTCCCTGGGCATTGCTCTCTTGCTCTCTCTCTGTCTGTGCCTCTCCCACTCCCCCGTCACACACACACACACACACACACATACGCGCACGCGCATGCACGTACACACTGTCCTTCATTGTGTCCTTTGCTCATTCTCACTTACACACAGATGTTATCAAGGGACAGAGCTGTCCCTGTCCGTCATCCACGCTGCCATTCTCCTTCAGACCTTGAGATAGGCCTCAGAAAGAGGCCATGTGTGCCCCTGTCCCCCTGTGTGTCGGCCAATGAACAAAGGCAGGCTAGGAGTGGATCTCCAGGCTGACCATGGGAAGTCCCCTCCCCCTCCTTCTGCGGGCCCCCACCCAAGAGCTTGACCCAGATTCAGCCTCTTCTTCAGCCAAGGAGGCCCACACCACGCTTCCAAACAAGCACACATTCATCACACACATACACACACACACAGGCAATTTACTGAGCAACTCCCACTCACCAGGCACCATCACACACACACACACACACACACACACACACACACACACACACTGTAACAGAGAAAGCCCACTGAGCATCACTAAACAATGTGAAAGACACGCACGCACAGTAAACAAGTGCCTGCTGCACATACAAAGGCCCTTACTGACCCGCAGCACGGCATATGCTTATGGTTGGGCTCAAAACACGTGTAGCTTCTAGCTCCCCCAAGCCTCTATTCATTTTACATTTAAGGACTGCCAATGTCTACTTGAGTGTTGAGAGTGTGTGTGTGTGTGTGTGTGTACCAGGGCTGGGGTGTGAGGCCTGCTCTGACAGGCCCTCATAGGTCCTCTCTGCCTCTGTGATTAGTGGATTGAGCTCACACCCCCGTCCCTTCTCATTGGACGACGGTGCAGGAACCACCTTCATGGTGACATTGTCTCTCCTGCAGTTTGTTGTTGTCGTTATTTGCCTTCTTCCTCGTCAGTTTCCCTGTGCCGCGGTGAGCTCGCCACCTAGCCAGCTGGTCCGGTCAGAGTGGTTTGCCTGAGAAGATATGCAGGAAGGGGGGGGGGGGGAACAAGTCTAGTCACCCTAACTCATGGAAAACTATTGTGGAGGTGGAGTTTTCTGTTGTCTGTGAGCTCATACCATAGCCAGCCAACCCCTGTACAATGTGCTCATATGACTGGGTCTGACTTCAATTTAAATAGATACAACAACTCCTTAGAGTGTGTGTGTCTGTGTGTGTGTGTGTGTGTGTGTGTGTGTCTGTGTGTTTGAAAATATGCGCCAGTTCTTTGCATGAACTTTGATCTTGGAGCTACAGAAGCCCACAGAGGGCTTTTAGTCACGTAAACGCTGGCCCTGGGCACCTTTGTCAGACAGCATTTGGCCTTCTGGACGCCTAATGAGTTTATAAAGTATCATTATATAGCAAAATAATGACCAAATTCTTCTGCTCTTTTCTTGTTTGTGATTTGTATGCAACCTGGACTGGTTCACAAGTCTGCTGCAGAGTCTGGTTCCTAACTACCCCATGAGCACAGTCTCAAGGGCCTGTTGTGTTCCCTGTGTTGTTTTTATACAGCTTGTGTGTTATTTTCTATGGAATGGCATTTAATGTGGCGCTCAAAGCTCTGATGTCCTTACTTTCCATAATTAATTAGAGGCCCTGGTGTGTCTGCAGGCTTCTCGTTTATGTGAAACCGTTGTGCCCTGGCATTTCCAGTGCCCGGTGTCTTAATTGCATCCCTTGTAATCCTCATGGAATGCCACGCAGCCGTTGCCCTGCTGTTTTGCAGGTTTTGGCCTTGTTTTTTAGGATGTAATTTACAAATTGGACACACAACCACATGCACACACACACTTAAACATTATTCATATGAGCTTGCTGAAGTGTTTTATTTATCATATGTCTTGTCCACCTGTCACGTTTAACTTCTATAAGGCTGTAGTCGCATTTGTTTCATAAAAATAAACTCCGTTAAGCAGCTTTAAGAATATTTTATCCTTGGTTCAGTAAGAAATTTGACCATAGCTTGTTTGTTAGCCGGCAAGTTTTATTTAGTCTTCGTCACGAGCAGAGCTTTCATATATGCACACAAGAGGTGAAACGGTAGCATCCTGTTCCCTCACCAAGAATCCTTTCTCCAACCCAAAAGCAAAGCATATAGATTTACAACCTAACCTGCGATGACCAACTGACCAATCACATGTTTGTGAAACACGGGCCAACACCTCTCCCAACTGTCACGATGATGTTAAAGGTCTGGGATATGCCTCTTTTAACACAGTGTAGAACAATCATAAGGTGCTGAATGTTTCAGCACTGTGTTGCTCACCACAGGCATGCGTACAGTAGCATTCCTGAAGAGGTTCTGCTTTGTACAGTATGTCTCTGTGGTGTAGAAGGTGCTGCACCAACTCAGGGCCATTCTATGCCCAACAGAAGTCTGCCAGCAGGTCGATATCATGCCAACCCTGGTGTGCCAGGAACCAAGGCCTCATTAGAGTCAGCAGAGTAGATGTTTGTGGAGTTGCAAAAGGTTTTCTAGATGGTACAGATTAGACCTGTCGACCCCAAAGCTGCCCCTCACTCATTACTGTGCTCGGTGCCGTTTTCTCTCTCTCCCTTGCTCACTCGCTCTCTTTCTCTTTTTTCTCTTCCCTATGTGAAAGGAGATGGAAAAGCTAGCTCTGCGAATTTTTTATTTTTTTTAGTCCTCTTCACTTCCACCACCTGAAAACATGTCAAGACGACCGCTCCTGCGGTTCACACTCTTCCAGTCTGAATCAAAAGAATGTGTTCATAAAGACCCTGTGTGCGCGTGTGTATGCTTGTGTGGAGGGTGGGCTTGGGGGGGGAACATATCAAGCGTAAGTATTTACAGATGTTAGTGAGAGTTCATCAGCTCAAACGATGGAAAAAAAGGGTCCCTGGAAAGCGTTTAGGCGACCGGAAGCCAAATTTCGACATGTCTCCTCTTACCATAAATTAAGCTTGTGACCTTGAGCAAATTGCTATGTTGAGAGAGTAACGGCCTATTTGGGCTTCTAGCTTCTAGAGCTTGTAGCTTACACGGGTGCATGTGTCTATTGGTGCTGATGTGTTCACATTTGCCCAGCAGAGGATTTATCTTTTTGTCAAAAAAAATAGTGATGCACAGTGGTGTCAGTTGTAGCACGTGTAAGTGCTTGGGATTGTTTGTGCCTCAGTGAGCACGCAGTGAGCGAGTATTTTGGTCTGACGTTCATTCTTGTCATAGTCTCCCGCCCCCCTCCCTCCTTCACCCCACAGTGCTTTATGGAGGGGTGTGTATGCTAACGCTACGACGCTGAAAATAATTGATGGGCGTGCCTGCAAAGAACAGCTGCTTTTGTCCTGAGCCTCACCAGTGTAGTGACCTTGCCTCTACCACGTTGAAATGGAACACCAGCCATTTTGTAATCGCTGTCCCACTGCCAAGTCACACCCCTCAGAGCAATGCATACACAAACACACACACACACACACACACACACACACACACCACACACACACACACACACACACACACACACACACACACACACACACACCCACGCACACACAGACATACAGGCGAATCAGCTCAGCAGCACAGTGTGCCTCCCTCCCCTGTGGGGTTGCTGGGTAATGGCATACTGTGTGTTTTCCGCCGGCACCGGGCATTGGGACCACTGTTTGGATGCTGGTGTGGCGGGAGGGTGAGGGGAATTCACCTGGGAGTTCTGGGTTTCACTTGACCTTCAAAAATGTCCAGGGACTGCGAAAGGCACCACTTAGTCAGTCACATGTAGAAACAACACACACACACACACACACACACGCACGCACGCACAAAGGCTTCACTCTTGGAAGGAAGTGAAAAAGGTCACATACCTCTGACATTTAGTTAGTAGGTGAGATCCTGGAGCTAGGGAACTCCTGGATGAATTTTAACTGGATGTAAACGATGGTTAAGTAAATGGGCAGTGATCCATGCCTACACTGTGTGCGTGTGTGTGTGCACGCGTGTGTGTGTGTCTGTCCATGTTCTTAAAATGCACAGTGCTCTTATGGCTCCTTCTCCTCTCCCTCCCACAGAAAAACAAGGTCCGGAGCGGAAGCGTGTTAAAAAGGAGCCCACCAACACAAGGAAGCCCAGCCTACCCTTTGGGATGGGCAAGCCAGGGATCCGGGCTGGGTACCCCCTCTCAGAACGACAGCAGGTGGCCCTGCTCATGCAGATGACTGCCGAGGAGTCAGTCAACAGTCCAGGTGCGTGTTTGTCATGGGCACCACGTCCCACAGGGGCACAGGGAGGGGTTGGCGCAGAGAGAGAGTGGAAGGAGGAGTAGGGTTGTCTGCGTGTGTGCCACTCTCTCCGGTCCCCCCATCATGGCTGTGTGTGTTTGTCTTTCTCGCTCTCTCGCTCTTTCTTTCTCTCTCTCTCTCTCTCTCTCTCTCTCTCTCTCTCTCTCTCTCTACCATGCACATCAGGCTCTTCATTTAACCCTGACCATACAGCTTAATTAAAATTCAATTTTACAAGATGGTCCTTATCAGTACCCATTACATCACCGAAATGGATTCTTTACCTTTAATCCATTGTTGTTCTTGTTGTCGTGCCAGGATGCTTACAATGGCCTCATTGAATGGAACACATTCTCACTGTCATTCGTTTGTTTGTTATTTCCCAAAAATCTCCATCTTGAGTTTCTTAATTGGTACGGTCTGTTTCGAAATCTCATTTTGGGGGCATTAGGGAAATGAAAGTTTGCAAGCGTTTGTCCAGAGTTGCATTAGCCTGAAAGCGTCTAATGGTACAATCCGAGCTTTTGGCCAAACCACAGACTATCCGGAGCTTAGGAGCTGTGTTTATTTCTTATCTCAAAAATGCATTCTTCTATTAGATTTAGCATTTCCTGTTCCAGTGCTGATACTTCAGCATGTTGTAAAACCAAAACAGAACAGGATCTGATTGAAAAAGGGACAAAACACTTGTCCTGCCACTGTTATGATTTACTGGGTTAAATCTGAACTGTGAGTTGGAAAAGCTCAATGCAGTAGAATGGAAAATAGTGTCTGGCTAGTCAGGTTTGTAGTAGGAAACTGAAACTGGGAGTGTGAAGGGGGACACTGTTGTTTACACCTAGAGCACAAAGCACAGATTAAGTTGAGTTTGGCATAGCAGTAGGAGCAATGACCTACAAACTCAATATTGTAAATGTGATTAAGGATTTGGTTTAATCTATAAAATGTGATGGAACTAGCACAGGCACTGTGAGTGTAGACATTTCCTCTTGTTTTACGACTTGGTCAATACTGCCCCCTTCTGGTTCACAAGGAGACAGTCAATGCTATATGATTTCATTAATGTGTATTGCAGATGATTGCACAGGCATGTGCTGTTGTGATACATTGGTCCCTGTTGAGGATTTGTGTTGCGTTGTTGACGCCTTTTTTCTCCCCTCTTTTTTCCAGACACCACACCAAAGCACCAGTCGCAGTCCAGTGGGGGCCAGAAGGGAACGCCAAACTCTGCCTCTAAAACCAAAGACAAAGTGAACAAGAGGAACGAGCGGGGCGAGACGCGGCTGCACCGGGCCGCCATCCGAGGGGAGGCGCGCCGCATCAAGGAGCTCATCAAAGAGGGAGCTGACGTGAATGTAAAAGACTTTGCAGGTGAGCAGAGATTCCACCTCATTATGGGTTGCTTCTATTGTTTTGGGGTTTAGAGGAGGTTCTGATTGTGGTGTTGTGCAGAATATTGAGCAGCACTGAAAACAACACAGCGTCAAATGACATGCTGAAATATCACTAGGATGATAGAAGGACACTCATAGTAATAATCAAAGGGGGAGAACATTGTTAGATGTGCTTTTGTGTTCGCTAATATTGTGCTATATTGTGGTGTTTTGTAGGCTGGACTGCACTGCATGAAGCATGCAACAGGGGCTACTATGAAGTGGCCAAGCAGCTGCTGGCAGCCGGCGCAGAAGTCAACACCAAGGGTGGAGATGACGACACCCCTCTGCATGACGCATCCAACAATGGGCACTTCAAAGTATGTATGAGTTCTGAAGGTTTTTTTGTTTTGTAGGATTTTTTTTTAAGCATTTAACTTATTTTAATACTAAACCTCTGCCTGGCGCATTTTACAGGTGGTGAAGTTACTGTTGCGATATGGAGGTGATCCTTGTCAAAGCAACAGGAAAGGTGAAACGCCGTTGAAGGTGGCAAACTCCCCAACTATGCTCAATCTCTTGCTGGGAAAAGGCACTTACACCTCCAGTGAAGAGAGCTCTTCTGGTGTGTACTAGAATGTTTCTTGCTATTATTATGCATTACTGATACTTATATGATGTTTGTGATGTAGTAGTGATATTTATGATATTTTGAACTCTATAACAAATCAGTAAAAATCCCTTCATCTGCCAAGTCATTGCTGTCTTTACTCTTTACTGTTTTTTAGTGCTGTCAGTTTAGCGCGTTATTAACGGCGTTAACGCAAACCCATTTTAACGCCGTTAATTATTTTATCGCAAGATTAACGCGAGAGATTTTTTTTTTTTTTTTTTTTTTTTTTTTTAGATTAACGTTCTTTTTGGCCTCGCAAACTGTGTAGTAGGCTAACGTTACGGTTTGAGAGTGAATGGAAAGTTTACTTTTAAAAGTTGTGTTGTGCAAAAGAAGCAAGCTTCACTGTTGTCTGAAAATGTCAACAGGCAGCTGGCTGAAAGCAAAGAAGTAGTAGGCTTTACTGAAATAGTAGTAGTTTACCTGAAATTTTATTTTGTACCGCCCTATTTGGCAATGTTGGTTTTCAATAAAATAAAACATTTGCATAAAGCAAGCCAATTCACTTTTCCATGTTGATAAGGGCATTAAAATAAAAATAAAATGATGGAAAAAATAAATAAATGAAGGGACATTTAGAATAGATACAAATTTGTGATTCATTTTGAGTTAACTATGACATAAATGCGATTAATCGCGATTAAATATTTTAATCGTTTGACAGCACTACTGTTTTTGCTTTGTACTGAAGGTTAATTGAAAAAATCTTTATCTGTGCAGAATCCTCGGAGGAAGAGGATGCTCCTTCGTTTGCCCCATCGAGCTCTGTTGACGGCAATAACACAGACTCAGAGTTTGAGAAGGGCATGAAGCTGAAAGGGAAGAGCCTCGATCCTCCCAAGTCAACAACCACCACACCCATCAAGGATGAATACGAGTTTGATGAGGATGATGAGGAGGAGCGCGTCCCGCCTGTCGACGACAAGCACCTACTCAAAAAGGACTTCCGCAAGGAACCTGTCGGCAAGCCCAACAGCTTAACCGCGATACCCAAGACGGAGGTCAAAACCTATTCCAAAACCAACTCGCTAACACCAAAGAAGACTGCGCGTCGCATCATGTCAGACAGCAACAGCTCAGACGAAGACGACCGCACTTTGTGTTTCACCCCCACACCCACGCAGCGTCAGACGACGCCGGCCACCAATGCCAAAAGCCGGGACTCAGCTGCGCTCAGCTCCAAGCAACAGCAGAAGGAAAAGAGCAAAGTTAAAAAGAAGAGAAAGAAGGAGACCAAGAGCAACGCCAGCAAGGAGGTGCGGTTTGGCAAAGTGAACGACAAGTTCTGTACCTCAGATTCAGAGATTGGAGACTTGGAGAGCGAGGACGACAAGGGCTCTTTGCAGAGCTCGAACTGTTTAAAGGACTCTACTGCCCTGAGCCTTAAAGAGTCGTCCCTTTTCAGCTCGCTCTCCGCCTCCTCCTCATCCTCCTCGCACGGGAGCATAAGTTCGCAGAAGCTGACACAGTCTCTAGCTGAGCAGCATCCGAAACAGTGGAGGACTGATGGCTGGAAGACGGTATCCTCGCCAGCATGGTCTGATGTCAGCTCGCTTTCAGACTCTGTCAGAGAGAGGCTCTCCAGCGAGTCGGATTACTCCTCTGCGGACTCGAGTGTGGAGTCTGTAAAACAGGTGAAAAAGAAAGTCCCGGACAGTAAAAAGAAAAACAATGCACACGCCAGTGTGATAGACAAGAAGAGTTCAGACTTTTATAAGACCTCCAACACGGATGGAACAGTCTCAAAAGCAGACAAAGACGGCAAAGTGTTAAAGAAGCATAAAGTGAAACACAAACATAAAAACAAAGAGAAGGAGAAAGCCCCCAGTCTTGTGCTTAATCAAGACATGAATGAAAAGTTTGTCAAGAGTTTTTCCTTTGACTTTGACGATTCTCGGCAAAAGTCACTCATTGTTGAGGCAGAGTCTACGTCTGAGAATAAGGTGAAGCTTTCTAAACATGATAAAGACCATTTTAAGAAAGAGGACCGGTTGTCTAAAGGTAAATCTGAGGACAAAGAATGGACTGGAAAGGAGGTACAGAGGGGCAATAAAGAAGAGAAATCTAAAAAGACCAGGGAGTCTACCAAGGAGAAGGCTGGCAAAGAGGAACGGGACAAAGTGATAAAATCTGAAAAGGAGAGGGGCATCAAGGACAAAGAAAAGCCCAAGGAAGAGAAGCAGAAAGTCCACAAAGATGAGAAAAAGAAGAAATCCAAGGATAAGTCCTCTAAACCTGATAAAAAAATTGAACTTAAAGAAGAGAAACATTTTAAATCTGAGAAGGAGAAAAGTTCCAAGGAGGAAAAGGAAAAGTCAAAGAAAGACAAGGTGCTGAAGGAGGAGCCAGACTACGAGGAGTATGATATTAAAAATCATTTTTTAGAGGACACCAAACTCAGCCCCTCAGACGATCCCCACGACCGGTGGCAGTCAGACCTTTCCTCAGATTCCCTTTATGGGGATGGAGAAGACAGCTGGGACACTCCAGTCAAGGAATACAAAGACTATAAGGCAAACAACACTGTCAAACTGACTGTGGAGACTGTGGTAAAAGAAGAAAGCCGAGATCGAAAAAAGGAGAACAAAGTTAAGGACAAAAAGTCAGATCACGGGGATAAGCGCTCAGAGAAAGACACCACAACTAAGAAAAAAGAAAAAGACTCCTCTGAAAAAGTCAGTGAAAAGAAAAAGGACTGGACTGATAAACAGAAACTGAACTCCAGCTACTCAGAAAAAGAGAAGAAGCGAAAGGAGGGTACGGAGGTTGTCAAAGATAGGAAGGAAAAGGATTCAGTCAATGTCAACAGAGACAGGAAAGACTCTTTTGAATTCTCTAAAGAGAGGAAAGACTCCAAAACTAAAGTGGAATCCATGAGAGATGAATATGGAGGGGAGTCCTTTTTCAAAGACAAATCTGAGAGTGAAACCACTGGCAAATTAGATCTCAGGGAGAGAAACCACTCTGGCAAGGAGAAGAAAGGGGATGGAGTGGAGAAGAAAGAAAAATTAAAAGGAGAAAAACACAAGGACAAGCCAAAAGACAGAAGCCAAGACCAGGAAAAGGAGAAGACTGATAGAAGCTCCATGGAAAAAGTTATCAAGGAGAAAGACCCTGACAGAAGCTCCAAGGAAAAGAAGGAGGGAGCAAAAGACAAACACAAAGACTCCCATAATAAAGACAAAGAACGCAAAGCGTCATCGGATCAGAGTAAAGACAAGAAAGAAAAGGTCTTGCTGGAAAAACATATTGACCGGGACAAAGAGTTCCTAGAGCTGAAAAAGGAGGAACGAAAACCTGAGAAGAAGGAGAAGACATGGTACAAAATCGAAGACATCTTCACAGATGAGAGTGAAGATGAGGATGACGACTACAATGGGGGTGTGGCCAAATTGAGCGACTCGCTTAGTCTGTCAGACTGCCACCGAAAAGACTCAACTCCTGACGTGGATGAGTTAGACCACTTCCAAGCTGAGAAACATAGGAAATATTCTGCAGATGTGAAGCAGCACTCCACAGACAAACAGAAAGACAAGGAGCATAAAGAAAAGAAGAAAGACAAGGCCTCATTTGATGCTGGGAAAGAAAGGAAGGGCTCCTTGGAAAAACACAATAAAGATAAAAAGGATAAGGAGTCGGCAGATGCGAAACACAAAGATCGCAAAGACAGAATATCAGTGGACTCAAATCAGGACAAGAAAAATAAGCAAAAACTTGTGGACAAGAGAGAAGTCATTGAGGAGAAGGGCAAGAGTAAATACAAAGATAAGCAAGACCACCTGAAAGACCGAAAACCGTCCAAAGGGAGTGGTGAGACTGAGAAATCATTGCTGGAAAAGCTTGAGGAGGAGGCCATGAATGATTACAAAGATGACTCCAATGACAAACACAGCGAGATCTCATCCGACAGTTTCACAGATAGAGGCCACGAGCCAGTGCTTAGCAGTTTGTATGACTCTTCCACCATCAGCTCTCTTGACATCACAGAGGAAAGAAGAGACTCCCTGTCCATTACCAATCCTCAGGACAAGTTCAGAGAAAAAGAGAGGAATAGACACTCGTCCTCCTCCTCATCCAAAAAAAGCCATGATAAGGAGAAGGACAAAATCAAAAAGGAAAGAGGAGACAAGAGAGACAAATCTGAGGAAATTAGAGAATGCTATGGTCGCAGAGAAAGCTTACCCTATGAGAAAGAACCTATGCCACTGGAAGCTGATCCTTACACCTTCCCATTTGGGGCCAAGACAGATGGAGAAGATGATTTTGATAAGACTCTGGAATTTGAAAAGGAGATGTCCAAAAAGGCTGATAAAGATAAGGCAAGCAGTATAATCAGCAGTGACAAGATTAAAGACAAAAAGAAAAAGGAGAAGCATAAGGAGAAGGTGAAAGAGGAGAAGCATAAATACTCAGATAGTTTTGGGACATTCAGGCACTCCAAGGAAGATCTGAAATCTGGACTAAAGGAGAGCCCTCAGGTGACCAGTGTGAAGGAAAAGTCTAAAGAAGACAGTCCAAAATATGATCCCAAAATCAAAGAACGAAACAAGGACATCCTGGACAAAGACAACAGAGTGGACTATGGCAAGGTGAAGGTCAAAGAAGAGATTGACAAACTCACTCCCACATCCAAAGACACTGCTCGAAAAGACAGCCGTCCTCGTGAGAAACTGCTGGTTGATGGAGATCTCAGGCTGACAAGCTTTGGTCAAATGCTCAGTTTAAAAGACCAAGAAGTGGAAGAGCGTCATAAGAAACACAAAGAGAGGATGAAACAGATGGAGAAACTGAGACACAGATCAGGTGACCCTAAACTCAAGGACAAAAACAAGACAAGTGAAGAACTGAAGAAGAATCGTAATGACCTGTCCTCTAAAAAATCAAGCTCTCTGGAATCTGCATTGAAAGAGAAGAAACTCAAAGATGTTGGTCTTCCACCTCAAATTATGTCGCCTGATAGAAAGTCCCAGCCATTGGACAGTCAAAACTCAAAGGACTGGCTAGCTGGTCATCAGATGAAGGAGAATCTTCCTGCCTCCCCGAGGCCTGATCAGAACAGACCAACAGGAGTTCCCACTCCCACATCAGTGATCTCTTGCCCTAGTTATGAGGAAGTCATGCAGACTCCACGCACCCCATCCTGCAGTACAGAGGATTATCCTGAAATTGTGTTTGAAGACCCCTCTGTGAATGCCTGCTCACCATCTTTCTTTGACAGGTATTCTAATTCATCTCTCAACTACCAAGAGACCACCTGCCTCACCCCAGCTAAAAATCTTCAGCTTCCACTGGTTAGGCGGTCTGCATCTTGTGATGTTAGAAGACCTCTGGAAGAGGAGTTCAAGGCAGAGGCAGACAAATTCCCTCGATCGCAGAGTGCCTCTGGCGCTGCTGAATACGAGTCATCTGCCTCCTATCCTCCTGAAGACAAGCTTGACAGACTTGTCTGTCCGTCTCCTCCTTACTTCTCTGCTCCCATTGAAATGCTTTCGCCGAGGCCAGACTCATCCCAACACCTGCCAGATGGATCCTCATCGAATGCTGTTACTGAAACAGAGCACCAGACAGACAACATTTACAGCAACTTCCTGCCAAACCCCTCAACTCCAGTCCACAGACCAGATCCCCAAGAGCCATGTCTAGACATTGCTGCTCCGCCAACCCCTGCTCCTGCAGCTCTGCCTCCCATGGACATTGATGATATCTCAGAGCCTCCCCAGAGTGAGCCCAGGCTGTTGCCATCAGACCCAGTCAGTGGGAGCGATTACCTGCCCCTTGTTGTTGAGGATCCAGAGGTGGAGGATGAAGAAGAAGAGGAAGAGGAAGAAGATGAACCTAACGAGGAGGAAGATGACAGAGATGATGATGATGATGATGATGTAGAGGATGTTGCAGAGGGCGAGCATTCTGAGGAGAAAATCATTCAGTCCACCGAGGACCGACCATTCTCTCCAGGAATTGAAGATTCCCTGAAAAAGAACTGGCCCGAGTCTCCAGACAGGACCGATGCAGAAATACTTCCGGTGACACCTACCCATCCACCTGTCAGCATTACAGAGAACCCCTGTGACCAAGCCTTGAGCTGGAATCCAGTGGTTGGTTTGAAATCACCTCAGTCATCCTATGCTGAAGTAGAAGCAGCGGTTTCGAAGATCAGCAGCCCATTCCACCACTCAGATGCTGACCTACCGCACATCCCTGTTCATCCATCAGTGACACCACCATATTCTGCTTATCAAAGATCTTACAGCTCCCCACACGATGATGAGACTGAGTATGATGCTCCTAAAGAGGCAGTGCATGACCTTCCATCACCCAAAAGTCCTGTACCAGAACCCATGGAGCCTGAAACAAACTATATGGCATCATCCTCTACAACACATATTGAGTCCTTCTTTCCAGATTGCAAACCCAGCATGGAGGATGATCAGCTTCACACAGAGCCTCCATGTGTGACACAAGAGAACAGACTGGAGACTCTCAGCTACCCTGCTGAGGATACTATGGCCCCTGCAGTCAGCCATGAGCCTGTGGTGCCTTGGGCAGACCCATTCTCCGCTGCAGTGGACGAGCTGGGACCATTCTCTCTCCCAGATCTTCCATTCCCAGAGAAAGGAATAACGGAGCCTGTATTAATGGACCCTGTGCCAGCAGAACATCCCCATCCAGGAAATCTAATTAAGCCAGAGAGAGCCTTGGAAGCCAGAGAGGAAGAGCCTGAACTCATGGAAGTAGACTTGCCAGAACTGGCCAAGTCACCATGTTCACCAGTTTTGGCTCCACCTGAAGCTTCTCAGGATTCAGTGTTCACTCCACATGAGGGTGAATACAGATCTGAGATGGAGCTAGAGCCTGAGCCTGAGCCTGAGCCTGAGCCAGAGCCTGAGCCTATGCTTGAGCCTGAGCTTGAGCTTGAGCCAGAGCCAGAGCCAGAGCCAGAGCCAGAGCCTGAGCCTGAGCCAGAGCTTGAGCCAGAGCCAGAGCCAGAGCCAGAGCTTGAGCCAGAGCTTGAGCCAGAGCTTGAGCCAGAGCTTGAGCCAGAGCTTGAGCCAGAGCCAGAGCCAGAGCCAGAGCCAGAGCCAGAGCGCATGCAGGAAGATGACTTGAAAGAGGCAGTCCATGAAGAACCTGCCACTTTTAGTGAGAGGACTGTCAATGATGGGACTATGCTGTTTTCCAGAACTCTCACTGAAAATGACCAGGATTATGGAGAAAAAGAATTATCTTCTGAAATGTCCCCCTCTGCTTCAGTGGGGAGTCTGGAGTTGAAGCCTGAGCAGAGAAGTGTCACACCGACTTTGATGGTGAGTGCATCTAGTAGTCCTCACCACTCTCCTTTGGTCACAGCTGCTGTTACCACCTCTTGTACAGTACATGTGACAGAAGTTGCTGACGCTTCCGCGAAACTGACGGTGTCTGTGACTGAAACATCTGAGGTCTCCAAGAAGGTGGAGGAGATTGCGCCGAGAATGACCCGCACCCGAGCCCAGTTGCTTGCCATCCAGAACAAGCAGCAGAACACAACTGTCAGCCCTGTTAGTGTGGCACCGTCGTCAGCCGCCTCATCAGTCACCACAGCTGCTGTTCTCACCACCCAGACCACGGTGTCCTCCTTACCTACGGAGAAAGAGAAGGAGCCCATCAGCACCTACACGCCACCGAGCACCACACCAGCCGCTCCTGCTGTGACCAAAACCAAGGGACGGCCTGTGGAGGACGAGGACTCCCAGGTCCAGCACCCACGCAAGAGGAAGTTTGCAAAATCTGGCCCTGCGCCGGTGCAGGTCCAGCTGGTGAACACGGCCATGCAGCAGACGAGGGAGATGATTCAGCAGACGCTGGCAGTCATAGTGAACGCCATCAAGCTGGACGACATCGAGCCCTACCACAGCGACCGCTCAAACCCGTACTTCGAGTACCTGCAGATCCGCAAGAAGATCGAGGAGAAACGAAAGATCCTGTGCTACATCACGCCCCAGGCCCCTCAGTGTTACGCAGAGTATGTGACCTACACCGGCTCCTACCTGCTGGATGGAAAGCCTCTCAGCAAACTTCACATCCCCGTGGTGAGCACTTGATCATTAATTTTTCGTGTGTGTGTGTGCATCTTTTTATGTGAGTGCAAGTTGATTTTCTTCTCAGGCACAAAGTTTCAGTGGCTGATGAATGACAAGACCTCACTGTGTTTTTTGTTGCTCCTCAGATTGCTCCGCCCCCATCTCTGACAGAGCCCCTCAAGGAGCTCTTCAGACAGCAGGAGGCTGTAAGAGGGAAGCTGAGACTGCAGCACAGCATTGAGCGGGTAAGCGCTTTCTCTCTCCCTGCCGCTCTCTCAACCCCAACCCCCCACCCTAACTTCTGAAGTCAGTCTGTTAGAGCGTGGGCTTTGATCGCAGAGCGCAAAACCTTTGATGAATGATCAAAGTTGCCCTGTAATAGAAAAGCAATGCAATTGCAATATGCATTCCTACTGCCTGGTAAGCATATCACAGCGCAATCCACACCACGACTTCATCTCTCATCTAATGTGCTTCCACCAGATCTTGCAAGACCTTGATAATTTTTTTCTTCTCTGTTTTTAATAAGATTATTCCATTTTTTGTATTACAACCTCACCAAAGTTTGCTGAAGGAGATTCAGAGGTGCAAATTACTTCTATTCCCTTCTAACTCATCACACTTCTCTTCTACCTTTCAGGAGAAGCTGATTGTCTCCTGTGAACAGGAAGTGCTGAGAGTGCACTGCAGAGCAGCCAGAACGATAGCCAATCAGGCTGTCCCGTTCAGTGCTTGTACCATGCTGCTGGACTCTGAGGTGTACAACATGCCATCTGAAAGCCAGGTAAGCCAAAAACCTTGAGCTCTACTCCATACATTTCCACTTGTCCGTGGTCTTTTGCAGCTGACTTGCTACGGTCGTGTTTCTGTTTGGTAAATTCTATTTTCTGTCACCTCAGGGGGATGAAAACAAGTCGGTGAGGGATCGCTTCAATGCTCGCCAGTTTATTTCCTGGATTCAAGATGTAGATGACAAGTATGATCGGATGAAGGTAAGCCCCTGTCGACCAGATACTCATTATGTTTTGTCCTCTCTCACTTATCACCTTTTTAATTGCAAGAAAGAAACTCATGTGTGGAAAAAGTGTGATGAAGTATGATCAGCTGATTGTTAAATACCATGAGTGTTGCATAAACAGGAGTGTGGCCACTCCATTGAGGTGTAGAGCTCACTCTGTTCTCCCCTCTCTCCCCCTTGCAGACGTGTCTGCTGATGCGCCAGCAGCACGAGGCCGCTGCCCTCAACGCCGTGCAGCGAATGGAGTGGCAGCTCAAGGTGCAGGAGCTGGACCCTGCCGTGCATAAGTCCCTGTGCGTCAACGAGGTCCCCTCCTTTTACGTGCCAATGGTGGACGTCAATGACGACTTTGTGCTGCTGCCGGCGTGACAGGAAAGCCGATTGCACCCGCAGAGTGTGTGCAGCTTCTCTCAATCTTAACCCTTTCGTAGAGACCAGACCGAACATATGGTAAGGGCTAGCTGGTTTGAAGAGGAGGATACTTTTCTTTGAGGAAAAAAAAGCAAAACCTATATATTATATAGTTAAAGATGAAAAAGAACTTGCTATTGATTTCTTTTCCACTGTACAAGTGGGAAGCGTCTTTTTAAACCGGGGGAAAAAAACACACACAACTTGCACTTTCATCCTTCAAGTTTTTATGCTTTTTTTTTTTGGGGATGTAAGGAAGCAACACAGCTTTGCTCTGAAGCTTGCCCACCTCATCCCCCCTCTGATGACGCGAGGAGCAACACGGGGCAGATAGAGGGACAAACAAAGTATTTTTCTTCAATTTTATTTTTAAATACTTTAAAAACTATTCGACGAGAAAAGATTGCAGGAGAGAAGCCCTCAACCCACCCGTTTGGCACAGTGGTGGACAAGGAACTTCAGGGCTAGCCAGGAAAGGCTAACGGGGAAGCAAGACAGACATGTTAAAGGTGCAGAAAGCAGTTTTTGTCAAGCTAATGAAAAAAAGCAAACAGAAACGCTCATACAGACTGAGAGGCTTGTAGGAGGCACCTTTAAACTCTCCTTGCTCTTTCTTTTCCTGGAGAGGGTGAGCCTGTGTGGACACATATGACCACGTGATGTGGTAGCACTCCCTGCTCTCCGTGCTCCAGCCAGGGCTGCCTCGGAGTGGACGCAGCGGAGTCCAGCAGCAGAATCCTGCGCCAGGGCCCGAGTCAAGAGTGGCAGCGTGCGGGGGCCTACGTGTCAGGGGCTGCAGCGGGGGCCCATGGACGAAAGACTGACTACAGCACGAGGGGCACGGCCAGCCAGCATGAGACCCAAAGAGCCCCCTGCTGCCTCCCTCTCTCTCCCACTCAACAGAAGAAGCCCACCATCTGGGCCTGCACGTGGGGGAGGCCTCGGCCTTTGGCAGCCTCCACAAGCCCCAGCCCCATAATGCCTGCGCATAACCTGCAAATGACTGCATAAGGAGAAAAACAACAACAACAACAACAAAAAAAACGAGGACAACACGTTATACAAAAGAATGTTTTAAAATCAAGAGGCATAGACTTCTAAAAGATGGTGTTTTAGTGGAGAATATTCTTTTTTTGTCTATTTCTTTACTTGGGCATTTCATTGTTTCTCTTTCTGAGGACGTGACTTGAAACACTACAGAGCCAACATTAGTTTAATGGAAAAAAAATAAGAAAACTGAAAAAAAAATTGTATTCCGTAAATGATGTACAGTTTTTATATTCGTTAACCAATGTATTCTCGCTGCCTTCTAGATAATTTATTTTGCCACACATTACTGCACAGTTGTAAATAAATTATGTACTGTAACATCACTCAGTTAAGTGTAAAAAAATAAATGAATAAAAATTATCTTTGTATGTACAGTTCACTTTTGGGCAGCACTCCCCCTACCCTAGCATCCCTCCCACGGGCCAAAATGTGTACGCATTGTCAGTATGTAGAAGACTCTTCAGTCCATGGCCCCGAAAGGCCTGGCCAAGGTCCGGCTGGAAGGTGCCCTTGGCTGACATCAGAAGTCATTGTTATTGAGCTAACCCCCTCCACTGTCCAGTGGAGACTCCTAGTAAAGGGCCACTACCATAGTCCTGAGATGTAGCAGTGTGGTTACTGAATTATTTAAGAGAAAAAAAATAGAGGTATTTTATTCATTGCTTTATTATAAAACTATCTTATCTTTGGAGAAAAAAAAATAAAACCGAGAAAATGCCTTTTTACAGTCAACATTTTGATTTTTCTCATACGCTGCACAAGTGAACTAAATAGGAACATCAGGCAATATCATCACCCCAACTGAATCTCATTCAGATTTGAATATTGTCATGATCAATTCAGTACATTGAGAAATATTACTTTTATTTCAGTGGCAGCATTATTATCACTTTTTTCTTTTAGTGTTCCTTCATCTTCTGGTCTAGACTTGGCAGGAGTCTGTGAAAACCTCAATAGCTTTAACTTGCAGCTTAATAGCAAAATAATAGTTTAAAGTCCCCTGATTATTTCTCTGGCACATCATTTTAACTGTATGAATGGGCAGACCATGTTCAAAGATTCCATTTGGGAGCTAGCAGAGTTACATCCATTCGATGTGAGGTTTTTAACAGGTTATTCTTATAGGCAATATTACTTGCTTGTGTTTTTCTTTTCCCAAAGGATTCATTCAAGCTTCTGTTTGATCGTAGAATAGCAAATCTATCAGTGTTTGTTATAGTTACAAATAAAAATGAATTTGCTTAAGTCCTGGTTATTGCCCAAGTGGAAAGGATTTTAGGTTTCTGCCTCTGTAAGAACACTGTAAAAACAAAGAAAGGCTCAATGTGTCAATCAGAAATAAACAGTCATGTTTGATATTTTTGCTCAGTTGAACAATTTGGAAAAACAAGCCTTTCGTTTTCGTGTCCTCGAAAAGCTTTTAATGCCTCTGAACCTATCCAACCGTGTATAAGCAGGCAAATTTACCCCAACCCTCGTGTTAAATCACCTAAGTGGTGGATTTTTGACGGAGAGTACTTCTTTACGATCACCATGTGTGTGTGTGTTTGGGTTTTTACTTATTTTGTGCCCCTTCCTCAGATATTCCCTGATGCTGTGCTCTGTTGTCCTTGATGATAATGTGCACCCTGTCCTGGATTTGTATGCTTTGCCTAGAGCCAAGAGACTTGTTCTCGTATCTTAACATCATAATGACCCTCTGTTCAAAGCAGAGCTGTCTGGCAAACTAAGTAAGGACAGTGATGCAGACAGATGGTTGAGAAGTAGTCACGCGTTGATTTTAATGGACCTTTAAGTTCAAATAGCCAGCTTGTGCTTTCTGGCAAACTAAGTAAGGACAGTGATGCAGACAGATGGTTGAGAAGTAGTCACGTGTTGATTTTAATGGACCTTTAAGTTCAAATGGCTAGCTTGTGCTTTTTTTGCTGTTCTTTTTTTTCATTTTTCGCTTCTCATTTCTTATCCTGCTTTTTAGTATTGTTTTTTTTCCACCTTTGCTTGTTAGCTGCCTGTCATGTAGTGTGAGTCCTTGTGTTGTTCGTTTTGGGCACCATCCTGATTTTTTCTTTCTTTCTTCTGTTTATGTTGTGAAGTTGTGACACGTTTGTGTATGTATGCGAATCTTGTCTGGTTGCAACAGGTGTTAGCTATTTCTGCAATGTCTGACTAAAGCCTTGGTCTTTTTGTACAAATGAGTACTACTCAAAGGAAAATACAGTAGTCTTCACTCACGCCAAAACCAACTCTATATTCTAAATCTAAAACAGCTTTCAGTGTTTTCGGAAGCATTTTAATGAATCTTACAATTTGATATTTTTTTGCTTATTGGTTTCATAATTTGCGTTTGGTTGCAAGAAGATCCTTGTGTTTCCAAATGGTACATTCAGTGTTTGCTGTTGTCTTGTGGATCATTTTTTCCTTCATAAAACATAACTTACAGTGGCATGTCATTAACTTGGATTATGATCGGAATGTCTTCGGTTTGTAATGCCCCATGCGCTCTCACTATTGTTTACAAAGTGACTTTTGTGGTTCTATTCAGTTGTTCAAAGCCCTGCCTTTTTAAAATGCTTTATTTTGGTCATCCCTGCCCCTTCCTTCAAACAAAGGCTTGAAATTATGATCATGGCGCCATTCCACATCATTGTTCTTCGATGCGTTGAAAGGATTCATTCATTTTTTTCTTCTTTTTTGTTTCAAATGTGGTGTGAAAATCTGTGACTCCAGGTGTAAGGTCAGGGCTTTCCTCTTGCAGTTAGATACTCACGTATCTGCTCACTTTTTAATTGCATATTTTAGTTGCCGTTCCTATACACATACACATATATACACACACACAGTTTTGCTTTGTTTTGATTGAGCTGCTGCTGCTGCTTATTCAACACACACACACACACACACACACACACACAAATGCACGTAGACAAATAAGGCTAACAGTGAAGCACTTAGAGTACTTATGACCAAGCCAATGACCCAGGACCTAGCTAGCCACTGACCTCTCAATCCACAACACGTTACCTCTACTTACACATAGACAACTCAGTTTGCTCATTTGTTTTCATCTTGTGTAAAAATACATGATTATATTTAACAGAAGTCACAATTTCAAGCCTTTTTTCCTCTCCATTTAAAATGAACAGTAGCTGTTTCTTTAACAAAAAATGGACAATGACTAATACAAAAGCATGGGGAACTACTCTATAAAATGGTGAGAAATAACCTATTTATTATCTTTCTTACACCTGTGGTATGTTTGAGTGGAAGGTCTCCGCTGTGTAAATTTCCCTCTTTTAATGCGTGAAACGAGACTTTTTTTTTTTTTTCCCTTTTTTTGTACATAGCTGTAAATATTCTCTCCCAGGACGTTTTGCACCCTCCTCTTTGTACTTGTCAAAACTTGCGTAGAATGTGGGGTTCCAGCAGCAACACAACCAGAGCGCTCGTGGTGGGTGATGTAACAATGTAACTTCTTTTTTTTGTACAATGTTAGTTGAATTGTGTACATATTGTTGGAGCAGCTATGGGAGGGGGGGTTTGTTGATGCTATCGTCAGTGCTGTCAAAACGATCCAGTACATTCACCTCTAGCTGTGTTGATTTCCTGCAATTCAAAAAGCAAGAAACTTAAAAATAAAAAATGGAGAAAAAAAACTAATGGATAAGTAAAAAGTGAAAAAAAAAATTGTTATTTTCTACAGTTGCATGTACAGAGAGCGCGAGAACTGCTGTTGTTCCTAAGAGATTATGTTCGTAAATAAATTTTTGAAATATGCTTTTTGACTCTTCTTTGTTTGTTTACAACATTCACAGTCAGTAATAATCCTCGATGAGGCCCAAGCAATACAAGGCACTCATCACTTCTCAGAGGCAGTTAACCCATGCGGTCTGTTCAATACAGAAATACATAAACAATTAAATTCCTTATATTAAAACCCAAAGCTAAATTTTCTAGTGCTTGCTAAACTGTATTACAGCACTCCTACTCTGTGCTGCATTGCTTAAATTCTACAATGCCTCATTTAAGTACATATTTCACAGACTTACTGTTTATTAGCACTTGATACACAGGTGATTTGTCCAAACTTTATATAAGGGTAAACAGAGCAAAGATGAAAATGTTACCGCCTATCTTTAGATCATTAAATACAGGAAATGTGGAATTTCAGCTCAGTGTCTTGTTCGATAGTAGCTTGAGGAAAACGAGGTTCAGCCTCAGTGTCTGCAGACATTTGGGGATTAAGTGAATAGCTCGTTTTCTACACCTGGAAACGAACTCCCATACAGAGAGCCTGCCACATGGGGGCAGCAAATACAGGCATTGCATACTCTGAGGTTGGTCGGTGTTGCCTTTTTCTCTACATGGCCATTATTTTCAGCCATTGGCACACTATGAACTCAAAACCTGCAGTAAGAAATTAACCGGTTTTGAGGAGTGGGGTCAAAGGGATGCTTGTAAATACTGTTGCCATTGCATTATTCGCAGACGCCCCTAAGCCATGCCAACATATTGGGTTTTAGAACGTCCAAAAAGTCCAAATATAGAGATGTTTAGAGATGTCTACTCCGCTTGATTCCTCTTGTATTGGGCCTAGGATATTGATCTTGTTATTTTATGCTAGGTCATTATATAGACCCAGGGGCGGCGCCAGGGGGGGGCTAGGGGGTGCTATAGCTCCCCCTGGATTAGCCATAGCACCCCCATAGCACCCCCAAGACAATAATGGTTTATTTATTATTGTTATTTTATTTAATTCTGCGTTCTTAATTTAATTTATTGTGTGATAATAATATTTCAATCACAAAAGAAAATAATAACAGATTGAAATGAACAGATTGTTCACGTAGCACGACACAGACACGTCGCATGCGTGGACGTTGACGTTTCCTGACCATTATTAATAATACTAATAATAATAAAACTTTATTTATATAGCACCTTTCATGCAAAAGAATGCAGCTCAAAGTGCTTTACAGCAAATACATAATATGCACAAAGAAATGACATGCACATAAAAATAGACATCAAAGAAACATAACAAAGATATAGTGCAAAAAAATAAAAAATAAAAAATTATAATTATAATTATAATTATAGGGATATATTTAATCCAACCCCTTAATATCACCATTGAAGGAGAACGAGAGCTAGTGCACTGTCAAAGTCAAAGTCAAGCGGTAGTATCAACAAATTCACAATAATGGATCGGTTTTTGATACCCAAAAATCCACGAGTAGAAGAATCATGTGACATTGAAGAAGAAGAAATGCAAGGGGTATCTGAATCTGATTTAGAAGAAGAGGAACGTCGTGGTCAAAGAGATCAACCCTACACCTCTACTGAGGGTGCTAGCCATGCTACACCTGGTCTGCTGGCTTGCCCGGATTTTGCTTTTCCAGCATAGTTTTGTTTGCATTTTTGCCTGTTCTTTAAGAATTGTATTGTACAATGATACAATGATCTAGCTCTGATTATTGTGGTTTTGAGTGCCTACTGTTTTGTTTCATTCACTTTTAAAAGGGGCCTGCATCTTTACACCGTTTAAGCTTTAAGGTGGAACGGTCTTGGTAGATTTGTAACATTAATGAATGCGGTCTCTTTTGGGGGTTTTACTGGATCCGCCTTAAAAAATCAGAGATTCTAGCCTAGGACGAGCAGTCTGTCTGTGCTAGCCAGGTATACATAAGCTTCTATGTTTTTATTGATTTTGACCTGAAATCATATATACTTTTTGAAAGCATTTCTGACTCTTTGACTGTTTTAGTTCATTCTATCTGCTATTCTAATTTGCCTTCTTTAGTTTAGAATGTATTGAACTATTTATGTTTAGTTTAATTAGTCAGACATGGTAGTGGTGACCTGGTGGTGACCTGGCGCCAACTTTAACCCCCAATGAAGTAAGTGAAGTATTTGGGATTGCGGAATCTATAACATGCTGCATGCATTTTGTCAGTGACCGTCGCAGAGCAACACGGCTATGTGCGCGTCCGTTGGAAGCAGCCAAAGGGCTGAAACACACCAAACGCGTTTCTAAAAACGTGACGCTAGCAAATGCATTTTTTCCTATGGTACGGCGCGCCTTGCGTGTGCGCCTTTTCTCCGCCACGCGTTGCGTCTTCCTAACGTTTTTTAGATGCGCTTAAAAGTTGAACTATTCTCAACTTTCCAGCGCAAGGTGCGGAGGCGCACCGCTCATCAATGTCACACTCGGCCCAGGCAGGTTGCGCACGCAGCTCCGCTTCCTAGGCGCCGGGCAAAACAGCCTGGTGATCCTGCGAATGTTTTGCCCGCCGCACTTTGCCAAGGCGTTTTTGAAGTGTCTGCCGTTTGGTGTGTTTCAGCCCTAATTATAATAATAATACAATCGATTTGTATGGCGCTTTTCATGGACCACAAAGACGCTTCAGAGAGCAAACATGTAAACAGATATGACGATATGTGGGGAGGTGTTGTAGTAGAGAACCATGTGACACATATGCTATCACCCTAATTTCATAGCACCCTCGGTAAAACGCTGAGCACCCCCATAGCACCTGCAGAAAGAAATCTCTGGCGCCGCCACTGTATAGACCTATAGCTTATTCTATGGCAGTAGTATGTGTAATAGCCTACAAAGAGGGTCTGTAATGAAACGCTATCTCCCACCTCTGCCGGGCTATGAACATTTAGGATACTTTTTATAAAAACTAAATTATCGATAGGCTGTCGGCTACGAAACACGTCAGGTGTTTCTCACACTGACTTGTGTCTCAGAGTAGAACGTTCCAATCCCAACTGATTTACGCTACGTTTAGGTAGGAGACTGTCCAGTTCATAGTTAATGACTCTTCGAGATAAGAATGGCATAGTGATGACACCTGAATAGTTTGTGCTTTGCGCACGGTTTGCTATACTTATGACTTAGATTTGTTAGGAACCATAAACGTGTAGCAGGTGAGAGTAAAGCTGATTCTTTGAAGAGACCAGTTGGCATAACCCGTTCCGGTCGGTGTGTCAGTTGGAATGAGTTTCAGTAAATGGCTGAATTGATGCGGCTCTCCTGTTTCGTGTAGTGTTTTCACATACAACAAAATCCTCCTCCCACTTTGACAAGCTCTGATCACACTGCGCGTGGTAGCTAACTTTGCTGCCCTTCACTGTTTCATCGGTACGGTGGCTGACCATGGATTTTGAATCTAAGATTTACCCACAAATAGGCGGCTATGGAAGATACAATCGAATTGTGACTATTTTCAGTTGGTTCCCAAACTTTGCCGTGACACTGAACCTTTTCTGTGATGTTTTCTACACTTTGACTCCCGAGTCTTTCCGCTGCAAACCCGACCCAAGTCTTCTACCGTCGGGTTTTCTACTCAGTAACTTATCTAAACAAGCCTACCTCAACTTTACCATTCCTTGGGACAAAGAAGGTGGACTAAGTCACTGCGAACTGTACAAGTACTCTTCTAACTACACGAATATCACGGAAAACATACCAAGAGAGAGAGTACCGTGCACGAAAGGATGGGATTATGCAAAACCGGCGGGGCTTCAGAGCAACTTTGTAACGGAGGTTAGTCTGAATTTGCATGTTAACTGTCACGATAAAACGTTGACACGAGAGTAACATTCGTGCTTATGACTATTTATCATTTAGTAAATTAATGTCTGTTAGCACAAATCCACCGTTTGATTCCACACTCCTTTGTCATTGTTAAAGTGTTGCCCAAGCTACAGTCTACTTATGTCATCTTTCAAGCTTGTCTAAATATGTAGGAATATGTCTAGTTGACAATGTCATCAAGGCACCGTCAACTAGAGTTCTATACTTAATCAGCAAACAAAAGACGTAGGCTATTTTTTTTTCAGCCGTTTCACCCATTTGTAAGTAGGCTAGCCTATATCATAAATATAAGTACATTGTCTGCGTCTCCTGACATCCTTGTAAAGCCCAGGGATACCCCCTGTCTGCATGCATGTTTACATGAATCTCAGACGTCCTGTAACGTTGTGACTGCATAGGCCCTACAAGTTGTGTACAACCCACTCAAGTGTTGCCTAGTAAACAGACCACTTCTCATTATGGAAATGAGATGTCCGGGCTTTTTAAGAGCTCTAATGAAGCCATTTGTTTTTACTAATGACTCCAGTTGCACAACAGGACACCTCCTTCGGACCACTGTGTTCACAGCGCTCCACAGTGGAAAGTAGGTTACTAGGAATAAATTCACTTCAGCGGAGCATCTCAGCGTGTTGCCACACTTCTACATAAGCCCTCCTGTGTTCCAACAGTTGTTTTCATAGCCAGATGTCAAACAGGATCCCCACACGCATAGGCCTACTACAAAGTCACAAGACTGGGTCAGCCCGCAGCCCATCCCATCTAGCAAACATTATGAAGGGATATTGGTAAACATCACAGTTTGTTTTTTTTAACCGTTTTTTAACCCTCAGGCTGACAGTGATCTCCACATACACCCAACACACACAATGGAAACTGTTCCGTAGTGGTCCTCCTCAAGAGTACATGAGTAAAATCTGCCAAAGGAAGCTTGTGTCCATGACGTGAATTGGCATCCCTTGTTCCCTTTCAGCAGGAAACATCGTAGCCCCTTCTATTCTTCCTGAAACATTTACTTCTTTCTCAAAACTCCATGACGTCATCTCTTTTGTCCCTGCTAGAACTGGGATGATGATCTACCTTTTCCGGACGTCCGATATATATACATGCATGGTGGAGGGATAGGAATGAGAGCAAGGTCTGAGTACTGAGTACTTAATGTGATAAAACTATCTGCATTCTGCTCCTAATCAGTAACCACATGGTACACCTATCGCACAACTCACTTTGTCCATCATTTTGCTAAAAATGTGCTAACCTTCAAAAGTATTATAACAAATTATTTTTGTACATTGAGAGGAAGTTATACAACACGATTTGAATTCATAGCTGAGATTTGATTTAGGTGGAGGAACTGAAACAAGTGATTGGGCACTGAAAGCTTGATGTAATTTGGTTTCTCTCTACCAGAATGAGCAGTTCAGTTTAATAATTGAAGACTTCTCAAGAATCATAATAGCCTTAACCATAACAATCATTTTTCCTGGCTGAGCATTTTATGTGGATATGCATTTTATAAGGGCAATATCTTACTCACTAAGAACATAGTATTTGTAAATAAAGCCTTCTTCAGCCCCTTGCACCTACTAGGGGGGGTTGTTCCTTCGCTAATTAGTTGTTTGTTATGACGTGTTTAGCTCACTGTCATTCTTTATCACACTTTTACCCCCTGGGATTCACAATGAAAGGGTCATGAAAATTATGATAACTTTGAGCCTCCCTCGTGTGTGTGTGTGTGTGTGTGTGTGTGTGTGTGTGTGTGTGTGTGTGTGTGTGTGTGTGTGTGTGTGTGTGTGTGTGTGTGTGTGTGTGTGTGTGTGTGTGTGTGTGTGTGTGTGTGTGTGTGTGCACGTTCACTTGCAGTGGAACCTTGTGTGTGGCGACTACTGGAAGATTCCCCTCCAGCATATCTGTTTCATGACGGGCTGGATTCTGGGCTATATTCTTCTAGGCACCATCTGTGACTGGTGAGCTCCTTTGGCCCTTTGGTTCGTCTATTGACTTTTCTATCCCAACATGGGGAAAACGTAAATGTAGCAGGAGTGTTCAAAAATCTTGTCTGTGTTTGACAAAGATGAATAAGGATTCAATTCAATTTGGTGCATTAGATTAATCTGTGTGTGTGTCTGTGTATTTGTGTGCGTGTGTGCGTGCAGGCTTGGGCGGCGGCGAGCACTCCTCATGTCTGTGTCCCTCTCAGGACTGCTGGGAGTGGCGGTGTGCGTGTCCAACAGCCCTGTGGCCTTCCTGCTTCTGCGGCTCTCTCAGGGGGCCATGCTGGCAGGGGTGTTCCTCTCCTCCTACATCGCTCGTGAGTTTCCCCTCACCCTTCACCCTTCAACATGCACCTCACACCCTTCACCCTTCAACATGCACCTCACACCCTTCACCCTTCACCCTTCAACATGCACCTCACACCCTTTGTCCGTCTGTGCCACAGCCTTATTGTGACGAATACTGTGCTAACTTCATATTGAGCCTGAATTATCAAGATGGGTCATCAGCCAGCAGGACTAACTGGAGTAACACATGCCATGGTCACTAGCCAAGGAGCTGTCATGGACAATTGAAGGCGTTTCTTAAGGACCTCTTACTGACTTTGCCTGACTTTAAATGCACGTGTTCCCACACATTGTTGATGTTTTCACTTGGTCTGGAGTGGGTGGACTTTGTAGAAATGGAAAGATGCAGGAGAATACCGTAATATATTTTCTGTCACAAACTGACCTTGTAGCATGATACCATCATCTATATGAAGATTTTACTTTATCAGTATTTTAAAATAAACTTTATCAGTATTTTTAAATATACTTTACAGTATTTCCATTTATCAATGTATCTCATAAAATGTCTTAATTAAGGTGAATCAACCTAATAAAGACATAACGTGTCTTCAAGGCAAATGCATGGCATGTTCTGTGACATGGCAATGTAGGTGTTCATCACCACTGACTGACTAATAATAATAACTGAAGTTTACTAACTTTACACATTGCCTGGTACACATGCACATGAACCGTATTAATATTTCTTGGAGGCATATGCGTAGACCAGCAGCCTTCCCATATTGATGTCTACCCAGTTGTTGTGTGAAATGCTGGATACATATCTGAGTGGCTTCAGCCATGAGCCAGGAAGTTGTCAGCGGAGAGGAGAGACAGGGAGCCAGAGGAAGGGAGTGACAGTGAAAGAGGAAGCAGCAACTGGCTCCAGAGTGGCAGTGTGGATCAGGGACGCTTAGATAACATGCACGTGTAAACAACAGTGAGAAGCACAGAAAAGAAGCACATCCACTTGTAGTTGTTTGATATTAGACTATCGTTTAATATAGTATCAGTAATGGACTATTTCTGTACTTTAAAGGTGTGAATGATAGCCAACTGAATATACAGTGAATTACGTATAGTACATACAACACATGAAATGAATAGGACAGGATCATATGAAACAAGCAATGTGTATTTCCGGGCCATTCATGGAAGCAAAGTTAGAATAATGGGTTTAGAAGGGTATGACTGGAGACGGGGGAATAATCTGAGAGAAGAAGAGTGGGGTAGAGGTGGCCATTGCAGTCAGTCACATGCTTTCGCCTCACTCAGGAGAGGAGCTGAATGTCCCCCGATACTCACAGTCAGACTCACTTGCTCGTGATTCTGGGGGTGCTCTCTCTCCCTAGCTGAGCATGTTGGTGGCTGTCCCTGTCATGTGATTGGTATGTACGGTTAGCCATGAATAAGTTACAGCCAACAGCTGTCTCGGCTCAACTGGTGTCTGAATTCTAGTTTTGCTCTCTGCCATGGCGTCTACTTGGCTGAGAGAGCGCAGAGGGACTTTGTAGTGCCTACTTAACTGTCTCTGTTTGCCTGGTACTTCTCATTTTGGTCTCTCATTGTCTTTCTCTCTTTTTTGCTCTCTCTCTCTCTCTCTCTCTTTCTCACTATCACGGTCTCCTTTTGTTGTCTTCTGCCATAGAGTATGAAGCATCTGTAGTCCATCTGCCATATCCAGGGACCTCCTTTCATTGTCAGACTATCCGGCTGTTTTCCTTCTATAACCTCCCTGTAATTGTCATGTGCATTTGTAGGGCTGTAATACTTGTTTGTTCTCTCTCTCTATCTCTCTCTCTCTCTTTCTTTCCCTTTCCCTTTCCGTTTGACTCCCCTTGTCACTTTCAGTCACACACCGTCACAGACACACAAAGATACACACATACACACAAGTGCAGGCTTGTGAGGATACAGCATCTGGATTGCATGAGGGATTTCAAACATTCTTTCCACATCTGTGGGAGTTCTGCTCTGCATGGTACAGAGAAGGCCAGAGAAACAGGGTCAGGTGTAACACCACAAACACACACACACACACATAAGTAGCCTACACAGGCTCTCATATACCCCTGAATTCTTGAGAGGCCTGTGGTAAATTGATAGCAGGCTAGCTTTCAAGGAGTGAACAGTGACGTGGTAGTGGGGAGCGCAGGGGAGAGGCCTGCAGTAATGTGCTTGCTGCCAGATTTTCTAATTTTTCAAAAGACAATGGAAGGATGCTGGAGAGCACTGGAAGGAAACATGGCATGTTTTCCTTTTCATCACTGTGTGTGTGTGTGTTTGTGGACACATGTATATGGAGACTGCAGAGAGCAAAACTGAAAGTGGGGCAGAGGTTGCCCCTCTTCCATGAATGGAGAGGACACATATACATTTAATCTCCTCATACCCATTTTGTCCTGTCATAACCCAGTGTCCATATCAACCCCTGTGTTATTTGGTGTGATAGGTCTGGAGGTGTGTGATCCCCCTCATCGTCTCATGGTGTCCATGGTCAGTGGCTTCTTTGCCATGTTTGCAGAGTTGCTCTTGCCCGGACTGGCAGTGGTTTGCAGTGATTGGCCAGTACTACAAGCAGTGGCTACTGTACCCTTGCTTCTCATAATCTCATATTGGTGGTGAGGTTGGAACTTTTCTCTTGTGTGTGTCTGTGTGTCAAATGTATGAATACAAAATATATATCCATGTTTACCATGCCTCCAATGTGCCAAATATTCATAAATGCTGTTCTTGTTGTGTGATACAAAGCCTCTAAACAAGAGTGTGTCTGTGTGTGTGTACAGCTGTTCCTCAGTGTTCCCGGAGTCTCCACGCTGGCTGCTGGCCACAGGTCAGATCCCACAGGCCAAAAAGTCTCTGCAGATCTTCGCTGTGCGGAATGGCTTCTATCTGAGTGAGGAGCTGTTCCCTGCCGAGAACTTGCTTTCAGGTAACATCCACACCTGGGCCTCTCTCTCTCTCTCTCTCTCTCTCTCTAACTATCTATCTCTTTCTCTGTCTCTGACTGCAGAGTGCCCATCTTATCAGGCTCTTGGGTCCTCAGCCAGGGCTGCTATCTGTCTATGCATCTACACCTTTACTTTTGATGACTCCTGTTAAACATGGACATGGCTTTTGGAAATCAAAAGTGAATGGAAAGAATAGAAAAGGGAAGAAATCAATCAAATACTGCACAACTGGCTACATTAATGTTAAAGTCAGGGGTCAAAGATTGGCTAGGCAAACAAGCCCCTTAAATGTGGACTGGAGTAAATATAATGAAGGAGTTGTGCCTTGACAACACGCAGTGCAGTGGGGTTGGTTGGGGAAAACACTGTCAGGAATTCCCTGTAGTAACTACTGAGAAGAATTAGCATTGGTGTGAAGCCAAAGCCAAGCATGCCATGGTGATGGCGATAGAAGACTTCCTGGAGTGGACTGTTTGAGACTGAAGAGCTGGCATCCCACCAACATGTTGTCATCATTTTGGGGGCAGCATCATGTTTCCCTGTGCTGCTCCAGAGGCAGGTCAGCTTTGACTGTGCCAGGAATGCAGTTAAGTGACCATGAGGATGCAGTGTTTCACAGACCAGCAGACGTAATGACCAGGGCCAGTCTTCCGCTCAGGGGCCAATGAAGCCTCTCTTTGTGTTTGTCATGCTTTTTTCTCTCTCCAAATGCGATTCCAATGTTCCAATTCACTGGTCAAAATTACATTACACCAAATCACGTTGTCAAGTCTGGCTGAAAGCAGCCATTTTGAGTTATTTTTTTTCTAAGTAGGGGTTAAGCAGGGAGAGAGCGAGAGAGAAAAAGATACCCGCTCTTTTTACTTAATCCACTCTGAAATGTTGCCTGGGTATGTTTGTGTGCCAAATCCACAATTGTTTTGTTCCCCTCCTTTCACCTTTTTTTTCTTTTTTTTCTTTCTTCTCTTGCCGCATTCCTTCTGTTTCTGGTCTGCTGTTCTTATGGGCCTACAACAACATGAGCATATTCACCCAGCAAACACTTGAATTGAAATCAGCTTCCTTATGCAATGCCGTAACAACTTGCATTCTCTGAAATGTGTCCCTGGGAATTTAATGCATTATATTCACACTGCTACTTCAGCCTTGGGTTGGGAATTTTTCTATGATGGTATGTTTTTCTTTCTAAGCTTGTCATCCATTCTATTACCAGAATCTCTTCACCTCCTTGCTTATTTCTTGGGCCATTTTAGGCGACCCTCCTGGTAGGGCTGAACGATTAATTGCATTTGCGATTTAATCGCGATATGATAGAACGCGATTTTCTAACCGCAACGTTCGCGATTAAAAAACGTGGTCAAAAAAAAAAAAAAAAATTTTAAAAATACATTTTTTTTTTTTTTTTTTTTTTAAGATGGTACATTTTGCACACAGTGTTTAAAAAGTGCATGCCTAGTGTTTATACTTAAAATTACTTTTTTTAAATTACTTAAATGCACAGTGGCAAAGCCACCGATTTGTTGTTCTTGTTTCTGTAATGAGCAGTTAAATAAAAATGTAAAATGTGGGAAAGAATATTTTACACTAAATGTATCTAATATTGTGTTGGTCATATTTAAATCATTCATTACGTTTTGTTGTTGAAAAAAAGAGGATAAAAAAAAAATCGCATATCGAATCGCAATCGCAATATTTTGGTAAAAAATCGCAATTAGATTATTTCCCCAAATCGTTCAGCCCTACCTCCTGGTGATATGTGTATACTTATATGACATATCTTTGTGTGTGTCACAGAGATGGACACAGCCTATGGAGAGGACAGCGAGACGGAGTACCATAGTGTGCTGGAGCTTCGTCACACCCGAGTCATCTGGAGGAATGGCCTCATCCTTGGCCTCACTCTGTGAGTTGCCATGGAGATAGCATATCCACTTTTCAAAGAACAACACACACACACACACACAGAGACACACACACACACACATACATACATACACTCCTTGTCAAATATCCCCTCCTTCATTTTGTGTAGGATCATTCCATTCCGTGACTGGTAGACACAGTGCTATAATTTCAACTGTTCCACACGCAAATGTAAGGCCCCTGAAAATGTGTTTACAAGAGTAGCAAGAGCCTCCTCAACATACCATTCATGTTGTATCATCATGACGCAGAGGTTATCTGTTTTTACCAAATTGGACAATCGGGAGAGGAGAAATCACTAGGACTATCCATCCAACATGTCTCTCTCTAGAGGCTTCCATTTAGATAAACATCCTAGGATCTCGTTACCTTTCCTTTCCTGTTTTCTGATCAGATATAAAGTTATATATTCATTATAGTGTTGACTTGAGAATGGCTGACCATGTATGATGGTGTATGTTTATTATGGCCTATTATGTATCTCTGCCATGCCCAGGTTCTGAACAGATACTTTCTGAGTAGAAATGCATTGTCTGATAAAATACATTTTCTGAGTGCTCTTTTTTGTATTAAATATCTTTTTAGTGTAATCAACCCTTAGCAGAAAATGTTGAGTACAGTTTGAGTGGTTTACATATAAATACTCATTCTTTCTTTTAAAAAGCTAAATTTATTAACATTCTCTCTCTCTCTCTCAGGTTCATTGGCACAGGCATCCAGTACTGCTTCACGCGTAACCTGCACAGTTACTCTACCCACTTCTACTTCAGCTATTTCCTGCGCGTGCTGACGGGGGCGCTAGCCTGCGTCTTCCTCTGCCTGACCGTGGACCGCTTCGGCCGTCGTGGCATCCTGCTGCTGGTTGCCATAGTAACAGGCCTGTCGTCCCTGCTGCTGCTGGCGCTCACTCAGTGTAAGTGCTCAATCTGCCGCAGCAGCACCAGAGCTCACCAGAGCCATTCTTAAGGAATTTAAGATTTGAGAGAAAAGTTACCATGATGAGTGCATGATGTAGTTTCACGTGTGCAGTACAACACCTCGAAATCGTTAGTGCAAATTTACAGTTCAGTGTGTGTTTTAGTTGGTGGACACTCGACACTAAGCACCCAGACTCTGAGAGAAAAGAGGTACATTTAAATAGCCTTTACTGTTCTGTGGCTGGATGCCATAGAAGCATGCCTCGGTAGTTCTGGTCTAATGTTTTGTCTTATATTTGACTTTTAAAGCCACTGAAATCTCAGCAATGTTGGAATAGCTCAGAGACCGATCCAGTAAATCCATCTTAGATGATGCCTGTGTGTTTTTTAGGGAGCATATTCTGGCAGTAGTGTTGACGCGCTAGTGCATTTCAGGTTATGCAGCCTTTAGGGCAGGGGGAACATGATCAGCATCTGAGCACCAGAGAGCTTGGCTAGTGTGTAATTGAAATAGAATACTGAAGATAACACAAAAGCTATCATGCCAGTGGGAGCTAGTTATCTCTCAATCGTGTTGACACACACATGACAGTGACACTGGTGTTGAGTTCTCCATAGGGCCGTGTTATGTTAGCTCTGGATTCCCACACTCACATGACGTATCTAATCCACCAATTGGTTTCAGTTTTGGTCAGCATGATCTACAGAGGCTGATTCACATGCAGTCATTTGCCCTCTGAAAAGCAAAAAATATGAGATCTAACCATTCCCTCCTTCTTTCCCTCTCCTGTTTTTCTTTTCTGTCTTTCTCTCCCTCTCTCAGACCTGCGGGGTGGGCTGATACTGGTTCTGTCTGTAGTGGGCCTGCTGTCCTCCCAGGCCTTGGCTATGCTGAGTGTGTTCTTCGCCAGTGAGGTGATGCCCACAGTAGTACGGTGAGCACCAGTCTCTGTGTGTGTGTGTGTGTGTGTGTGTGTGTGTGTGTGTGTGTGTGTGTGTGTGTGTGTGTGTGTGTGTGTGAGTGTGACAGCTCTGCAGTAGAGCTGGGAAAAGGAGCAGTTATGGTCATTATCAGGCAGATTACGCTCAAGTTCAAGCATAATCCTTTATTACTATGGATTGAGTTTCAGATACACCACCCCCTGAAATAGACAAAACATGATGTTTGAGTACTTGGTGTGTGTGTGTGTGTGTGTGTGTGTGTGTGTGTGTGTGTGTGTGTGTGTGTGTGTGTCTGTGTGTGTTTAGTGGAATACTGCTTATAAAAAAAGTCTTCTTCTCAACAGCCCCTTTCAGAACCCCCCCCCCCCCCCCCCCTCCATGGTCCACTCATACTCCTCTAATCAAACTAAATTATCTAATTCAAATTCAAATGATCCATCTGACTGTCTGCATGTTCTCATATCTGTTGTCTTCCTCCTCTATCAGTGGCGGCGCTCTTGGCTTGGTGATGTCGGCGGGCTGCGTGGGCATGGCGGCCTCCTCCTTGATGGAGCTGCAGAACAACAGCGGCTACTTCCTCCACCACGTGATCTTCGCCTCCTTCGCCGTGCTCTCCATCCTCTGCATCATGCTGCTGCCCGAGAGCAAGCGCAAGCCGCTGCCCGACTCGCTCAAGGACGGCGAGTGCCAGCGGCGCCCGCCGCTTTTCCTGTCACGCGCCGACCGCGACAGCCTCCCGCTCCTGCGCACCACCCGCGCCCCCGCCTCCGAGTACAACCCCGACAACTACGCCCGCCTGGTCAGCGCCACCAAGAAGATGCTGGCTAAAGACACGTTGCCATTCAAAATGGTTGCCGTCACACCTCCCCACCAGACGCTGCTGCTGCCGCATGGCGTGATATCGGGGACCCAGGGAGGGGCAAGAGGCCTGGAGAACAGGGGACTGCATGACGGCTCCTCCTAGCACACCTCCAGCTAAACGGCCCTTTCAAACGCACACACTCTCATCTGATGAAATCTGTTACCTGCGTCTGGTAGTCCAAAGGGGACGCAAGGAGGATGTCCTCTCTACCAGAGTGGCTCTCTGGCTCCGCAGGAGAGACTAGATGCTGTGTCATGACATGCGTGACTGCCGCTGCTTTGACGGACACCACTGCACACAGTACCAGCAAAGAGTGGGGATCATGTGTGAAACTGGAAACTATTTTATATTTCTGTGTGATTTGCTTATTTTCAGGGAAGGTGGGGGTGTAAATATGTATATGTTTTGTGAATTTGAACAAACATTACCAGAAGACTGTATGCCATGTCCTCGTGTTGTTGTGTCACTGAGGAACACTTTCTCGCTCTGAGCATATCCCTATCTCCGTTCCTACACAAACATTATTTCTCTCTCTCTCACTCTCACTCTCCCTTTCCCTCCCTCTAGTGCAAAACTATTCAGGGCTTTGGCTACCACAGCTCCCACAGTCACTTGAGTCCAATTCCTTGTCAATTTAGGACTGTAAGACTCATGGTTCTCATTAGCTGGTGTGTCTTGTGACAGTGGAGCCAGCATGCAGCGCAGGGCCCTGATCTAATATCTCCTCCTCATCACTGCTGATTCGCTGAAGGGTGCCTTCTCCACATAGACTCACGGAATCACTTCATTCTTGGAGATGGGTGCGGGGAAACTTCACTGGCCAAAGCACTCGATGACGCAAGGGTTAGTGGTGTGATCGGGAAGACCAATGACCACCTTCAAGTTCTAAATCAAGTTCTAATGATCTCACGTGATCTCTTGTGTTTACAACTACTAGGACATGGCACATAACATGAGAAAAACTGTTCAAAGCCATATAAGATGCTGTTTGTGTGTGGCTTGTACTCATGTGAAACTGAGTTGAAACTGGAGCCAAAGGTCTGCATTTCAAGTCCAAGGGCTGGAACAGTCACAGGAGCTTTTGCCAAAGGACAGACTTTTATCGCTTGTGAAGGGAATATGTTATTGGGCCTAATTTCTTCACCAAATAAAAGTTTGCATCAGATGCCTCTGATGTCAACATAACTTTTTTAAGCACAGACAATAAAAATAATAAATACTCTACTCCTTATAACTTACTCGACTCCTTATAACTACTCTTGTAAGTGCGTTATTTAAACAGGCCCATGCAGGCCCATAAAGATCATCAGCATATCACTGCAAACAACCATCATTGAAACCAGAGATGGGCAAAAATACATCAAAATGTATTTTGATACATTTATTTGAGGGGTATTTTGTATTTTGTATCAAAATAAAATACAAAATACTGGTGCCAGAAAATGTAACAAAATACAATACATGTATTTTGTATTTAAAATATAGGAAATACCTTTTCTGGATTTTCCGTTTTCTCACAGTTTGGTATAGCAGAGCATTCAGGTTTGGGCTATATAATGTACACAAAGCTCTGGGGAACCCCACAAATAGGAAAAACAGTCACAGAATATCAGTGTAACTAAGCAAAGCTATTAAAAGACAACTTGATTGATTATGTATATATATATATATATTTGCAGGCAGCAGCTGTGTGACTCATGTTTTCACAAAACAGGGATCTCAATGCAATCTCTATGGCTTCCGGGAGGGCTCGCCTCGCCATGCTTTTGTCATACGTAATTGTGTATAAGGACGTCATACGGCTTTGATCAAGTCACAGGCCGTGGCTATTACCGCACACTTGCACACTTTCAGTGCTTAGGGCGTTCACACTGACAGAACCAGCAGAATTCAGGGCACTGAAAGTACCTGGATGGCGCACTGCAAACGGTCAAAAAATGCAGTGTGAAATAATGGACACTACTCACTCTAAACGGGCGGCATCTTGGCTACGTAGCGGAACAGGAGGAGCCCTTTCGGAAGCTTTTCAGTTTGGAAAGTTGGCTGACTGACGCTTCGCAAATCACTTCAACCATTATTGCTGGCTACAATTACTGTGTTATCTGATAGTACAGTGTCTATTTCTCTGTAACTTTTAAAAAATCTAAGCGAGAAAACGCTAAAAGATGTACATTTACATACAAAACACGGCTGTCAGCAGAGTTTTGGTCCGCCATCTTTGTTTTTCGCCAAATTTCCAGTTGGCCGGAGCACAGATTTACGGGTTAAAGGCTCCCACATTTGTGTCTCTCAGTGTTCCATTTGAGACAACACTAATCAGCGACAGAACAAACTACATATGTAAGTGCACTGTATTGCAGTGCACTGTATTGCAGAGTACTTTGTAAAGTGTGCCGTAATAGCCACAGCCACATTCTGTCAAGATGGCTAACGTTCGGTGCAACAACTCGATTCTCTCTTTGAAAGAACCTCCTTTAAGTCGGCGTACTAATGAAGATAAATTGACAAGGATCAAGACAGCTATCTAAGTTTTCGAACACAGCCCTGTTTTGTGAAAAAAAATGGATTTAACGTGAGAGTCAATGAGAGAGATCTGGGCGATTTCCATTTCGCCCCAAAAAGGGGCGGGGTCATTTGAAGCACCACTTTTGCCTGACTGTTGCCTGATTCGACAATGACATTCAGAGGCAGATCAGATGGTCTAGTGGTAGAATCTGACAGAAAAAAAATCTCCTTCTGCCTTAACAATGGAGAAAGTATTTTGAGTATTTTAAATACAAAATTACTCTACTCTAAAGTATTTTGATACAAATTACGTTAGATTTTTTATCGGCCCTATCAAATACAAATTACAAAATACTCAAAGCAGTTGAAATATGTATTTCAAATACAAGTAATTGAAATACTGCCCATCTCTGATTGAAACCCCAAGGCTTGCACACCACATGTCTTTGAGAATGGACCTTTGCTGACTGCCTGCAGGTAGTGCCACAACTCAATTGCTCACCAGTGTCCAGCCATTCTCCTTTGATCTCTCATTCCTCGTTGCTCATATGCTACCCTTATGATGGTTTCCAGACTTTCTTTTGGCAGAGATGTAGGCATATCATTCGTCAATGAAAATACCTCAGATCTAGATTAATTAGGCTGTCCTGAAGCAAAATTTTAAGTGGGCCCAATTTCTTGCAACTTATTCTATGTAGGCTAATTGCAATATGTTATTTCTCAACTGAGCCACAGTGTTGTTTCCAGTTTGTAATGTTTCCAGTTTGTAATTTTTTTTTTACCACCGGGTGGTGTCATAACTCCTGAAGTCAAATCTCCTAAACACTCTTTTGTGATTCAGATGACTTTGTTCCGAGTTTTGATTGTTCAGAGCACGGGCGTTCTCAATGGACATTATTTTCACAACTTGCAACTTTCATCACTTGTGTCATAGTCTGTCTATGTCTTGCACCTTTTTCCAGTTCCAGACTGCTGGGAGAGCTTGCTCACAGAAGTTGTTTTTCGTCTGGGAAGTTAAGGGCGCAGTCCATGATTCTAATCCAATACCCTTTCTGTCAAATTCAGTGAATCATCAAGGTCCTCTAGCTGTCCATTCAGTGTGTGCGCTCCAAAAAACACTGGTCTTTGTACAGTCCTGGCACTGTAGATGGGAAACAGACATGGTTGCTCGGACCAAGCCTTAAACAATTGCAGCCAGGGATGGATTAACGAACGGGCCTACCGGGCCCAGGCCCAGGGGCCCATGAGCTCAGGGGGCCCCTAGGCCAGAGCCTCTGTGTGAAGTCGCTGTTATGTATCTCTTATTTGTGGTTGAAAAAGTTGTATTTTATTCATTTGCTAATGGCTTTAATTGAGTGTACCTGTGCTGTGTTAGAAAAAGCTAGATCAATGCGACAGTGATCACGCATGACTTTTTTCGGTTTGATAAGGATACCATATGCTATATATTCCCTCAAAATGGCAAACCTGTCTCTGTCATGGTTTTCATCATTTTTAGGGGGAAATCGTCAGTAGAAATCTATAACAAAAATATATGCTTATCGTACATACACTATAGAAACTATAAAAAAAACGATTCAATTAAATGAATCATTTCTTATTTTCTTTGTTATTTTTGTCATATACAGATATGCAATGATGATTGCTGGGTAATATGGGTCTTGTTGTCTAATGTCAAGTCTCTATTTGATCATGTGATGAGACGATACGATATACAGTAGCTAGTTTAGGCGCAGAATCTGAAAGTCAAGACCTACAAGCAGGCACAGTAAGCTACACCTGCCGAACGACCCCTTTAAACATAAAAGTGGTGATGCATTATTTGATTTTTCAATGGACAGGATAGCCAGCCCATTCAGCCTCTCCTGCCCCATGCTGCCCCTCAGGTAGGTCTTAATCAGTTTCAATTTGGAAAAGAATCACTCGGCTGTTGCCCTGTCACATGTAATGTCAGAAACAATAGCGGGGCAGTGCACACCTCACCGAAGGTGGATGTTACGGATCAAACTTTGACCTGTTTACTTTCCCAATACATTAGCCAAAGTATCTAATTTGACCGTAAAATCCAACACATTGGTTGTGTTTGTGTGTGCGTGTGCGTGCGTGTTTTGCGGGCGCACAATTTTTTTCGCGGAGGGGGGGGGGGGCCTTCAGCATGTCCAGGCCCAGGGGCCCGTGGTTTCTTAATCCGTCCATGATTGCAGCCAATCAACATGTTGTTTCAGGAGCGCAGAAGTGAGGGGTGCAATTTGATCTGCTGCTGAGCTCAAATATGTACAACCTTTTGCAAGAATCATGGACCTTTAATGGACTTTTTTTAACGTGTGATTGGATATTACTATGAAACAAGAAGCACCACTATTGGATTAAATTAAATAGATTAAAGAAGAACCACCATAGGCTATATATTGTACAGTTTTGGATAAGGAAAATGTGTTGGAGGAGATGGGTGTACACTACACAGAGAAACTGCAGGGATAGGTTGAGGCCCCATATCAGACGGCCCTGAGGCAGAAGTTGAAGATGCCATCATCTACCTGCTTCAGTGAGCCCACTCTCACCTGGGCAAACAGGCAGCACTGTGAGGATGTCCTTTGATTTCTCCAGTGCCTTTAACACAGTCCAGTTGGATGTGAGACAGTACAGAGAAATCGTAGACCACTTTGTGGTGTGCGGTGGCGACAACCACCTCCTCTTGAACATGGCCAAGACGAAGGATTAAGTTTCACACCATTTCCATTCTGCGTAAAGAGGTGGAGGACAAAAAATACGTGGGCATTTACCCCGACAACAGAATGGACTGGAAATGTAACACCGCGGCTATAAACAGGAAGGGACAGAGCACACTCTACTTGTTGAGGAAGCTTAGGTCCTTAAATGTGTGCAGCACAATGTTACATATGTTCTACCAGTCTGTTGTGGCAAGTGCACTTTTCTTTGTAGCCATCTGTTTGGGTAGCAGCTCCAGAGCCAGTGACACTGAGAAACTGAACAGTCTGATTAAGAAGGCTGGATCTGTGCTGGGGACTGCTCTGGAGCCCCAAGAGTAAGTTGTGGAGAGAAGGATGTTGCATGAATTGCTCAACATAATGGACAACACTGCACTGCACATGGCTTACTGGTCAGACAACATAGTATGTTCAGTCAGAACGATACAGGATGTTATTCCTGCCCAGGGCAATCACACTTTATAATGACTCCCCTCTGTGCTGACAATCTACAATTGAACAACACACACTTATTTGCACAGTAAGAACAACATTTTGCTCTTCTATTTTTATCCTATTTATTTCTATCTAGCTTATTGGTTATCTCTGTGTGTGTGTGTGTGTGTGTGTGTATATACAATTTACAATGTATGTCAATTTTGTTGTTTACTGACAAAAACGTATTTGGCCATTCTGTGAAAGAGCCAGATGAATGTGTCTTTACACGGTAAAAGATAACAGCATTAAACATCCATCCAATTTGATATGTTAATAATCAGGGCAAATAAATATGCATAGGCCTAATAAAAAAGTCGACTCAACCTTAAGGCAACAATCACACAATCTAAAATTGCAAAGGAGTGACAATGTAATTATACAATGATGGCTAACAAAAAATTGACAATGTCAAGTCATCTATTTCTTTATTTCTAAAGGCCCCTCTCACTGATGATGGCAAACCCTCCGAATATGGATTTAAACAGTTTGGAAGGGTTCATGTCTCCCCAGACCATCGAAGCCCCAGGTGTGATACAGGTTCCTGTCTATCTGTATATGATATGTTTATAATATGCCAACCAGCCTGGCAGTGTTTCTGTAAGCTTGTATGGTACACATTTAGATCCAACTCTTGTGTACTTCAGTTAAAAGATCACTGCCCTATAACCATCACCGGTGGGATAATTTACTGAGAGAGCAATTTCTTCCTTTATCACTGGCCAATACGGTCATGCCCTTTCATACAGAACGTGAGTCTGTTTTGCATTTTAAAATAAACTGACTGAAAAATGTAAAAGAAATATCTTCAGCTTCTCTTGTGATACTCTAATACCCTGATGTACTTTGGAAACCTCCAGCGTACCATAGCCATGGTGAAGTGAACTACGGTACAGTGTTGACCGAAAAGGAGGTTGTTTTTGTACGCCATAACCACTAAGCTCATGGTACAACAAAAGACCAACTCAGTGGCAGATGGCAGTGGCTACAATAATAAAGGAAATGATCCAGTTGGGGCTAATTATCAGCGCAGCTGGATATCTTACTGGTTCTGAATACAACAAAGAGATGATTAAAATATATTTTATTGTTAAAAGTGATCCTTTGGGTGTAGTCCTCCGCCAGGAGTTCTGGGTTATACAAACTTTAGCGAAGGGAGAGCGTAGTCACCCCACCCGGACTTTAAACCCAAACATGCACCCTGTAGACCCGGGTTCAAGTACAGCATCTCGATTATTCCATTTAAAATCCATTTGTAGTAGCGTATAGGGCCAAAATTATGAAAATTGTGTCACTGTCCTAATATTTCCAAAAAGATCTTCCTAAGTTCAAAGAACTTATACCTTTTGTGTGGAACCACTGTCCATGATTCAATTGAGTTCATCCAAAACATTATTTTTTTTTAAGTTATCTTACTGCTTCTGAATACAACACAGATAGGCGATTAAAATATATTTTATTGTTAAAAAGGATCATATAGGTGTAGTTCTCCACCAGGAGTTCTGGATGATACTTAGATACATTCATCCCATCGTTTGGGGATGTCCACGGGTTCCAGACTTCAGGCAGTCATCGCCTGCAAAGGGTTCTGAACAACTTAATCTTACTTTAGGTCCCTTGAAATGAAGGGACCATGTATGAAAAATATGTTGCAATTCCTAAACCCTTCCTCCAATTTTGATGTAAATACCCTCAAATTAAAGCTGAAGGTCTGCACTTCAATTGCATTTCAAATCAATTGTAGTAGCGTACAGGGCCAAAATTATGAAAATGGTCACTGTCCAAATATTTCTGAATCTAACTGTATCTCCTCAGTCAACCTCTTGGGAGGCTGCACAGCAGTTCACTGCCTTCCACAGGCTCTTGAAAAAGCCTCTGATGCCCTTTTTGGAGGTCTTGATTTTCTCTAGATTGGAGAAGTCACAGAGATGGGTGGATCAGTTTTAACTCTACAGATGTAAAGTATTTAAGGGATACATATGGAAATGATGAGAAATGTTTTGTAATGAGATGAGTCCTCAGCTTACGTGGTAGGGTGCTCTCTTCCTCACATTCCTCAATGGTCAAGGTGATGTATGCAACACACTGAAACAAGACAGAAATAAAAGATTTAGGCCCAATAACACATACAAATGAAATGAGTGATTACAAGAGTATAACTGAGTTTTAAAAATCAAAAAATTCTCAAAAGTACTAATGACATAATGCTAGATACATTATATATTTAAAAGCAGTAGTGGTCGAGGGGAGAATGGGATGTAATTTTTTTCTGGTGAAACTCGAACACAAATCTATATTTCACTCAGTAACGATTAATATATTAAGTACTCACTCCATTCTTTCTTTGGATGGGTTCATTCTTTTCTTTCTCTTCTTCGCTGGGTGTAGCTTCAGTATCTTTGATATTTTCATTTTCACTGGGAATCAGAGGGGCTTTGAAATAACTAGTGAGGCTCTTTATAATGATGCCAGATGTGTTAATACAGTGCTCCTCATCTGTCAAAAATGAATCAATTTCCCTGTCATCTCTCAGAGGGGAGGCCTGCATGTAGCTACTGTAACAGTCTCCCGCAATCTCTTGGATGACACTTGCACTTGACACTTGTAGTTCCTCCAGTCCAAACGGGAAGTTTGCATCTTTCTCCTGTTCTCCAACACCTTGCTGAAGCAGAGCACACAACTGCTCAGCCAGCTGAAGGCATTTGAGGAGGCTATTCTTATCAACAAAAGAGACTGGGAAAAGTTGGATGATGAATCTGGGCACGAGGTCCCTGAACACATTGTTCTGATTGAGGCACGGCAACTTCTTCTCTGATGCACTACCCCGATTGTCAGAACTTTTCTGGTGTGCCTTCAATATGGCCTCAGCCACAAAAGAAGCAAAATCTCTTGACGCCATCTTAGCCCTGGCAGACAGGGCATACTGTAATATCACCTTTGTTCCAGAACCATCAAGTAGCTGGGCATAAATGGAGTGAACCATTTCAATAATCTCCTTTAGCTCGATATGGAAATTCTCTTTGTGGTGTCTTTTGGTCACTCTTGCACCAGACATGGCAAGTATGTCCACCACTTCATCTGCAATTGGCCAGGTATGCAACGATTCAACATCGTTGTCCTCCTCTGAAAATATGAAATGCAGCACAAGAACTATGACACAAGTCAAAGTGTCAGAATGAATGACCAGCTTCGTGGAGTCAGCATGATGTTGGTTCTGAGAAGCCCTCGAAAGGATGGTAATGATGTCCACTCGTTCTATTGGCAGAGAGCGTGGACGGAAAAGCTTCTCAATTTTAGCAACGATAACTGAAGTGAATTCAGCCATTAATCCTTCATCATTGCTACCTGGGTCCACATTTGTATTTTCATTGGATTTGACCAGTTTGCGCCAAACTGACTGGACTACTCTCTGAGCAGTGAGATGGGTGTAGTAGGCCACCTTGTGGTCTTTACAAAGCTTTTTCAGCACCTCCAGTGCAATATCGCTGGCTTTGTCTCTCAAAAACACAGACAGGGCAGCATTTGCTGGGTTGGTCTCCAAGACATGGACCAGCCTGGAGACGACATCCACCACCACCTCCGACAGATAGTGCTCTTGGGCAAACGGCCGGTAGATGAAGCGGTAGCCCATAACCTTCACTGCCATCTGAACCGCTTTCAATGAGCTGCTGTCTTCTGATGACTCGCTACTGAAAAGTAAAATGTGTTCTTTTATTAGAACATGCAGTATATTATCCACAATCAGAAATCTTAGAAATTAAGGGAAACGATACACAACCTAAAAGAAAATATTCATTTTGAATCACAGAATGGCACATTAAACCATGTTTCTCACTTGTGAAAGTTACTTACGGAACAGATAGAGCTGTGGGCGAAGACTCTTTAGCCTCCATCAGCTCTTGCTCAATTTCCCGTTGGATATCCAGCAACTTAATAAGTGCCTTCACTTCCATCATCTAAATCAAGTAAATATTATCAGCCAAACATTGTTACTAGATTCAAAGGTGTTATACATATGTTCTTTAATATTTAAATTATTCACAAGTCATTGAAACAGCTTCAGTTGTTAGAAATGGACTGTATTATAATTATGATCACTTTTGCTTACCAGACAAGAACTGCCATCGACAGTGCCGTTCATTTGACAGGACCTATATATAAAGGATGAATACAAAATGATCTTTCTGGTCAGTCTCTCTGGTACACCCTCATTCTAGCAGACTTTGACATTTTAAAGGATATGGTTTTTCTATCTGACCTCTCCATGTAGGCTTCTCTCTTCTGACAGATCATATACTCGATCATATCATACACAGAGAAGTGGGGCTTTATGGCTCCCTGCTGTAGAAGCTTCATGAAGATCATCAGCATTTCCCTCTGCAAGAGATTTGTCAGTCAGAGCCCAAGGGTTACACACAGAATATTCTCACTAAAACCAGTTAATTTAAACACAGTGTATGATTTAAATAGTGATAATTTTTTTGTAAATCCTATTTTCTCCTGGAAGAAACATCCTTTCCCAGCTAAAATAATCTATGGTGTATATCATGGCAGCAAAGGAAAGTCTTTGGTGAAAAATATTCAGTAATAAGAATTGAGTAGTACTTAAAAAACAGTCAAGATTAAAAGTAGCCTAAACAATGAAGAATGTCGTTCCATTAGTTTAAGAGATTGGGTGACAATAAAAATGCAGAAAAACGTATTTCTCTGATCTGTAACCTAAATTGCTTTACATAAGTTACCTCAGTGTGGCTTTCCATATTTCAAATCAACGGAATATCTTTTTAAAGTCTTTCGTAGTTCAAAATGTTTGCGCTCTCTGAATAGGATTTTGATAAGGTTTTCTAAAGATTTCGTTTTCTTGACTGTTCTACTTTGACGTTCTGGAACGTGTCATTATACCATCATCGTCGCCAAAGCAACACCAGTCCTATACGCGAAAATACGTGTCGTCATCTCAAGTGTAATCTACCGTCACATAATGGCATAAAGTAGACGACTTCATGAATCTATCTGCTATGTTTTCTAACAGGCTAATTTATATCGATGAAGTAGCCTAATTATCCAATTATCGGATCCATTGCACGACCTAGAGAATTAGAGAATTAGAGAATAAACTCCCCAGTTTAGCTTTTTCGATCGAAGTAGAGTTACTGAACTTACAACTTTGCTAAGTGTCACAACTCAATTGCCCACCAATGTCCAACGGTTATACTTTAGTATCTCAATTTATGCTAGTACCATTAGGTGATGTAGGCATATCTATTCGTGAATTTGTGAATTGATTTAGCCCTAGATGAAGTGATGTGAAGTAGCTGATGAAGACCAATCGCAATGATATAGACTATTTCTCAATTAAGGGTTTTGCATTCAGTTTTAAAAGATTTTGGTTTCTTTTTTTTTTTCAAACCACACGATGGCATCATTACTCCATAACTGTCATGGGACCATATTGTTTTAACCTCATATTCAAATATCCCCACTTGCTCAGCTGCATTTATAATCCACTGATTAGAGTATTTCATGTTTGTTTGCATTAAGTTGATAACACTGTTGTTTGTAAAATGGTGTTTAAGCTCAATATTAGGCCTACTTCCAATCAGTGCTAAGAAAAATAACTGTGGTCTAGTGCAACATAATGTTTTCAAAATCCCATGCCTGTTTTTGAACAGTGTATTTACAGTGTTGTACAATGTACTCTGCTTTCTCCCACCGTGAAATGAGGCCAATAAGGGTTGTCGGCAAGTGTTTCATGAATACTGTTTCGTGTGCTGATAGTAGGCCTGTGTGATCTGTTTGCCACCTTAGAGCCATCCAAGCCAGAACATGTAGTGATGGGAATAGCGGCTCTTTGTTTATTTCTAAACCTGCTGTGCGGAGAACAAAAAACTGGAACAACAGAGAAGCTGTGGAGGAGCTGCGTGGCTGCCTGGATGACACAGACTGGGACATTTTTAGAACTTCTTCCAGCAGTCTGGACAAATATACAGAGGCTGTGACGTCATACATTAGCTTCTGCGAGGACAGCTGTATTCCAACACGCACCAGGGTTATCTACAACAACGACAAGCCCTGGTTCACTGCAAGACTCAAACAGCTTCGTTTGGAGAAGGAGGAGGCTTTCAAGAGTGGGGACAAGGATAGGTTCAGACTGGCGAAATACTCTTTTGGCAAGGAGATTAAGGAGGCCAAACGACAGTACTCTAAGAAGTTGGAACATCAATTTGCAGCCAATGACTCCTCGTCAGTCTGGAAAGGCCTTCAGGTGATCACAGGCTGCAAAACCAAATCCCCCCACTCTATGGAAGACCTTAGACTGGCAAATGATCTGAATGACTTCTACTGTAGATTCGACAGACAATGGACCAGTCCTAACCCTGTCCCCACCACAGCTATCACATCTACTCTTCCCAGCCTGGACAAAGACTCCACCCTCTCCCACAGAATTATCCCAGACAGCCCTCTCCCCCCCATCACACCTCTCTCCATTCAGGAGAGGGATGTCAATAAGCTCTTAAAAAGACAGAACCCCCGCAAAGCAGCTGGACCAGATGCTGTCTCTCCCTCCACACTAAGGTACTGTGCGGACCAGCTGTCTCCAGTGTTCACGGACATCTTTAACACCTCACTGGCTGAATGCGTGGTCCCTGCCTGCTTTAAAACCTCCACCATCATCCCCGTTCCCAAAAAGCAGAGGATCACAGGCCTTAATGACTATAGACCAGTCGCCCTGACCTCTGTGGTAATGAAGACCTTTGAGCGCCTCGTGCTGACCCACCTCAAGGCCATCACCAACCACCTCCTCGACCCACTGCAGTTTGCCTACAGAGCCAACAGGTCTGTAGATGACGCAATTAACATGGGACTCCACTTCATCCTCCAGCACCTTGACTCCCCCGGCACCTACGCCAGGATCCTGTTTGTGGATTTCAGCTCCGCATTCAACACCATCGCCCCAGCTCTCCTCCAAGACAAGCTAACACAGCTGAGCGTGCCTGAGCCCACCTGCAGGTGGATCACTGACTTCCTGTCAGACAGGAAGCAGCGTGTGAGGCTGGGCAAGCTTGTCTCGGAGCCCCGGACCATCAGCACTGGAGCCCCACAAGGTTGTGTGCTCTCTCCTCTACTCTTCTCCCTCTACACCAACAACTGCACCTCCAGCCACCCCTCTGTCAAACTCCTTAAATTTGCGGATGACACAACCCTCATTGGACTAATCTCCAATGGCGACGAGGCAGCCTACAGAAAAGAAGTTGACAGCCTGGCTTTCTGGTGCAGCCAGAATCACCTGGAGCTGAACGCCTGTAAAACAGTAGAGATGGTAGCAGACTTCAGGAGGAGCCCAGCCGCAACCATCCCCCTCATCATGTGTGACTCCCCAGTTAACACTGTGGAGTCTTTCAGATTCCTGGGAACAATTATGGCACAGGACCTAAGGTGGGCGGAGAACATCACCTCCACAATCAAGAAGGCCCAGCAAAGGATGTTCTTCCTTCGGCAGCTAAAAAAATTCAACATGCCGCAGAAAGTGATGGTCGAGTTCTACACAGCCATCATTGAGTCAATCCTCACCTCATCTATTACCATCTGGTTCGCTGCCTCTACTGCAAAGGACAAAGGCAGACTGCAGCGGATCATTCGGTCAGCCGAGAAGGTCATCGACTGCGACCTGCCGTCTCTCCTAGACCTGTTCCACTCTAGGACCAGCAAGAGAGCATGCAAGATCATCGCTGATCCTTCCCATCCCGGTCACCACCTATTCCAAAGACTCCCATCTGGCAGAAGGTTCCGGGCTATAAAGACCAAAACCTCGCGCCACCTGAACAGTTTTTTCCCCACGGCAGTGGTGCTCACAAACAAGCCCCCTGCATCACACTGACTCTGGGTTTGCCAATTCCAATTCACAATTATTTATTATTATCTAATATTCTGTATTTGTCTTTTATTCTTGTTTTTGCTATTTTGTTGTTATGTTATGTGTTTTATGTCCTATGCACCAACCACCAAGATAATTTCCTGTATATGTAAATATACTTGGCCATTAAAAGAATTCTGATTCTGATTCTGATTCTGATTGAATCTTATGACTCCGTTCCTCTCATTGCTCTTTTTTCTTTCTTTCTATTTTAGGGGGCGAGGACATTTGAAAAGAACAGCTCTCAAGTATGACCCAGTTCCCTTCGTTCAGAATCAGATCTATTCTGAACCTAACATCACTACCTCTTGAAATTCCCCAAGCAGTCCTGTCCTATACTAATGGGCTGTACACGTTATTTTGTATCCATTAAAGACACCTCCCTCAACCATGAAATTCTCTGTTATTGCAGTGTGTTATTGGGAACTCACAAATACTAATACTTTGAGCAGAACAGTTGCCTCTGTTTTGAAAATATATTTTAAATGCATCAATGACAAAGGCATCAAAGGAAAAGGTCTTATAGTGTTATATATTTAGGTGTTATATATTTAGACAGTCGGTTTTCTCAGTTAGGTCAGCCCGGGAATGGAACCATCTCCCTCAGAACATTAGAGAATCAACCTCATTCAACTGTTTTAAAAGTAATCTCAAAACATGGTGGATAAATAACCAAAAATGTGATCACTAGTGGGTAAGCAGTATAACTTGTATATTGGGATTGTATTTTATTTTATTGTATCTTATTTTTTTTTATTGTCAATGTTATGTTTGATATACGTTAATGCCTTTTTTAGGTTGTATAGCCTTTTTCACTCTGGCAGGGGGACTGCCAATGGAAACTAGCCTTTTGGCTATATTTGGGTGCATTTACATTTTAATGTTCATGAATGTACACTGTCCCTCTTGATCAAATAAACAAATTGATTGATTGATTGTGAGGAGGGGGAGCCCTTGTGTGCCATCAATGGTCATCTTTCAAAAGCATCTTTACTTATATTGTTCTCACATAAATTATGAATTAATGCATTATTACACTAAAGGGGCTCTTTTTCCACTTCTAATGTGAAGGGGTTGAATAGTTTTTCAAACAAACAGGCTACAATTCAATGTATTATCTTTTTAATATCATAAAACAATATTAAGAAACATATTTATTATTAGCACATAACAAAGCTGCATGAAGAATGTAAAATGTATGTACATTACATGAGTGCAGCTATCCTTAAAACAGACATTGATATGTATACAGTATATAATTTTGTTTCATTATCATTGGAATCTATTAATGTTTAAAAAAATAACTTTGCACCAACAACCTTAAGTTAGCCTATGTGAACTTAATATTTTGTGTCAATTTTCGGCCCAATTTAACCTCTGGTTATAGTCTATAGTCAAAGGCCCACTGTAAATGTTTAAAACCTACAGTTACATTGAAAAGATCAGTTAACTTTATGTAGTGAAATCGTACAAATGTTGTCCATGTATTTCAATTCAAAATGTCCTCGGGCATAGGACATGAAAGACAAAAAATACAGAATGAGTAACATCCACGACTCCAGATTTGCTACTCAACTAAAGTATTGCAGTTTACTCAAGCAGTAGCATCGCCTTATTGTATGCCCTTTGAATGTTGCAAAGCAGCTGGAGCTATAGTTTTCACTATCAACGTACCCAGACAAGAGTCTATATTGACTGGGGCAAAACAGTCACTCATGACATAATGTTATTATGTCTTATAATATTATTATTATTATGTTTTTTTTTTTCTGTATCCTCACCAGCTGAATATATATTTCAGGAGGCCACTGTTTAAATAATAACTTCGGTGATTGCCTGTAGGGGTTTCATCCAGCATATTCACTGTGATATAATTTTACATGCTGGTGATTCATCATACAATCAGTTTCCCCCTGCTCTGTTTAGTTAAAGGACAGAAATAGACAATATGACATTCCGCAGGCACCTTGCTCCAATTAGACACAAACAAATCAGTGTCCTTAATTGTAATTGCAATATTGAAAACTGGTGGACCCAAGAACTACAGGGGTTCACATGAAAATGAAAATAGGTCACTCTTGCACCAAATTGGATATGTAATGACATAACCCACATGCTGCTATATTTGACCATAAAAAGTTCCATTGGCCTTGTTAAAGAAATGTGCCTCATGTACTACCATTTTAATGTTGCCTCAACTGAACTGAATCCAGATCCATAGCAGATGTAGAATAGAAAAGCCTTTATTGTCATTGTATTGTATTGTCATTTGGATTCACATAAAATGAAAATTGGGGTATGCAGGGATCAACAAATAGTTTATTTTGTCATTTAAAAATCCTTCATTGACGTGAAAATCATATAAACAAGTATATTGATTGTTTCATCCACAGTGTCATATTTGTTGCACTATTTGTTGGAATTTGAAATAAGCAAAAGTACAGTGTGATTGACAAAATTCCGCAAAATTCTGCATTTCGTTGTCTAACTGCATTTCGTTGTCTCAGTACCTGTACCCTGTGCAATGACAATAAAGTTGAATCTAATCTAATCTAATCTAAAAAATGTGGTTGAAGTACGAAAAGCCATAATTTAACATGGTTGAGTCCTTTGGCAGTAAAACATATTCCTCCTCTTAAGATCTTGGAAGATATGGGGAAGACCAATGCGAGACCCATCAACACAGTCCAAGAACCAGTGAAATCTCCCAAGGGCCCTGTATCAGATGGTCAGATAAATACTGCCATTCCAAAGAGTGTCCACTATAGTCAGGTGGCTTAATGCAAAATTTAGGCTCGATCGTGACAAGAGTGATAAAAGCATGAAATTTGGCACACAATTAGCTTATACCCTACTAAAACATATTAGAAGGGGTGCCCAAGTGAAACTGCTCATTTTTTCGTTTTAATGAGATATTAAGTTTTGACCTAAATCAAGATATGCGTTACATGTGGTCCGATTTTCAAAACGGTAATTTTGCCTATAAATGCTTACCAAATAAGTAATAAATCAGTTATTTATGCATGTTTGTGTTTTCTTGTTTGTTTTTGATATCCACTAGTTTAAACAAATGTCCCTTTAAGTAGCAAAACAGACAAAAAGACTTGTGCCCGTGCGCGCGCTCATCCAAGATGGCGGGAAAGACGTAATTCTGCTATATCTGTTAGGTAAAACCGTTATTTTACCACCATTTAAAACCATATTTGCATTTGTATCTTTTATATGTATAAGGACTGTAATATTTTATTAAAGATTTGCTTCAACATCATTAAAATAGCACCAACAAAGGCGCATTACAGTACCAGGAGGCTACGCAGAAAAAGGTACATTTGGCGCAGATTGAGCGTGTCTTTTCGCACATCAAAACTGATCATATGAGGAATGTGCTGTTATAAATAGCTCTACGATTTGCTCTCTGGACAATCACATTAACACATTGGCTTGCATCTCAACTTTTCTTGAACACATTTGCAACGTGAGCAGCGCTGTTTGCAGGTGCACGTAATCAGCTCTCTGCATACAGTATAGACACTTGGGGATAGTCATCCAAACCTAATGCTAACATTGCCGTGAAGTGGTGTTATTTTGCAGGCTGGAACGGAAACTGAACTTGTGCTTATTGCAACTGCAGAGACCGTTACATAGCTCTTTGGTTATCCTTGGTGCTCTGTTCCACACGGCAGAACTAGTGGGGGCCTATTTTCGCCAGGCACACTTTCTGTTGTAAACTGAAAGATGCTGATACCAGTTCCGTGAAATGAGGAGACTGATGTCGTGGAGCTGGGATTGTGAGCAATGGACCTCATTCTCGCACATTTTGTTAAGTGTCTTTAATATCTTCAACCTAAGAAAAGATCTCCACCGGTCATGAATGCCTGGAAATGTGTTCTTAAACGGCCAAAGTGTGCACTGATTCTTAAATTGAACGAGCGTTCTCGTTTTCTTTATTTATTTATTTATCACGAAGCCTCGTAGAATCATGACTATAAATGTGAAACGTAATTGTTAATGATACAAATATTCTTGTATTTATTATTATTATAATTATTGATGCCTGTAGAATTCATGTGAACGCACTCATCAACGATTTATCACAAATTCAGCCCTTAAGAACATGAGCGCACTCCAATCTGGCCTTGTAGCGCTCGCAAAGAGACGTCTCTAGCCAGTATTCTATCTCAATGATACGATCATAGGAAACAGAAATGCCCATTTGGTATATCTTTTGTATCAATGTCTTACTTCTAGTGGAGCAATGCATATTTAGCCCAACATATAGTGGTAGGGGTGGCTCACGAGATGCTGAAATGCGAATTTGGCCAGTTTTGGCCAAACATGCCTGGCTTTCAGACTTCTCTTGATCCTCTATGTTGAGACCATAAAGAATGATAGAAACGAGAGACTTTAAGCTTGACGGTTAATATTTTGAATGGCAGTCCATTGGAAAGCACCCAGAAAAAATAAATCCTTTGTGTGCAAAAATGTCTTTCCTTAGCCTACAATTGTTGCAGGCCTCGCTAGAATTTCGGCGTCTTCTGAAAAGTTGTGTTGTTTCAAAGCATCCTTCAATAGCCTGCTTATTGCATCCCGGAAATCTAAAACGGTGTTTCTTCCATCAGTTTGTTCTTAAAGAGTCTCTTTGTAATGTTCTAGCAAGACATTGATTAACCTGGTTTTATTTATAGTTTTCTTAACTCCAATATCTTCAAGCCTCTTTGATGTACAACGACAGCTCAGAAAGTTTAAACATATGAGTTCCTTTTTTAATAGCTACATTCTTCTATGTACTCGATAAGCTCGATAAATGCTATTCACTTGTTAATTTTTCATCATCACATTTGTCAATTTATAACAGCACATTCCTCATATGATCAGTTTTGATGTAGGAAAAGACACGCTCAATCTGCTCCAATTTTACCGTTTTTCTGCGGTAGCCTACTGGTACTGTAATGCGTCTTTGTTGGTGCTATTTTAATGATGTTGAAGCAAATCTTTAATAAAATATTACAGTCCTTATACATATAAAAGATACAAATGCAAATATGGTTTTAAATGGTGGTAAAATAACGGTTTTACCTAACAGATATAGCAGAATTACGTCTTTCCCGCCATCTTGGATGAGCGCGCGCACGGGCACAAGTCTTTTTGTCTGTTTTGCTACTTAAAGGGACATTTGTTTAAACTAGTGGATATCAAAAACAAACAAGAAAACACAAACATGCATAAATAACTGATTTATTACTTATTTGGTAAGCATTTATAGGCAAAATAACCGTTTTGAAAATCGGACCACAGGTAACGCATATCTTGATTTAGGTCAAAACTTAATATCTCATTAAAACGAAAAAATGAGCAGTTTCACTTGGGCACCCCTTCTAATATGTTTTAGTAGGATATAAGCTAATTGTGTGCCAAATTTCATGCTTTTATCACTCTTGTCACGATCGCGTTGTTAAGCCACCTGACTACTAGGGGAGTGCCTCAGACCGCCTTAGCCAGCAGGGCGGTGAGCAGCAGAGAGAGAGACAGGGCCAAGGGACTGTGGGCGAGGCGGAAGCCTGCACTATCTGGGGGGGTGGGGTAGCCATAGACAGTCCTGCAGGTATTCTTCACCTCATCCAGTGGGATAGGAATGTCATCTGGCTTGGTGCTGTTCATACTGTCACGCACCTGTGGAAGACAGATAGTGGTTTATGACCCACCAAGGTCAAAGACAAAGAAGTGCCATTTAAACACTCTACTGGTAAAACAGATGAAACACTATAATTAAATACTGTAACAGTATGATGGTTGTAAAGAAGTAAGTGTGTAGTGGTGTGGGCGGCTGTATTGAAGCATGTCCTCCACTTTATGTGACCCCATAACAGTGGGGTCATGACATATTCAAGAAGGTTTACACAGACTGGTTGCAACAACCTAATTCTACAACTTACTCAAGAAGAATTTTGTCTTCTATTAAAACAATACTTGTCAGTGTGTTGACAGCATGTATTCGTGTGTGTGTGTGTGTGTGTGTGTGTGTGTGTGTGTGTGTGTGTGTGTGTGTGTGTGTGCAAGAATGAGTCAGTGTGTGAAGTGGAGAAGGGGGGGGGTTAGAGTTAAATTACTCTGTCGTGTTGTTTTGGAGAGGAACCACCATACGAAGCAATTTGTTGTAACAAGGTTGAGTTTTACTGGTAGATACTGACACAATACAACTTGCCCAACAGACAGTCAAGTACAGTCAAGCAAGCCGGAGAATGCGAATTCTAGAGTCTAAACAGAGGATGCTTGCACTTTTAAGGCCTAATTCTGTGATGTCACTTCTTACCTCCTCCACCTTCTTAAATACTCTTAGCAGGTTTTCACCCAGTGCAGCTTTCACTTCATCGTCTGTCCAGCCTCTTCTCAGCAGTTCTTCCACCAAGGCTGGGTACTTAGACACATCCTCCAGTCCTTCAGGGACCCTGCCACATCGCAGAGTGAGAGCTATTTAAGGGTGTGTGTGTGTGTGTGTGTCTGTCTGTCTGTCAGACTGTGAGAGGAAGAGTGTGTGTGTGTGTGTGTGTGTGTGTGTGTGTGTGTGTGTGTGTGTGTGTGTGTGTGTGTGTCTGTCAGGCTGTGTGAGGAAGAGTGTGTGTGTGTACACATTACTATCACTATTCATCAACCTCAAGCTCTAGTACAAGCTTGCCCCAAAGGAACTGGAAAGTGTTAATATATTTTCTCAAAAGTGTGGTGTAAAATAAAAACACTTGCCTAGACACACCGTCATAATCCCCTCCAAAACCAATGATGGAAGCGTCAGCCACCTTTTTTATGTGGTCAAAATGGTCTATGTATTGAGAGGGGAAAAGTGGTGAATATCATCGTGGTTTCTGAATTTTCTCTTCATGGGTGAGTGTATGTTCAATGTCAGAACTCACCAGCAACATCGCTTATGCTAGCTGTTTTGCTGCAGGTAACATAATCATTGTAGAAGTTCACCATTACAATCCCAGCCTTTTCTTTCTGGAAGAGATTATGAGAGTTATAATTCAAGATTAATTCATTTCATGAATGTTGGAAAAACTCCTTGCAAGAAATGAAGTAAAAACATATTTAAGCCACCTCCTTTATGAAGCTTATATGAATTCAGTTGTGCTGGAAAAAAACAAACAAGCTTTCATTTTCCCAGCTATCTTCTTTAAGTGGCCCTTGACTATCAGTATGACGTTAGTGCTCCACTCTCTTCTTCAGCTACCCTTTGTCAATCTTTTTTTAAGGTGTACATTTCAACCGGTTTCGCCGCTAGCATCTCGTTAGTGATTAGCAATTCCTCCGTTAGCTGGGGCACATTATTTTGCTTAGTGTATAGCTAGCAAGCTAGTATGAACTCTCCCAAGTCTTTCTAAATAGGCCAATATCAACAAATAATGGTAGATCTTAAATGATTTAAGATGTTAGCAAATGAACTGGCTGGCTTGCTAAAAAGGTAGATGAACAAGCACCGTATATTATTTAAGATGTTAGCAAATGAACTGGCTGGCTTGCTATAAAGGTAGATGAACAAGCACCGTATAGTATTTAAGATGTTAGCAAATTAACTTGCTGGCTTGCTTAAAAGGTAGATGAACAAGCACCATATAGTATTTAAGATGTTATTAAATTAACTGGCTAGCTTGCTTAAAAGGTATATGAACAAGCACCGTACTGTATATTATTTAAGATGTGAGCAAATTAACTGGCTGGCCTGCTAAAAAGGTAGATGAACAAGCACCGTATATTATTTAAGATGTTAGCAAATGAACTGGCTGGCTTGCTAAAACGGTAGATAAACAAGCACCGTATATCAGTATATTTTCTCCTTGTTATAAAAACGAATTTCTACGCTAAACAATTTCAATTGAAATGCAAATGATGATGTAAACGGCTAAAATGGAACACTTTATTTACCGGGTAAAAATCTGTTTAGCCACAATATATAGCGATTAAAAAAGTAGTAATGACTGCAAATGTTGATGTACAGGATACCGGCAGGTGTAGCTAAAACGGAATACTTAATAGTTTTAGGCACAATATTAAGTGACTAACAAGTAGCTGATGGCTTTCGAACGACTCTTGAGACTGACCAAAAAGTGCCTGGGTTATGTAGTGTCCGGGTTACGTAATGCTAGCGTTGGTATAGCAACTGTCACTCAAGAATCGTTCGAAAGCCAATATTACATCACCCGGGCTCTTTTTGGCACCCGGTCACTTTTTGCCATGACAGCCTCACTTTCACTGCACAACAGCTTAAGAATCCTATCACGAAGAGTTTTCAATATCTTGCCATGCATAACTGATACTACTGATATTATACCTGATAATAGAGCTTTCTAATTGAATTTAGCTCTTAGTGCTTATGCATATGATGATTTCAGGAGGTTTAATAATAATACATTTTAGTTTCAAATTGTCTGTGTTTGCAATCACATTCATAGTGATCACATTTTGTAATCAATAAATATAACTGACTGACTGATTTTTGACTGATCATCCCATTTAATTTAATGTAACTGTCTTAAATGAATACTCTCTGTTCGTTAATAGTCCACTGTGTCTCACCCATTCTCTTTCTTAGACTGTTGTCCCGACTGCAGTCTCAACAGACTAGTTTGTTATGTCTGTGTTTGCCACGCCCCTCACTTACCACCCTCCTGAGCACGTCGTCTGGAACATTCCTCTTGTGTTGGCACACAGCGTAGGCAGAGGAATGGCTGAAGATAACAGGTGCCTTGGAGAGATCCAGGACCTGTTTCATGACTGCCTCTGAGACATGTGCCAAGTCTATCAGCATCCCCATACGGTTCATCTCAAGGATCAGTTGCTTAGAGAGGGAAAAACCTGCCTTATGAATGTGTGCCATTCAAACACATCTGACATCTTCATGATTTTTCTTTTCGATTTTTTAAAAGTTAATTAATTTAGTCTATGTTTAAATTAAATTACTTATTTTGATGCTGATACAGATGCTTTTAGACAGAAAACAAATACAACCGATCCAAATGATTTCTGACTCAGTAGTAACGGTCTTCAGACACAGACAAGATGATGTAAGCACTTTGTCTCTTTGGATGTGGTAGTACTACTTCCCAAATTTCATGGGAACTGACGGAGGCGAAATCTCTGTTCCTCTTACTTGACCCTATGTTGTCACTGTCTGACATTACCGTAGCTAACCTTGCCAAATGTAGACAGGCCGTTGTGCTCCACAGGATCATCTCCGGTGTCCACCAGCCAGTTGTCAGCCCTGTGGAAAGGGAAGATAAAAAATGAATGGCATCAGATGGAGTCAAAGGTGCTTTTAGGTATCAATTATGTGTATTATCTTACCCTCCCCTGCCTTTCTATTCATGCCTATCTTATTTCAGTAGAAAACACTCAACGCTCGGAATCTCCCTGGCTAACCCAAGGCAAGTCAGGTAGTTCCAGTGTAGTTTATCAGATACTTCATCTATTGTTTCTGTCTAGCACATGAGGGATTGCGGGGGATTTTAACTTTCCTCTCAAACTTCCTATTCTTTATAACAGTGTTTGCCCTATAGAGCCATCCTCTTAATATCACATTCATTTGTATCAACTCATACAGCTTACAGACATGCTATGTGGTAAATCCTGTTTTAATCCTAGAGATGTCACAATAGAGTTTTGTGAAGTGGCACCCACCAAGGCGTGTTGCAGCTGTGGGTGAGGGTGAGGTAGCGAACGCCCAGCTGGTACATGGTGCGAAGTGTGCCCAGGCTGCTGTCAATGGAGTGTCCTCCTTCGACGCCAATCAAACTGGCCGTCTTATTCTCTCTAAAGGCCGTCATGATGTCTGTCGTGTGGGAGCATTGCGTTCAAAATATGACACTTTACACCTGCCACACACATTTGTCTAAAGCTACTGACAAAAAAAAATGTTATCCTTCGATGAAGAATTAATTCAGTTCATGTAAATGCTGTGTCTAAAAGAATGTGTGATAAATGTTCAAAAAGGCCATCGAAAAGCAACATCATTAGTGCATACTGCAATGAGTGCTAAACTTTATATTCACATAATCTCGGTAGACATGCTAACCCTGGTTGTCATCTTGTTTGAAGTCAATGTGGTGTGAAGCCAAGGAGTTTATATATTCACACTACAAGGTTGCCTCCATTTATGCATAGTGTGAGTTTAAACTCACAAACATCAGTTCTGTCACTCACCTTCGCTGCTGGTTGCAAACATGAAGTCTTGTGGGTATGTGCTGCACATTCTGTGAACGACATCGATTTGCTCCAGTGTTTGTCGGACAGCGTCTTTGTATTGTGTCTCACAGGGGACGTATGCAGCCCAGAACTGTGAGAGAGATTATGGAATATGATGAGAGACTGCTCAGACCATGTGTGCATGTTCGTGTGTGTGTGTGTGTGTATGTGTATGACAGAGAGAGATAAATGTGTGTGTGTGTGTATGACAGAGAGAGATAAATGTGTGTGTGTGTATGACAGAGAGAGGGAAATGGCTGCATTGGTTTGTGTGCATGCTGTGTATGACACGAATAACTAGTAGTCTCTCTGTTTGTATTTCACAATAGGGGAGAGTGGGGTAAGATGAGCTAGTGGATAAGTTGACCCACCACCTGTTTGGGCAACCATACAAAATGTGCTCATCTTACCCTACTCCCTAGTAAGTTTCTATATTTTGTGTAAGTGAGTCAGTGTGCTTAAGAGTGTTTGTACTCTTTGTACTTAATTTGTGTGTGTGTCACTTTGAGCACCTGTGCAGACAGTCGTCCTGCCTTGATTTTGGGAATATTGGTGTGTGTTCCATTCAGGGTGTTGAGGTCTACTGAGTTTAGCTGGTTGTTAAATCGCATCCTTATCTGCCAGGGGAGGTCATTGTGGCTGTGGGAGCAAGAGATCAAAGTTCGTGCAGTTCACAGCAGAAGCATAATACCTCATTTAGCCACTGACAGGTTGAACACGCTGTGAAAGTAGACTGGCATTGTTAAAGTTTCAATAGAAATTCTTTGTTTTTCACATGGAAAAATTCTGACTATGTAGCTACACATGTGCAAGAGAATTCATCATGCATTCAGATATATGCATACACCATATTTATGAAAAACTTATATTTTTAGACCAACAGCCAACCTGTCAGCTACCTCATTGTATGCTCTGTTTTCCAGTCTTTTAATGTTTTTCTCCTGACACTTTTCTCCTGTGTTTTGTCCCATTTCATCGGACCCCGTTAACCCCAGATTACCAAAAAAAGCTATGTTTGCAAATGAAATGGAATAATGCATCAAGGTTAGATACAGCAGTTTGAGTTCAGTCGTGTCCTACCCATCTATGAGTGGAGTCTCAGCCATGAGTCGAAGAGCGCGCTCCCCGAGTGTCTCTGCTCCTCCGGCACTGTGCGTGAGTGCCAGCACAAGAGCCACTGCAATCACACAACACATTCCTCTGGGCAGCATACTGATGTTTTTCCCTCTGGACACTAACTATCCTGTTTTGAGAGTCACTTCAGATACGCCTTGGTTTAGCCTCCTCTTGTCGACGTATCAGTTTTTTAGACGTATCTTTTCCGACTCCCCTCTTCCTCTCCGACTCCGTTCTCAGGCCTTGTGTCTGTTGCTCACTGCTGTTCACCTTTTCTGCAGGTCTCGAGAGCGAGAGCTGGCCCAAACATAAATTCAAAGGCTGTGCATCAGTTAATGTATAATCCAGATTGTCATGGAATCTTGAGAACAATACACCTCATTTACATTTTTGAAAACTGCTGTTCCCTCTCAATAAAAGAGATAGAACCGCCGTTCCCTCTCAATAAAATCTTGCGTTTGTATGAAACATTAACGTTAATGAATGTCAGATGGAGGGAGCCTGCGCTGGGTGACCGGCGTCTATTTTCAATGCCATGACCACTAAAGATAGGCTTGGAGTTTGATGACCTGGTGCGGGAAATGTGAGGATAGGTTACTGCAATCGTAAACTGAGCAGATGAGCTGTCACTGAGGGTTGTGTCAGTCAATCAGTGACCCACAAAAACTGACAGTGGCTGACTCATGAAAAAGGGAAGGTAAAAAGTGATGAAAGTTGTTACAGCAAAACAATCTCCAGCTGTGGCTCACCCGTGTTGCACTATTCGTAACCTGATGTCACAGAGTGAAATACACTGTTGATTGTGATACTCCCTAAAAAGCCTCAGTTTGTTATTTCCCGGCATGACCTCACTCTCGGTTAGTAAGTAGTTAATATCAAGTGGCGGGCCTAGTTCTCCTCATTATTTCACATGGCGTGCTTCAATAAACATCAATAAAAGTTGTTTGACATTTACCAGGGCAGAGTACCAGGGCACCCTCCTCTGCCTATTCAGTAAAGGTAGCACATAACTTGTGCCGAGTACTTCATATGTTAGTATGCATGCCATGTGTGTGTTTTTGATGAATAAATGAATTGCTATAAAATATTTATCTCTCTGTTGTTGTCAAAAGGAGATTGTGAAAGGTTGTCAAAAGAAGGTTGTCATGGTAACTACCTTTGCTAGTTAAGCGACAGGTACATTAACTGAAAGTGTAGCCTACGTATAAAGACGATGTATGCAAGTGCCAAAGCACAGGCTATATTACCTTGTTACACACACAAATGTTTTATTAGCTTCTTATTATAAATATGCTACATAATTATACTTGCTTTGCAGAGCAATCCTCATGCGTTATATGAGGACCCTGTACATAGGAGCTTACACTAGCACACAGAAAGCCAAATGTTACCCCTAGAAGATTGAAACACAAGCAAATGTAATTGCGAGAAATGTTTACAAACACTCATCCAGCTGATACTAAACTGAATCGTATGAATTCAAAATTATATCAGGCCCTACTGCTCTTCAATGTCATGAAACTGAACATTTTTTCACCTTCCCTGCAAAGCTTCTGGTTCAAGAGAGATGTCATAAATATTGTATATTTTATGTTAAAAGTATATATCAAAATACATTTCTAAATATACTGTATGTGTCCTGTTGGCTTGCAGGCACAGTGGAGACAGCAGTCCTTTATAACCACTGAAAGTGTTATCTAATCTCACATTACATCAGGGATATGCATCATCAAGACCTTATCTCTGAGAATAAGGTGTCTTTCTCATTACCAGTCATACAAATTACCATCTAGAGATCCTTACATATTTCTGTGAGTTGGTGTTGCATCACATCACATAACATCACATGGAAAGTTGTAAACATCACCCTATTTGTTATCGGTACAAACTCTATGTTTCCTGTACTACCTGTGGCCTGTTATCTGTAGTTACGTTTGGCATTTTTGGTGTGTAGAAGCACCTAAGTGGAAGTTAAATGAATACATGAGTGCTCAATGTTGAAGTGCAACATTTTTAACCGCCTCACGTAGTTTTTGGCTTTGGCCTCCAACTTCTCAGGAAAGAAGGGAAGTGTGATAAAGCAATACAATGCTATGTTTTTTTTTATCTGGGTGTACTTCTTGTGGACTCTGAAGTTGCTTGGAAATATTTGGTTGAGTTGGGATTTTCCACTTTCCCTGAGTTTCACTTGAATGTTTAGATTAAATCTAAATCTAATCTAATTACAGAATAAAAGATAATAGCTACCACTACTATTATCATTACTAGTATTTTGTCAAACAAATTATGGTTTGTTTCATTAGTTGGCCTGCCCTGTATTGCCTCTAGCAAGTGGCAGTAGAAAATTGCCGTGGCTTGTCCTGTTCTTCGAGATCATGGTGGTTAGAACATTGTGCTGTTAGTTATGTTCCTCTGGTTCCCATCACTGGGCATATGGATCTGTGCGTGTGAGCGCCTCTACTGGCCTTATGGGTTCAATTCTTTAGTTCCACCCTTCTTGAAGACGATGTACCGCTTCTCAGAGACAGTACACTGTCATGTGGTGCCTACTACTTAAAAGTGAGTCTCTGTTAAAGGAAAACTCCAGTATTTCTTAACCTGGGCCCTATTTTTTTCTTTCCCGATCTTTTTGGGTCCTATTTTGACTAGGGACAACAACGATTGTAATCCTATGGGGCAAGCATCCACATCAAAGTAAACATCAAAGCTTGTTTTCACCACTGACAGGCTCATACTGTTATTATATGTGTCTGACAACATGGAGAGGATCCCTACAGAGACTAGACCTGTGTCTGTTTATCTCAATAACTGTAAAGAAACTGACTTTCTACATTAATTAGTTCATCTGGACTTAACCGAAAGAACAGAAAGGTAAACTAATGACTGTAGAAACAGTTATTTTCTATAATTCCTTCACAGCTATAGAGGTAAACAGACAAAAATACGAACTATTACTGCAATGCAGACTAGAAACTGTTTTTCTAAAGGTCGCAATTGAGGCCGTTGTTGTGGAAATATTGGTCCTGTTGCAAGACGTCCCACCAGTCTGAACCACTAGTTGCAGTTCGTCACGATACTTTAGTCAGACCTGACCTTTACACTTAGAAGACTAATGTGCTATGAATGCAGGGATAAAAATAGGCCTGTATGTCACAATGCACATTTACCTGTTTATCTGTTACCAGTGGAACACCTGGACAGAATGGGAGGTGTGGTTAATGGCACCGGTGTCACATCACAGCAAGCTTCCCTGGAATCGTAAACCCATGATTTTCTCAGTAAGTAGTGAGTGGAAGTAGTGATTGCACTTCCTTTTATACACCCACACCTTTTGATGGATATTTAAGTGTTACCCTGCTGCTGGAATTGTCAGTCTCACAGACATCCACACATAGGCACACACCCTCATACACAAGAGACATGTCTAGGCTTGATGTGACAGAGACTTTTCATGGCATCTCCTTGCCAGGCCACCTCCATACTCAAGACTCACTGAACTATGCCACCCAGTTCCAGTTCAAGGACTCAGACACGCTGATTGTCTCCTACCCCAAATCAGGTAAGATAATGGCACACTTTGGCACACATCTGGTACAGCCTTGGATCTAATTTAAACTAAAGTGGCATATCAACTTGATCTCTCTTTCTCTTTCTCACTCTCTCCCCCTCTTCTCTGTCTGTCTTCCTCTCACTATCTTACTTCCTCAAACAGACCTAGACATGTCTTAAAATAGCTATGAAACCGAAATTGTTACAGCCTGTTATGTTATTCTGTGGTATATTTAAGTTTGTAATATGGATATTTACATTCGGCCTCCAGGTACCACATGGATGCAAGAGATGGTGACTTTAATTTTCAGTCATGGAGACCCCACTCCCTCCCAGACCCTGCCGAACTGGGCACGCGCCCCATGGCTGGAGCAGTATTACTGCCCGCACGTCCTGAGTTCCTCCCAGGGACCCCGGATCCTCACCACTCACCTGCCCTACCACACACTGGCTCCAGCCCTCAGAGGATCCAAAGCAAAAGTGAGTGCATCTGAAAAACAAGGGAAACACCCTTCACACAACCTCTGTGAGATGTCCATGCTCAACATTTGGGTTATGTGCCGTTTGTGTTTACTGGGCAGAGCATTTCATACCTATAAATGCAGAGAAGTGTAATCCATTTTGCTGACTTACAATTCTCCATCCTTTCCAGGTGATATACATCGCAAGAAACCCCAGAGATGTTGCTGTGTCGTATTACCACTTCCATAACATGGCCAAATTCCTCCCTGAGCCAGGGTCATTTGAGGAGTTTCTCAGCAACTTTTTAAATGGAAAAGGTCAGCAGACACAACACTCACTCCTGTGTTTGTATGTTAGATGGCATTGATTTCCCAACTTCTTTGTCTTGCTTTTATTTATGATGTTTTTATGTTTGTAGTGCACTATGGATCTTGGTTTGATCATGTGAAAGGCTGGACCGATCCAAAGAAAAACATTGAAAACTTTTTCTTCATTACATATGAAGAGATGTGCAAGGTAAGGTTCTCTCTAGTGTATAAATGTAGGCTATTTTTAGGCGAAATCAGTGAAATACATTTGCTCCTGATTCAGTTAGAACTCAATGGCAAATTCTCCTAAAATAAATTATTTACTGTCATGCACTGATTAAAATGTGACAGTGGGTATGATTTAATAATGCTCAAACTACACTTGGAGTGTGTAGGTCAAGACAAAAACATTGTATGTAATGATCTGTATTATGATCCACTGGATTATTTAAGATTGTCCATTATAAGTCTCTGTCAAGAAGCAGGATTAGAGGAGCTCTTAACGTTTCTATCAGTATTCTGTCAGGAGGGTTAACACATGTGCTGTTCACCTGATAGGACCTGCAGGGCTCGTTACAGAGGGTCAGCGGCTTCTTGCAGTGCACCCTGCTGGAAGAAGAGATCAACTGCGCCCAAAAGCAGTGCAGCTTCAACAGCATGAGGGACAACACCATGGTCAACTACACGCTCGTCTCTCAGGAGATCATGGACCACAGCTGCGGGAAGTTCATGAGGAAAGGTGAGACTTGAGGCGTCCTGACAACAAACAGTGAGCGTAAACCGAACAGGGCACTCCCTCTTTTTTATGACATGCAGTTAGTTTCATTAATGTAATTTAGTGACATGTTGGGGAATTATGACTCACAGGGCTGTTGATTTAATGAATAATGACCTTGATGTAGTATCCTGTTCAGAAGAGGGTGCCACTTCCAAATAGGGCAGTTATGGCTATCAGCAATGAGTCTCTGATTGCACCTTGATGCTAATCATTTCCCAGCATCGATCAGTTAATAATTGTGGTAAACCTCCATTCACTTTTATTGGGTTAGAAGTTTGCTGGTGATGGTATTTAAACCAATATTGAGTTTAAAGAAACTGAATTTCAGAAGCACATTTTACCCTGATTCACCCATCACCCAAGGCCCGTTATGAGTTCATGGCACTTCATGGCAGTTTCTGTTTTCTATTTCAGGGAAGACTGGAGACTGGAAGAACACACTTTATGAGCATCAGAGTCATGTCTTTGATGCTGTGTATGAGGCACACATGCAGGACTCTCATCTGAGGTCGACATGGACAAATACAGATGTGTAGATGACAGGCATGTGTCCAGCTCTCACATACCCCTCCATCCTCCCTGAAGGCTAAGACATCTCCCGTCCCCAGATTTCAAGGTGCTGTCCTTGAAGGTTCTGACTAAGACTCTTACGTAATGCTATTTGAAGTGTGAAGGTCACTTTAACATTGTTGTTGTGTATCAGTATCATATTCAATGTATGTTAAAGTGAAATATAACATATTGAGCAAACTTCCCATGGAGACCTGCTGTTGATGGTTCTGTTTGTGAATTAAGTAATTAGGGCACCATATCTAAATGAATGCAGGAGTCTTGAATCTTTAAATAATAAACACCTCCAGGCTTGTCTGAACAAGCGCTCCAGTTAAATCATTCACCAGACTGGGGTTCTGGAACATGGTGCGCTGCCCGCTAGGTAGCGGTTTGCCTCTCAGTAAAAAAGTAAGAGAGAGAGAGAAAAGCTGTTTTTTTATTTCTTTACTAAGGTCTTGAATAAATAAAATCTTTATTGACCTTAAGTCTTTCACAGAGACCGTATTGGGCCCCTCAATCCAGCCCTTGAATAGATTTTTAGTACTGCTCCTGCTTTCAGTAATGATAGTCTTGACTGATATTTTGCCAATATTTGGTTTGTTTGTTTATTTTGCCTTGGTTCGATCTTAATGATTTTATGTTTTATGATTGTATTTATTATTTTTCTTTGCCTGTTTTCATGTGATGCTTTAATAATAAACTCAGTGAATACCTGATTGAAAAAAAACAAAAAACGTATTTGGCATTTACCTTATTTTTTAATTAATTAAATGTTTAATTGATATCAAATCAAATAATATCAAACTTTATTTATACGGCACATTTCATACCAGGAGGTAACACAATGCGCTGATAAACCTCTCAAAACATTTCAAGTATACAGCTTCAGTTGTCAGCTTATCTGTCTGAGTGGAAAATGTTACAACAGTTACATACACAAGCGTTTCTTAAAAGGAAGACAACTCTCCTCAACCATTTGTAGATTTAGCAGATGCCACTGCTCTATCAGTCAAATCATTCATTGTGGATGTCATTTTCCATTGTTGATGAATGACACAGCACCCAGCATCATTGCAGTCGACGCTAAAAGCCGCCACACTAGTGACGTGCGGTGAGGTTCGTGGCTGGTGAGGTACAGAAACCGGAAGTGATTACGTCATTCCAATCTCTAGTTGTTTAAAACATAGACATGTATACATACAAGTTATTGTCTAATACCAGGACTTTTAAACGATCGTTTTTTTTTTTTTCATTGTGATAAGTTATACGGTTCAATACTCAACTGACTTGTTAACCGAACTTTTACATAGTCATACGACTAAACTCACGGTGGTCAAACAGGGGACTGACGAACACTGCGATTGCTTGGTTCTTTAATTCCTGTATCATAAAGAAACAGTTGGCATAGGCAGCATTGCTGACAGGCAAACTTCCTCTGTCTCATTTTATACAACACATTAATCAAATAAAAGTAAACCAGTGCACAAACAATTCGAACAACCATGCACATATTATATTACACACATATAACACACATATTTCGCTTTTGGAGCAACATACCTGTATCATACACAAACAACAGTTGGCATACGCAGCATCTGCACAAGTAAAATAAAATGATAAAATACATCAGGCTCAGTATGGCAGCACGGGCAGCACGGTTAGCAAGCCAACGCTAGCTAACGGGACGTGAGAAATGGGAAGTTCCCAGCGAACTATAGCTAATCACAGTGTGTATATAAAATGAACCTCGTAGTCAAGTGACCGCTGACAGGCAAACTTCTTTGATCTCATTTACAGTCCAGACATTGTCACACGTTGAGAAGAGATGACAGGGAAAGAGCGAATTATCTTCTGTCCCGTCATTTGAAGCAAACCTTTGAGCTCCGGCATTGGTCTCCCATCATTGATCATTTCACGTTTGGACTGAAAGTCCAGTTTTGAGAACTGCTTCAGCTTAGCAATAAAATCGCCGTCAAGTAGAAGTGTAGAAGAAGAGCAACGTTCCCCAGCATAACCCCGACAGGTGCGTTCTCGCACGCCCCCTTCATTGAGGCAGAGGTACTGTGTGCCTCACCTACATGATTTTTCAATGCGTTTTGAGCTCAGCTCAAAGGTTCTACGCATGCGCACGCATGCGCAAAACCCAGTTTGGAGCGATTGCGCAATCCTAGGTGAGGCACTGCCTCACTATCTCCCATAGACAATACATGGTGCTGTCATGGTAAAAGGTGTCCGGGCACCAGAATTGGTCCGGGCGACGTCATAATGGCTTTCGAACGACTCTTGAGTGACAGTTGCTATACCAACGCTAGCATTACGTAACCCGGACAGTACGTAACCCGGACCCCTTTTGGCTATCAGTCAGTGAGTCTCAAGAGTCGTTCGAAAGCCATCAGCTACTTTTTAATCGCTTAATATTGTGCCTAAACGGACACTACGTAACCCAGACGCCTTTTGGCTATCAGTCAGTGAGTCTCAAGAGTCCTTCGAAAGACATCAGCTACTTTTTAGTCGCTTAAGATTGTTGCACAACGGGGGAATTGCTAATCGCTAACGAGATGCTAGTGGCTAAACCTATGTGCTTACTTACAGGAGACTGGCAGCCAATATTAAGCGACTAAAAAGCAGCTGATGGCTTTAGAACAACTCTTGTGACTATCTGACTGATAGCCAAAAAGTGTCCGGGTTACATAGTGACCTTTTAGGCACAATATTAAGAGACTAAGCTGTAGTTTTAGCTCAGTGGCGGCGCCAGAGATTTCTTTCTGCAGGTGCTATGGGGGTGCTCAGCGTTTTACCGAGGGTGCTATGAAATTAGGGTGATAGCATATTTGTCACATGGTTCTCTACTACAACACCTCCCCACATATCGTCATATCTGTTTACATGTTTGCTCTCTGAAGCGTCTTTGTGGTCCATGAAAAGCGCCATACAAATCGATTGTATTATTATTATAATTAGGGCTGAAACACACCAAACGGCAGACACTTCAAAAACGCCTTGGCAAAGTGCGGCGGGCAAAACATTCGCAGGATCACCAGGCTGTTTTGCCCGGCGCCTAGGAAGCGGAGCTGCGTGCGCAACCTGCCTGGGCCGAGTGTGACATTGATGAGCGGTGCGCCTCCGCACCTTGCGCTGGAAAGTTGAGAATAGTTCAACTTTTAAGTGCATCTAAAAAACGTTAGGAAGACGCAACGCGTGGCGGAGAAAAGGCGCACACGCAAGGCGCGCCGTACCATAGGAAACAATGCATTTGCTAGCGTCACGTTTTTAGAAACGCGTTTGGTGTGTTTCAGCCCTTTGGCTGCTTCCAACGGACGCGCACATAGCCGTGTTCCTCTGCGACGGTCACTGACAAAATGCATGCAGCATGTTATAGATTCCGCAATCCCAAATACTTCACTTACTTCATTGGGGGTTAAAGTTGGCGCCAGATGACCACCAGGTCACCACTATCATGTCTGACTAATTAAACTAAACATAAATAGTTCAATACATTCTAAACTAAAGAAGGCAAATTAGAATAGCAGATAGAATGAACTAAAACAGTCAAAGAGTCAGAAATGCTTTCAAAAAGTATATATTATTTCAGGTCAAAATCAATAAAAACATAGAAGCTTATGTATACCTGGCTAGCACAGACAGACTGCTCGTCCTAGGCTAGAATCTTTGATTTTTTAAGGCGGATCCAGTAAAACCCCCAAAAGAGACCGCATTCATTAATGTTACAAATCTACCAAGACCGTTCCACCTTAAATCTTAAACGGTGTAAAGATGCAGGCCCCTTTTAAAAGTGAATGAAACAAAACAGTAGGCACTCAAAACCCCAATAATCAGAGCTAGATCATTGTATTATTGTACAATACAATTCTTAAAGAACAGGCAAAAATGCAAACAAAACTATGCTGGAAAAGCAAAATCCGGGCAAGCCAGCAGACCAGGTGTAGCATGGCTAGCACCCTCAGTAGAGGTGTAGGGTTGATCTCTTTGACCACGACGTTCCTCTTCTTCTAAATCAGATTCAGATACCCCTTGCATTTCTTCTTCTTCAATGTCACATGATTCTTCTACTCGTGGATTTTTGGGTATCAAAAACCGATCCATTATTGTGAATTTGTTGATACTACCGCTTGACTTTGACTTTGACAGTGCACTAGCTCTCTTTCTCCTTCAATGGTCAGGAAACGTCAACGTCCACGCATGCGACGTGTCTGTGTCGTGCTACGTGAACAATCTGTTCATTTCAATCTGTTATTATTTTCTTTTGTGATTGAAATATTATTATCACACAATAAATTAAATTAAGAACGCAGAATTAAATTAAATAACAATAATAAATAAACCATTATTGTCTTGGGGGTGCTATGGGGGTGCTATGGCTAATCCAGGGGGAGCTATAGCACCCCCTAGCCCCCCCCTGGCGCCGCCCCTGTTTTAGCTACACCTGCCTTGCAGGTATCCTGTAGCAAATTTCAACAGGTTTCGCCGCTAGCATCTCGTTAGCGATTAGCAATTGCTCCGTTGTGCTCTACAGTTAAAGGTGCTGCAAACAATTCCCTGTTTTGTGAAAATGTAATTGTGGGTGCCGTCAGATATGTCTAAAAATCACAACACATTAAGGACTTTCTTAGAGCAACACAACAATTAATCGCTAACAAGATGCTAGCGCGAACCTGAAATGTGATTACTTTGATACTATAACAAACTAGCGAGTCAACAACTTTCCCAACACAGTCAAACATCAAGCACATGGTTGTTTTGCTTGGTTTATGGCAGGTCAAATACAGGCAAGCTGGTCTCAGGTAGAGAAGTATAATGGGAGATGCTCTGGGGTAAATTGCGTTATTGAGGTATTTAATATAAGTCTGTCACTTCCAAAAAAGTGTCCGGGTGACGTAATGCTAGCGTTGGTATAGCAACTGTTACTCAAGAGTCGTTCGAAAGCACCCGGACACCTTTTGCCATGAGAGCGCCTCACCTGACCGCACGTCCCTTGTTTTCTCCCGTCTATTTGAATAGGACATGCGCAAATTCAGCAAATTCAGCGATTTTGATTATAAAAATGCTCGAAATGATTGGAATCATGCAGAAATTACACCTATACCACAGATTAGTAGAGACATATGAATACATACTCTCCTTGAGTGGCATGAAGAGGAAGTCTGACCTTCCTTCCACTAACGAATGAGCATGACCGATGAGTATGACTGTGACTCAGGGACGTGCGGTCATATGAGGCAGGTGAGGCAGAGCCTGTCATCTTGAAAAGTAAAAAAAATAAAAAATAATCATAAAATAAAATAAATATTCATATGTCTCTACTAATCTGTGGTATAGGTGTAATTTCTGCATGGTGGAGGCGGTGGTGGGATGGGGGTGGGACCCCCCCCCCCCATCCCACGCCGCCTCCACCAGTCCTGTGGTTCCCCTTTTATGAAAAACAGCTGTAGAAGAGGTAGCACAAGCATTTCCATCTGCTGCTGTTACACAGCACAGGGGAGAGATGCTTCACTGAGAGCCTGAGTGTTTCTTTGACAGTTCTCTTAACTCTGATTCAGTATCTGATACTCTATCAATAGGGTTCAGAGGGAGTGTTGCACATGGCCTCATAAGTGGAGTCACTTGACATTTGCATTTTAGGAGCAAATAGCAGTGTGTGTGTGTGTGAGAGAGAGCATGTCTATGTGTTTGTGTGTGTGTGTGTGTGTGTGTGTGTGTGTGTATGAGTGTGTCTATGTGTTTGTGTGTGTGTGTGAGTGCGTGTCTGTGTGTGTGTGTGTGTGTGAGCGTGTGTCTGTGTGTTTGTGTGCGCGAAAGTCCTTGTTTGTGTGTAAGGTGTCTTTAGGTGTGTGCTCCTCATTGCTCACAGACTCTGCTTCCCTGCAGAGGAAAGAAGAAATTGAATGAGAGACAAAAAAGCCTGTCGGACAGGCCCAGCTGAGCGGAAGGAGAGCAAGTGATGCAGGCTCCAATAATAGATGCCAGGACAGGAATAGAGCCGCATCGCTGTCCCCAGGGAAGTGCCACCACGCTTAGGCCTCAAACAAAGGCAACAGCCAGAGACTGAGTGAGGGACACCTACTGTTGACTACAGGTGGGCGAGTATGAAACCTGTGATTAGAGGATATTTCACCCCAAAGAGAGGGAGGACTTGAATAGTGTTTAGATGGCTCTTCTTTCACAGTGACAGGAGGAGTCTGGAAGGAGGGAGAGCACGTCCTTCAAACCACCAAAAAGAACCAAAACAATTATTATCAAACCACTTAATATGTCACATATCCTCTGAAGCCTTCCACTGATTTTGTATGAGAAAAAAAAAATCAGACCACCTCAAAAACAAAAGTCTACTCAAAACTGCCTGAAGACAAGAAATAGAATCCTATTTGTTCTGAGATACTGTGGGATTTATCATGGTAACATAACCATACAGTCATTTAAATGGTTCTACCTAGGTCCAGGTCCTTCTACAATGAAGTTCAAGAAGTGATAGATGGGATGTCACTACTTTTCCTTCTTCCAAGACACCGGTGAAAGTTTTCTTTTTCTGACAGGGTGTGGCTGAGTTTGCAGGGAATGCATGGGAATACAATGTGACAGGATGAAACATTCAAAAGTGTTTTGTATAGCTGTGTGTCACTGCACATTGTTTTTCTGAAGAGAGTGTGAGCAACAATAGGACCGCTGGAGAGTTGGCATGTTGTCTGTATCAGCACATAGTTAAAAGATTCTGAATGACCGTCGCAGCTGTTTGAATGAAACATGTTCTGCAAAAGTTATCTCCTCTTGTAGTCATTTCTTCATCAGATGCTTCTGTATTTTCTCTATTGCAAGAACCTTACCAGCTCTTTAAGACTGGATTTCCCGTCCAACAAAGATTGCTTTGAAAACCCTCAACTCCTTCATCAGTGCTTTTCAGTGAGGGCAACAGGTGCGTTTCCAAGGAAATGTACTTAAGCTCCTTTGATGCAGTTTAATTACACTCTGCAGACCGAAAATTGGGTACTTGTTCCCTTGTGTACATTTCTATGGAACAGGTCTTTACATGTTCTGTTTTCAATTCTTTACTAGCAGTGTACAGATTTGTCAGAGCAAAATAGTGGAGCTAACTACAGTTGTATCACTCAAGGTGAGCAGCCTGCCTGTCAATTTGAATGTGTTTTCTTATAGCTCATTGAAATCGATGAGTCTTGGCAAACATCATAACATAACTAGGTAGAACTGTGGGGATTTTATGTTGTGTTGTTACAGTGAAACCAACACTGATGTCACCAACAGTCTCTCCTCCTGCTTTTTCTTGTTTTTTTTTTTTGCTTTAAAAAAATGCTTGAGCAAAGGGATAGTCAAACTATGTTTGTTGAAAGATGTCAGGCTGATTGCAACAGACATTGACGTTGCAAGCCATATGCTGTGATATGCCAACAGTCTGTAATCAAGCACACACACAAGTGTGGCCTGCCACAAACTTTAGCCATCAGATAATTGCTATAAAACAGTGTACAGTGAAGAGGCATCTCTATAATCAGTTTTCCACACTTTGTTTTCTTCTGATGGATAATGTCGCAGACAGGGCGTTCATTTTTTACGTTCATTTAGGCTCACTCCATGTAAAGTTCGTATGAATGTTTGACCTACCACGCTTCAGTGAAGTGTAGATCACATGTCAGGCGTAACTGCTTCCCAACTCATATACGTCCATCTCTCAGTGAGCACACAGGCCACATGGGCCAGGCCAGTGGCCATCGCAGGGACACTCAGGGCAACTATATGACATGCTGTGGTTGTTTCCCTCACATGTCCGCAGGAAGCCATGGGCAATAGCAGTGTGTGTGTGTGTATGTGCGGATACGTTTGCATGTGTGTTTGTGTGTGTAAGACAGAAACAAAGAGACAGTGACAGAGAGCGAGAGAGTGGGGGAGAGAGAGTGAGAGAGAAAGAGAGAGAGAGGGAGAGGGAGAGGAAGAGAGAGTGAGAGCCTCCAAGCTTTAAGGAGTTCATCCTGATTAAATGTGAAAGCCCTCTGTCAGGGGTGTGGGGGCGGCTGAGAGGATCACCAGGGGAGTAAGACATGAATGTGTGTGCGCTGGATGAGCGAATAGAGCCTGCTGTAGAATACACATCAGTCTGGGCGTGTAATGGCTAAAGTAGCAACACAGAGAGGGAGTGAGAAAGAGAGAGGGAGAGATAGAGAGAGATATGCTTCTGACTCTTGTTTGCCTGATGCAGTATGGGGGGGGTGCAGGGCAGCCGTCAGGACATTTGCATGCCATTTGAACCCTGTCCACTCCTGTTTAACGGAAGCATACTTACCCTTTCCTGTCAAGACCAGAGCAAGAAAGGCACTCAGAGACCAGAGTAGTGTAAAGCTGTAACACAGTCTATAAGGACATTCAGTTATTTTACAATCAAGCACATGAAAGAACGTAGACAAATTTGAACATAGGAAAATAATTCAAAAGTAGAGTGTGTTTAATCAGTTAACAAAAAGCATGTGGGTTTTAAGTCTAGACATTGGCCACAGTGGGAGCACCTTTAGTGACACAAGGAATTTGGTCCAGAGCTGATCAGCATAGCAGCTCACCATGTTTAGTTCTCACAGTAGGTATTCTCCAGTGATCTGAGAGGTCTTGCAGGTGTGTACTGCTTAAACATATCTGATAGGTATTTTGGTCCTGCCCCATTATTGGAAGCTAAATATCAGAGTAATGTGGTCAGTTATTTTTTGTAAGAACTCTGGCTGCAGCTTTTTGATGTTTTTTTTTATTTTTTACAAACAATAACACTAGGACTGATGTTTTGCCTTAATCTGTATGAAGGGGTATGTTATTTCAAACCTTAATGAGAGCTGTTTCAATATTGTGATTAGCATGGAAGCCTGACTGAAAGTAGTATAATCAGAATACCCATTTGGCGTTAAGGAGGTTAGGTAATTAAAAACAACTTTTTCAATGATTTTGCCAACTAATGGTAGGTTTGATATGGGCAGGTGATTGAAGAATCTAGATAATTATTTTTAAGTAGGTGCGTTGTCACAGCCAGAGAGCATTGATACATTTTAAGTTTTGAAGAAGTGTCCATCGCTGAGCATAACGTTCCTCCACATGTTCAGGTTCCAGTGCACGTGTTGCCGACACCAGCGCAAACGGGCCTGACGGTGAAGGGCAGTCATGGCAGCCCTCCTGGCAGCCCTATGAGACCGGAGATTGGCTGCGTGCAGTCTTTTCCGGATTGTCTGTGCAGAGACCCGTCAGTCATATCGTCCTCAGTGACGGGAGGTGATAATGACGGCTGCTGCCTGCCATTGATATTGGTTTTCTTATCTTGTGCTCGTGATATCCATTTGGCTTTGTGCCATTCCAGCTATAGCCTTCTTGTTGTTGTACTCTTGTGTCATTTCAGGGGAGATGGTTTGATAGACCACCTCTGTTTCAGCTTATGAGGGCAGATGTTTTGTTTCCAAAGAGAGGGTTGTTTATCTGAGGGGGGCTTATCAGAGTGCCCCAATGTCGCTGGGTGATGGATGGAGAAAAGATAGTTGTTGCTTAAAACTTTCCCTATCTAGCTGAGTTCTGTGCTATTTTGTCTAAAATGTGATTCACTGTGATTCCAGAATACGTTGAAATTGTCTATAAAATACATCCCAATTGAAAAACACGTTTTTGCGAGCCATGTATTCAGGCTGTAGCAGCCAGTAAAACTTTTGAAAGGTAGCATGTAATCATCCCTTTTCCAACTACATGTCTGACATCACCAGAAGTCACCTGCATGAAATGCCCTGTATTGTTATTCCTACGTGGCTTCTTATTACAGTGCATGAAATGCCCTGTATTGTTATTCCTACGTGGCTTCTTATTACAGTGCATGAAATGCCCTGTATTGTTATTCTTACGTGGCTTCTTATTACAGTGCATGAAATGCCCTGTATTGTTATTCCTACGTGGCTTCTTATTCTTTGTACCTTTTTCTGCCCTTAATTCAGCTCGAACTTTGTTCAAACTTTGTCGCGTAGGTCTTATAAAGGACACCTGTGCTACGTATTTTTCCTTTTTCTAAACTTTATACTTTCTAAGATATTAAAGAAAAACGAATACAAATTCTCCCATAGACTTGCATTGGGCCATTGTGACATCATAATAGGGTCATTAAAGTGGCTTGCACCTGTGCTTCACTGACACCTGCGCCAAGGTTCCAAGGCACCTCGCCTCTCTGTCCCTCTCCTTTCAACTGTATAACTAGGAATATTATTACTTCCTTCTTCCACTCTTCTTTCCTTCTTCCACTCTTCTTTCCTTTCCTCTTTCCTTCTTCCACTCTTCTTTCCTTCTTCCACACTTCTTTCCTTTCTTCTTTCCTTCTTCCACTATTCTTCCTTCTTTCACTCTTCTTTCTTTTCTTCTTCCTTTCTTAACTTTTGCATTTCATGCACTGGTATTTCCTTCAGGAAATGCATTTTCTAGTTAATATTTGATCTCTTTCTACTTTCAGTGTCTTCCCTCAGAAGATCCTCTCCCAAGTCTCTGAGGCATTCAAATCTGTTCTGGAGCCTTAGAGGCTGAGGGTTTCCTCTGGGACTACGAGCACTATTGTAGGCCTGGGAGTATGACAGTACACTAATATAAACAGACACACAATATTGTCCGACTTAAATGGTAATATGGACACACACACAGTTCTAATGTCCCAGTTTTTATCACTTGTTTTTTTTTGACTGCCATCAATTTGACTGTATTCTACTTGGCGATAATAACTTATAATTAATTAATGGAGACTCCATGGATGTTCACAATTATGCCAATCAGCTTGCTTGAGAGGGATGCTTAATATGATCTAGGTCACCAACATTGACAGACAGTTGTCTTATTCATGTATTCATTAATTGATATTCACACACACACAGGCTTCACACACACTCTCACACACGCGTACACACACACACACACACACACACACACACACACACACACACACACACACACACACACACAGGTTCACTCTCTCACACACACACACACACAAAGGCTTCACACACACTTAGACACACACACACACAGGCTTCACACACATTTAGACACACACACACACACACAGGCTCACTCTCTCACACACACACACACACACACACACACAAAGGCTTCACACACACTTAGACACACACAGGCTTTACACACACTTAGACACACACACACACACACACAGGCCAGGCTCACTCACATGTCTGAAACATGTGCCTGTGATAAACGGGGATGTTGACGTGTGCTTTGGCTATCAGTGTGTTTAATTTAGGCCAGATGAGAAGGCCTGCTTTATTCCTTTATTCCCCCCATCTCATTATTTGTCTGTAGTTCTGCAGAACCCAACAAGTGTGTACTCAGCTGCTTCAGTGTCTCTCTCTATGTCTATTCAATGAGATGGTGCAGCAAAACAACCAATTCAATATGTGGCTTTTCATCCAGGAAGGTGTGTCTGTCTGTGCGTGTGAGTGTGAGTGTGAGTGTGAGTGTGCGTGTGTGTGTGCGTGTGCGTGTGCGTGTTAGTGTGTGTGTGTGTCTGTGTGTGTGTGTGCGTGTGCGCGTGTGAGTGTGTGAGAGAGATACAAGAAAAGTACAAAACATTGTAATACTGCACCCTGCTGTACGGACCTGAAAGGAACCACTTTTCTAAACCAATGGCGGAACTGGAAGTGGCCTGAAGGTTTCTGCGCTTTGCAGAAATATAATATTTATTGAAAGGACCCTGTCTTGGTAAAACTTATTAGGAACTCAACCTTAGTTCCTGTTTTTTTTTTTATGTTATACTGTTATCCATCAGGTAGGCTGACCTAGGTTCATTTCTTTGGATGCCTACAATCTGTTTTGATTATTATTATTATTATATTACGTATTATTATTATTACTATGATGAAAATCATTTTTTAATAACTGGTTTCTTCTAGGAAACTCAGGGGCTAGAGTGCTGTTATGGGACTTACCAGCATGTTAGACCGAACTGGTTCAGGGACCGAGTGCCAAGCTGCTGTGCGATCTCAGTATAACCATTAAATCCAGTGCAGAGGCTGGATGGCAATCCAATATAATATATAATACAATATAACATATCTGCTACATCGTGTCTAGCCCGGGTGATTAGCCAGGTACCTCAAGACGTGTGGGGGTGGTGTGGAAGGTGTGGGGGTACTAAAGGAAAATAATATTATTAATTAAAATTACCGTCAGCAGATTTATATGCATCTAGGTCTACATTTTCATCCAAGCCTTTGTGCTTTATTCTGGTTCCTCTTTTCAGTGGCAGCCAGGCAGTAGTGAATGGTAAAAGGATGAGCTGTCACAGATGTCTGATTCATTGAGGTAGCCCATTCTTACCTGCTTGGGTACGGAGGTGACATATGAGGGGGAGCACAGTGGGCTGTAGCCTTGAAGCACTGCTTCTGCTAACACTCCTCTAATGCACTTGTTGACATTTGACGCCCAGGGTTTGCCTCTGTGTGCTCAGACCATGGCAACTGTAAGACCGAACTCATGCCGTCTCTGGGAAACCATTCATAATGCATCATGCCAGACACATGCACACACACTCACACACACCATACATATTTACGGAAAATCACCACAGAATAGCCAATGATTGTCCAGAGTTCATTTATAATGGTACCTGAAAACAAACGCCTATCACTTTCAAGGGTAATTCGTGTTTTATGGTTCTCATTGTTTCCTGTTGAATCTTGAATTGGCAGATTGCCACATACAACACAAGCATCACAGAGAAAACACTGCTGATGTCAGTCATGTTTAACTATAATGCAACATGTCCTCTTGTTTGTTTTGTAAACAACTACATACAGTCGAGTATTTTTCCGTAGTCAAAGCCCTCTATTGCATGGCAGAAGACATCTGTAAGTGTTCCTTTTGCAGTGAAACTGAATAAAAACATTGCATTGTAGCTAACATAGTTCTTACACAAGCACATTCTCTTCAATCCTGGTTTTGAGTTAAGCACAGAGTAAAATCATTTAATCTTTTACATAAGAAGAAGCAGTTTGTCCTTGTGAAGTCATCCACAAAGAATATGGCAAAATTACGATGGCTTTCACTCCTTCTGCAAAGAGTAGGAGGTCTTTTTCATTTCACACTTACAAGGGAAGCTGAACAACGCATCCCGTTTCTGCCCAGACATGTTGCAGGGATTTCTGTGTCACACAAGGGTCTTGTTTTGAGACAGCCTTCAGCTTTCAGTGAGCTTGTTAAAGTTGCTAAGAGACTGAACATAATGAATTAATAGTGCGTATATATGTGATGTAATTGTGCGGAATGTGATAAAAGCATGAAACTTGGTACACAAGTGGGATAAGATGAGCCAATAGGTAAGTTGACCAACCAATTGTATCTGGGCAGCCATACATAGTTTTTGTCATGTGACTCTAAATTTAGTTTGCATTCTCCTTTTACATCTTGCTGGGAAAGAAAGATATCTGACATGAAAAGTAATTTATCTCAGTTTAAAAAGGTAAATCAGATATGTTGATGAACTGGCTAGTTCATGTGAGTGAATTAGGGCTCCATAGTCATGTGCTTGTAGCCATAGCTTTTGTTTACCTCCTTGTGGATGATGCAGAAGCATCACTCGTTTTGCCACACATGTTAGTGTTTATGTTATTGGCTACAAAGTTTGAGATTATACGGATATTCAGAACATTATGTGACATGTCAGTGGTGTTAGGATAGGTTAGGTCACATGGTAGGGAAAGCACGCACTTGTGATGTCGTTATCTGCGGCTGATTGGTTAAAAGAAACCTCACCTACCATGGCACGGTGGCTCAGTTGCTTGCACTGCTTGCACTGCTGCCTCACAGCAAGAAGGTCATGGGTTCGCTTCCCACAAGGGGTGCTGTTGGCTCTGGAGGACAGGTCCTCCCCAGAGTGCACAGTGCTCAAGTGGGCTATGTCCCGGCCTTTCTGTGTGGAGTTTGCATGTTCTCCCCGTCTTCACAGGGGGTTTCCTCCACTAAGGACCCCAACAGAAAAAACATGCAACATAACAGAACACATGTCTATCCCTGACCAAAGATGGACAGTTCACTTCACTTGGTCCCCGGGCGCTACAAGCCGCCCACTGCTCCTGGGGGGGGTCCTTGAGGAAGGACAGTCCAGGATGGGAAAAAGCAGAAAATAAATTCACCGCGACCTCAGGCTTACCTGCGTGTGTGTCCTGTGTCGCCTCCATATATGCACGTGTGTGTGTCGTGTGTGCCATTAAAAACCTGACAAAGGTCTTAATTATAAAATATTATATTTTTACCTAGAAGGCTCACAATTAGGTAAGGCCCTTTGCAGGAGCAGAGGCCTATTGTTTCCCTTCCTTTTGGTTTGTAAAATGTAAGTCCTTGGGCTGTGGCATTTGGATTCAGAGTTTCTGATGTATATTTTGGATAATCACTACGAAATAAAAGGAATAAAAGAAAACTGAACTAACTTGATAAGAACCCAAGCTTGAGCTGGCTAGAGCTAGTGTTTGGAGGGCCCAGAGGAAGCCATCGGGGGAGTGGGACCCATAAGTGTTCTCTCACTGGGCTTTGCCAAGCTGGCATGACATGCACTACTAATGTTAATTAGGTTAACACAGTAGGTCCCACTTCCACACATTCCACGTATGGCACACATGTAGGTTAGTTGTTAGGCATTTGTTTTTTCGGTTTGGGGCACACTGTTTCAACTGATTGCACACATCCTGAACTTGTGTTGTATGCATTGTTTCTATTTCTATCTTATATTCCCTTGGCTATAGGTCACCTTAAGTTAAAAAAAAATGGCTCTTCTGACCCCACTCTCCCCTAAACTTAGTTTTGGTTATGGGGGCCATCTTTGATTTGGCCCCCAGGCAAGATTACAGCCATTTTCAATATGGCTGCCACTGGTCATAATCTTGACCTGAGAAAGTCGACAGAGTTTTTTCATATGATAAAAGGCATTTTTTGTTTTCTTTTCATGTTATGAGTGCTGTAACTACAAACAACCACTTATATGAACAAATAAAAACTGTTATATACGTTATATAGATGTGATGTCCAAGGGAGGAGGGAAACAGCCACAGTGAAGGAGTTCCTGACCAGCTTCTTATAATTAGTTATTATGTAATTATATTTACATTTACTCATTTGTCAGACACCTTTATCAAAAATGACTTACAGTTGAGGAACAAAAATCAAGCTACAGTAAGTCAGAGGACCTGTTAAGTGTGATTGCAGCAGTACCCGCTCTAGGCGAGCATTAGTGATTTAAATTTAATGTGAGCACACATGGGCAGCCAGTGGAGATTAATAAGCAGCGGAGTGACATGTGACCTTTTTGGTTGATCTCAAACCAGACGTGCCAAAGCGGTCTGAACCATCTGTAGGAGTTTTTGATATTGTGCTGGATGGATGGATTGGCTGGGATGACCAAGAGATCTGTCTAAGAGAGGTTAGGTTGAAGGTAGCATTCCTTCATCCATGTGGAGATATCTGAAAGGCAAGCTGAGATCCACAGTGACACCACAGAGTCATCTGGCGGGAATGACGGGTATAGTTGGGTTTCGTCTGCCACAAGATACGCAAGTGCACAAGAGGCCACAAGATACTTAAGTAGAGAGGTGGACCCTTGCGGCACCGCTGTAGAGAGGCGATGAGATCTGGATGTTTGCCAGTGCCATGACACTTTGATTGAATGCCCTGTGAGGTAAGACTCAAACCAAAAGTGTGGGTTATTTGAGATGGCCATGTCAGAAAGTATGGATAGCAGGATGCGGTGCTTCATCATGTCAGAGGTTGCTAAAAGATCCAGCAAGACAAGAATCATGAACTGGGCTGCAGCTCTTGCTGCCCTTAGAGCTTCTCTCAGAGACAACAGCTGTTTCAGTGGAGTGGCCACTTCTAAAGCCTAACTGATTTGGAACAAGGAGATCATTCCGTGAGAGGAATTCTGAAGGATGACATCGGCATTGCCTTCCCTTCACACATGGCAAGGCAATCAACGTTACGCCATTAAAATACACACTCAAGCATCGCTTGACGCTCCCCACTCACCGACTCTAGTCTTTTCTGACAAAGTTAATTTACTGTAATGTTATCTGACTAGGTTACAAGTTAGAAAAGCAGAAAAGCCAGAGAAAGCCTTGGGCCACGACGAACAATAAAGAATATTAAGAACATTCACACTGTTCAAATAGAATAATTTCATCTGAGCAGTAAGAGGTAACTGTAGATAGCAAAGATCAGCTTACCACTTGCTAGCTGATATAAACAAAAGTTAACTGTTATTCAATGCAGTGAACAAAATGTAGTGTGCTTAATATTTTAAACGTGTTTTATTCTATTGAGGGGTACAAGTGCAGACATTTAGTTTGAATTAGGTTAACCATTCCAAAGTACTTACTGGAAAACAGATTTTATCCAATCACGTTTTGTTCTCCATGAAGCTTCAGTCTTCAGGCATTTACCTAACTGTGTGCCAATTGTCATGCTTTTATCGCAAAGTGATAAAGTGCTGCGCCACAAGAAATCGTGTGTTTTAATTTCCCTCTCATTCTCTCTCTCTCTCTACGGCTGGGGATGAACCAAAACGCATTGTGCCGTGTCTTGATTTAAATCAAGCTAAGGGGCTGCCTGTGTGTGAGTGCTGAGCCTGATAACTGAAGCTCACTGAAGTACAAAGACTCACATTTGCATATTTTATATTCAAGCAAATGTATGCGCAGGGCTTTCACTCCTCTCTGGTCTCTGACTGTCGCCGCCCTGCTGGACATTTTGCATTGCCTTGTCATATTTTTGTGCCATGTGGTTTTGTTTGCATTTTGATGCCACGTGCTTCTGTCTGCTCTTGTCCCCGCCCCTCACTGATTTAGCTCATTACCTGTTCTGTTATCTCCCCCGATTCTTGTTTTCACCTGTCTGGTTAATTGTGTTGTGTCTTGTGTTTTACATATTCTCCACTGGTTCGTCCTGTTTACCATTTGTTCGATGTTTGCTACTATGTTTTTGCTTGCTCGCTTTTGTGCTTGATCACATTTTGTATATTGCCTTTTTTCTGGATTTGGGCTTAGTCTACTTTTTTACTTTGTTGGTCTGTCTAATTTTTAGTTTCCACGTATTCTTGTTGTAAGTAAATCTCCTGTGCTTTCCCTGACAGTATGAACTGGCCACAAAAAGACCCAGCTGACACTGAACTCCCCTGGGAAGAACTTGAGCAGGTGACTCATCTTTTTGAAAGACTTAATACTTAATAATGCTTCCAAAATGTGTCTGATGATGCTTCTGGCAGGGGCGGAGATCCCATTTCATTGTAGGGGGGGACAATACATGGTAAAATTTCGGAGAGTAATTCCGGGGGGGGGGGACATGAAAAAATTGCTTTCACGAGAGCTAGCATAACTTAGCTGCTAAATACCGAATTCTCAATAACATTTACAAACAGAAATTCGAAGTCATTTTTAAATCCTCTAAATGGCATTAAATGTACTAACACAAAATATCTACTCACAGACAAATAATGTCCAAAGTTCAAGAGAACTTGATGCTCAAAATAAGTTCTAAAACAGTTCAATTTGACCTATCAATAAGCCCCGCCACCAATATTTACTGTTCCTAACTCGGACAAGTTATCCGAGCTGACTAGAGTCAATGGCAGCTATCAGTGTCAAAACGATATCCCAAGAGCCTCGAGACAACTTTTGGAGACTAGAGTGGCTTCTAGATTCCGTCTAGAAGCCATCAAAAGGGCCTTCATACTGCAATGGAGGGATATGCATAACATTTAAAACATAGATATATGGTGGATAACACGCTTACATTTGAGGCGAGAATTTACAGATTACACAATACAAGAGGGAGAATCCGCATCTCACGGTCATCACGATTGCAGATACATATATCCAATACCAGCATTGTTCAGGCACCGCAGGGAAAGATTAAATGAATTTACCTTCAGTTAATTTAACTAATCTGGAGAGGCACTGAGATGTAGACCTACCTTTATTAACTAACATTAACCTGCCCCTGACAGGACAGTGTCCTAACTGTCTAGCTAGCTATCCTAACGGTGTTAATTACCGGCATGCGTGTGTTATTATCAGCAAACGTTCACGTTGTCATGTCAATCCATCATTAAACTTATGTATACTTGTGCATATCGATTGTAACTTCGTAAAAGGAGTTTAGAAAAAACTTTAACTGCGTCAGTGGGAGAGAGGAGGAAACAGTCTCACTGTCTGACCGTGTACTTGGCTAATTGACTGAAACACGGAGCTGCCGGTAGCCCCGCCCGGTGGAAACAGCATGTGAACCAAACCATTTTAAGGAATAGGGGGATCATGATTTTTCAAAACTTAAAAACACATTGTTTTACGTTTATAATTAGCACACCTTGTGTTGTCGTGCATTTATTTCAAATTACTATATTTAAAAAAAAAAATGTTTTGTTTCCAATGATTGTTGGGGGGGACAACTTTATGGTAGGGGGGGACACGTCCCCCCCGTGATCTCCGCCTATGGCTTCTGGGCATGGCTAGGATCCTACAGTCCTATCTGGGACTCACCATGTGACACCCATGCTGGGCTTAGCATGGAACCTGTAACCCCTGACCAACTAGCCTCCTGCCCTGTGTCAACTAGCCACTCCTCCAGCATGCTAGCATCAGACCTGCTTTTCCTCCAGTAATCCAGTTGGCTAGCACAGAACCTGGATCTACGACATTGTGCCTCTCAGCTGCCCTGCGCTTCAGAGATCTCGTGCCATGGAGGTTCCGCCTCCCAACACCATGGTTCCTGTTTCCGAGTTGGTTGACTCCTCATCTGTTACTGAGTCGGCTGACAACCTACCTGCTCGTGAGTGTGTGCGTCAGAGTGTGAGTGTGTGTCTGAGTCCACCCCTGAGTCTGCATCTGCCACTTAGCCTGAGTCGGCCCCTGAACCTGTTTCTCAGCCCGAGCCCGTTGAGTGCCAGAGTCTGGTTTTGTTCCTCTTTCTGAGCCCGAGTGTCCCTATTCCTCTCAGTGCTGGTTACTGTGCCTGTCTGAGTCTCAGGGTCTATACAGTCATGAAAAACCTGGAAAAGTCATGGAATTTAAAAATGGTAATTTCCAGGCCTTGAGCCTTTTTTCAAGTTTTTGGAAATCTAAATATGCTTTAAAAATAACTGTATATTAGAGTATATGTGGTTCAGATAAGATCGAGCTGAGAAAAATATAAATTGGTGAAAAAATACTTGTTTACGGGCAGATCAGTCATGTCTTTTGACATTATGTTGTTCTCTGCATGGGATAATGTCAGAGTCTGAATTGCAGCTTTACTTTACTTTGTTGTTCAGTCTACTCCCGCCTCTGGAGTTGTGCATTTGAGTCCTCTCTCCCGTGATATCCCTGACACAGGGCAGCGCTTGTGTAGCTTGTCAGATGCTCAAGACAGATGATCAATGGTCATACACACTCACACACAGTGACACCACCTTTCAATGCTAGTGACAGGTGCCCTTATTGTAAGCTTATGAATCGTGTCCGCCTCATAAGTTTAACAGCTGTGAACATTGTTTTGAATTATTGACTGCAGACTGAGAAAGTCTTGCACCCAAGAACAATTAGTTTAGGTCAGCTGCAATATATTGCCAGCGTCTGAAAAATACTGATGATCTCTCATGACACTAATCCAACCAAAAAACACTGGAACATTCCTTTCAGAGGGATGGTGCCAAAGAATCAGAGAGTGTAGTTTCCAGTCTTTTAAAAGGTCAGGAGGTACATTAATGGTGGACATGGTTGAGAGCAGGACTAAAAATGTAAGTCTGGGTAAGCTAGGCCCTCTTGGGATCCAAAGCGATGCCTCTCTCTCTCTCTCTCTCTCTCTCTCTCTCTCTCTCTCTCTCTCTCTCTCTCTCTCTCTTTCTTTTTCAGGGAAGAAGGGAGCTTATGTAATTCTACCCGCTCACCGGCAAACACAGGTAGGAGTGTGGCAGCAGACAGCCTGGATTGTTATAACTTTTGACAGGCCCATAAATAATTGAACTTCAGAAAGTATACTTTTGTACAGCTCCTTATTAGGGTTGATCTAAAACTTGTGGGCATATGGACACATAAAGATCAAACAAAAAAGAAAAATACACAAAGATACAAACACACAAAACACAACACACACTGTCACTCACTTACTTAAACAAATCATCATAACAAACAAATAGTCAGTGTCCTCATTGCCTGTCATTTTCCTGTTAAAGCAATGCTCTCTACACAGTTTTTACGATAAATACAAATTGCTTTTAAAGTAGAAAGTTTTTCACCCATAATCAGATAAATATAAATTGTCATGATATGAACATCATATGAATAAAATATGAATTAATTCATGCATGTCAAGCATAACATGTTTGCTTATCTGTCTAATCCCCCAAACCAACAGGCCAGAAATCACTCTCATTGTACTCTAATGTGGACGCCTCTGTAGTCATATCGCTGATGTTATTCCAATGTCATTACTTGCCCTTGACAGCGAGGTGTCTGACCTGATAAGCTGAAAGTAGTCTGTCAACAATACAAAAGGACAGGACAGAACAAAAGGATCGTATGTTTAGATATGATATGAACACTAAAAGAAAATTATTATACCTGACATGGGAAATGATGTTCTGTGTGTTTTTTCCATTGCTGTCAAATCTGCATCATCCCCATCTGTGTGGGGTGTCACACACGTCAGTTTCAATGTGGTTAAAAGAGGGAAGTTGCTGTCTTGTACTTGTACTAAATCTGAACTCCCATGCTATTTCTGTAACCCTTCCACAGAGTCAACCCTCGCAAGAGCCAACCGTCGCAAGAACTAATCTGTCTTTTGTGTGAGAGAGAAGTGATGCTATTCTACGTAGCACTAGGAAACCAGTCAGGATAGTGGCTCAAAGACCAGCTGTTATACGTATATGCATCAGACACAAGTCAGTGAATCAGCAAGTTAAATGGGTTGAAACAGATGACACGGCACCAGCTCCTTAATATATGAAAAATGGATTCCTTAATGGTTTATAGACAGATTCAGAATGGATGTGTGAAACATATAAGGGGATACATATGTATGCTTTCTCTGCTCACAGTGGTTTTCACAATGCTACATTAAATACTAATTGAGGCCATGTCAATCTGGCAAACTGAATCAGACCCACATGTGTAAAAGTGTTTTTTTTTACCACTTTTGGAAGTATTCTTCCCACCCGCCTGTTTTGAAAAGAGTGTGAACCCACATGAGAGGTAAAACATAGGTCTTGTGCCAGTTGGTAGTTGCTAGCGTGTATAATATGAACTCATGTAAATATAAAGGGAATATGAACTTTTGTTAATATGAAGCTACACAGGCTGTTTCTACCTATCGTAGCTTTTTTTACCATCCTATGATAGCTACCTCTAGCTTTGGGAGACATTAACAGAGATTAACTCTGTGTAAATATTAACCGGTGTTCATATGAAGCTGCCCAGGCACCCTGAGGGTTTGTTCTTTTTCCTATTATAATTGTATAAGATAAATTGGGTAGGCTGTAACATCAGCTAGATAACTAGCCATGATTTCATGCAAATGTAACTAGACAGCCATAGCAAACAAGAACCGTTTGCTGTATAGCCTGAAGCAAAGTTTAACTTCTCATAAATCAGCTCACCAATAAAGGCAGTCTTGGGTTCAAAGTGATCATGTTATGATGGTGATCTTAGATGACTTTACATATACATTAAATCCTGAAAGAAACAATGGGACACCAATGGAGCAAGGGCTTACTCTGATATCGATGTAGTTAATAAAGGGGGGGGAAGTCCCCCCTCCCCCTTGCCCTTCCTAAACAATTACCACCGCAAGCGTGTCAATAGACTATAGCTTTGCAGCCGCAGCTTCACCCTTTAGCCTCTCCCCGTCGCCGCCACCTGCTAGCCCAAGGGCCGCGGGCTGTGAGGCGGTGGAGCTACCACTGACCATAGACCTGCCCGAACTGGAGCTGGATCTCGGTCATGATGATGATAGCCTGCTGGACTACTCCGACGAGCACAACTCAGTCGCGGAAGACATGCAGACTAGCCAAGACGTTAAGCCGCGGGTGGAGACACCCCCGACTACGTCACGGATTCTGGGCCAGCAACTCCACGAGGTTGCGCTGAGAGCAGCCAGCTGCCTCGGGCTCCCTCTCCCTCCCCCTCCCAGTGTGCGGTCCTCGCTGCTGGACGGGGAGTTTTACGCTGGCCCCGCCGCACCAGTTCCTAGTTCCATCCCCTTCTTCGAGGAGGTGCACGAGGAACTGCAGGCGACATGGGCGACCCCCTACTCGGTGCCGGGGTTCGCGCCATACATGCAACTCCACAGGGCTAGTGAGAGCGGCTACCTCTCCTTCCTTAAGGTGGAGGATGCAGTAGCGGGCTACCTCTCGCCCGCCTCCCCCACGATGCGCCTCGGCCAGAAGCCTCTCCTGCCCACGCGGGTGGCCAGGCACCAGGCTCAGCTGGCGGAAAAGGCCTACTTGGCTGCAGGGCAGGCTGCCTGCACGACCAACACGGCGGCGCTGCTACAGCGCTACCAGGCGAAGCACCTGACTGAGCTAGCCTTGTCGTTGGGATAGGATCACCTGTCGGTTGCGGAGCTCCATCGGGCGACGGATCTCTCGCTCCGACTGACCCGGTGCACCTCACAGGCACTGGGGAGGGTGATGGGTACTGCGGTGGCTACCCATAGGTCTCTGTGGCTGTCACCGGCTAAACTCTCGGACAGAGAGAAAGCACCGCTCCTCGACGCCCCGGTCTCTGTCCAGGGCGTCTTCGGCGAAGCAGTGGACACGATGGCTGCCAGGTTTGAGGAGCAGCAGAAAAGCAGGGAGGTGTTCCAGCACTGGATGCCTCGCTCCTGCGGCCCTAGCGAGACGTCCTCCTCGGGACACACCACGCCCACACAGGGCCAAAAGCGAAGCGGGTTCCGTTCGCCAGCTCCTCCAGCAAAGGTGCCCACCAGGCGAGGCTGGCAGAGACACCCCTTCCGCCCTCCAGCTCAGCCTGCAGCCCAGCAGCAGCCAGCTGTGCGCCCTGCCCAGGGCGCAGCCCACACCACGCGGCAGCATGCTGCTCGCCGCGGGCGGGGCAGAGGTAAGCCTCAGGCTTCCTGATAGTGACAGTCACCCAGTGGCCACACAGGGGGGAGCGGTGGAGACCACTCCGCCTCCACAGAAATCAGCCCGTCGCTCACATGTGAAAATCATGTCCAGCACGGTAAGCAGGTTCTCACAAGCACCACACTCTTACGTCCTAACACCTGTCCCAGATGGCGCAGTGCCCAGACATGCTTGTGCGACTCCCCCCGCGATGCACACAGTGCAATCGCACCCCCCAATTTTTTTTCAAAACCATGAGGGGGCAACCCCAGATCTCGTCCCCCTCCCTAGGCGGAGTGGGTGCAGATCTAGGTTTAGACTCATTGACCATGAGCGGGTTAGTTCCCGACCAATTCAACTCAAAGCACAACCTGGCTGGTTGTGCGGCGAGTTGGCGCGCATGCGCAGTCTCACCATGGGTGCTAAGAACGATCACAAAGGGGTACGTGCTGCAATTCGCCCGTCCCCCTCCGCCATTCAGCGGAGTGATCCAATCCGTGGTGCAGCGGGGACAGTCTCACTTCCTACGGGAAGAGATAGCCTCCCTGCTCAGAAAAGAAGCGATAAGCATAGTTCCTCCCGAGGAGGAAGCTTCAGGCTTCTACAGCCGTTACTTCCTGGTCCCCAAAAAGGACGGGAATTATCGGCCAATATTAGATCTACGTGTGTTAAACAAAGCACTCATGCCGCTATGGTTCAGAATGCTGACCCCACGCCGGCTTGTGCAGTTTATAAGGCCAAACGATTGGTTTATCACGATAGACTTAAAAGACGCATATTTCCACGTTCCGATCCACCACAGACATCGGAGATATCTGAGGTTTGCATTCGGAGGAATAGCGTACCAATTCAACGCACTCCCATTCGGCTTAGCTCTGGCGCCGAGGGTATTCACAAAGTGCGTAGAAGCAGCCATCGCGCCATTACGTCTACGCAGTTTACGCGTATACAATTATTTGGACAATTGGTTAATAGCTGCTCATTCAGAGGCCGCAGCGGTGCAGGATGGCCATCTAGTGGTGGCGCACCTGTATCGACTGGGCTTTGTGATAAACAAGGAAAAAAGCATTCTGTGCCCAAAGCAAATTACGCATTGCCTAGGCATGGTTCTAGACTCCACCTCCATGGAGGTCAGGCTGTCTCGAGAACGAAAAAAAGCCATCAAAACATGCGTGCGCCAACGCCTGTTAGGAATGATGGGGTCAGCCGCTATCGCGCTCCTGCTGGGGATGTTGCGTATGCGGCCGTTCCAAATATGGTACCTGTCTCTGAGGCTCAACGCAGTCACAGACAGGCACCGCAGAGTAATGGTGTCCTCCAGATGCAGGAAAGCCCTGGCAATCTGGAGAACCCCCTGGTTTCTCGCTGCGTCGGGCACTATAGGCATAGTGTCGCGTCGCGTAGTAGTGACCACAGACGCCTCCACCAAGGGGTGGGGAGCGGTCTGCAAGGGGAGAGGCGTGAACGGTCTCTGGTCTGTGACAGAGGCCGTGTCTCATATAAATGTGTTAGAACTGCGGACAGTAGTCCTGGCTCTACGACACTTTCTGCCCAGACTGAGTGGTCAGCATGTGTTAGTGAGGACGGACAACACTGCGGCCTTGGCGTATATAAACCGTCAAGGCGGAGTGCACTCCCAGTCACTGTGGGCAGCGAGTCACGTCCTTTCCCTCAGGGCAGTTCATATTCCAGGTCACCTCAACTACGGTGCGGACCTGTTATCGAGGGGCGATCCTCGAGCAGCAGATTGGTGTCTAGATCCACAGGTGATAGAACAGATCTGGGTGCGTTTTTCAGGGCGCAGGTGGACCTGTTCGCAAACAGGCAGAACACCTGCTGCCCGCTCTGGTTCTCGCTAGGGGGCGACAACCCCCACTGGGCATAGACGCGCTGGGCCACCAGTGGCCAGATCTACGCCTATATGCTTTTCCCCCGATTCCGCTCCTCCAGCAAGTGCTGTGCAGGGTAGCGGACGAGGGCAGATAATTGATATTGATAGCCCCCCACTGGCCCAATCAGCCGTGGGCGGCAGATCTAGTCAATATGTCAGTGCAACAGCCTTGGGAGCTGCCTCTGCGGAGAGACCTCCTAATGCAGGCTCACAGGACAGTGTGGCATCCCCATCCGGAGTGGTGGTGTCTCAGAGCCTGGCACCTGAAAGGTGCAGGCTCATAGCGTCAGGCTTGTCGGATGCGGTGCTGGCTACAATACATAGTGCCCGAGCTGTGTCGACACGGGCTCTGTATACGCTGAAGTGGCGCAGTTTTGAACGATGGTGTGCTGCGCGTCAGCATGACCCCATTAACTGCGCGCTGGGCGTTATTCTAGAATTCCTACAGCAGTTATTTGTTGCAGTTCTCCTGGCAGTCACCCGCTAGCGTCACGCTTTATGGCGGGGGTGAGACGGCTCAGGGTGCCAGAGAGACACCTCATACCCTCTTGGGATCTGCTGGTTGTGTTACGTGCTCTCACAGGGCCTCCATTCGAGCCCCTGGAGACGGTGGACATAAAGTTTGTCTCTTTAAAGACCGCGCTGCTACTGGCGTTAACGTCAGCAAAGCGCGTTGGTGACATGCAAGCCCTGTCAGTCAGCCCATCGTGCCTTCAGTTCTCGATCGCTGGTGACAGAGTGGTTATGCGACCTAATGCTGCTTACACACCTAAAGTGGTGGTAACCCCATTCCGCAATCAGGTGATTGAATTAGCAGTTTTCTCGCCTCCTCCTTTTGCGTCTGCAGAGGAGGAACTTTTGAATAAGCTCTGTCCAGCACTAGAGCTTTCAGACAGTCAGATCAGCTATTTGCAGTGGTGGAATGTAACGAAGTATTTTTACTTCGTTACTTTACTTAAGTACATTTTTACGTATCTGTAATTTACTTAAGTAAAAATAATAGTGCATACTTTTTACTTTTACTCCATTACATTTTTTAGCTATTATCTATACTTTTACTCCGCTACATTTCTACAATATGTGCTGTTACTCGTTACATTTTATGAACATAGTTTCGCCAAAATGTTGCCTACACAAATCTATGGATTGCGTTGCTGTTTTGGAAGTTTAAACCAATCAGGTGGCTCTATCAACTCCAATGATATCAGAGTGCGCGTTTGGCAGCAGCACTAGCGGTAGCTTTGCCTGTTATAGTTGAACATTCAGCCTGACTACTGCCTATTCAACATGGATCCAGAGTCGGCCTGAACTGAGCCCTTTGATATGAGCCACCCTTGGCCCTATTTAAAAGATATGTTCGAGTTCAAAGGCCCCAAGAATGACTCCTGGAGGTTTCAATGCGTTTCCTGTCTCCCTCAAAAAAAGGAGTTGCTAGCCTTCAATAATTCGCCCTCAAATTGAAAGTAGCATATCGAGGTAAGCAGAGTGATTGCTATGCTAAGTTAATGTCCCTGACTTTTGAATATTGATATATGTATTTAATTCGTTTACTGACATGATAGTATAATGTTATCTAGCGAAATGCATGTTGACAGCAATAGCTGGTAGGTTAGCTATGTCAAGCTAGCGTGCCTTGTTCTGTCCAGTTTTACAATCACATTTGTTTTTCATGTTCCATGTTTCCCTTTTTTACACTTTTACAATTAAATAAAAGATTTAAAGATATCATATGGTGTCTTTATTGGTTTGGCATAATGGTATTAACTTTGCAAATAATCCCTGGTAGATAGCTTGTCATCCGCAGAATTGTAAGATATAGTGTGAACAGTATTACAGATGGTAGGCACAATAAGTACACCAACCTTTCCAATTAACAAATGTTGTTGCTTATCATTATGACTAGTAGTGACATCTGTAGAGGCATTTATTACCAGTAGCTATTTCTTTATCAAAATGGCACAGCCTAGACATTGAGAGACAACCCATTGCGTGAGTACTTTTACTTTTAATACTTAAAGTAAATTTAAAAGTAAGTACTTTTTACTTTTACTTAAGTAGGATTGTTGATGTAGTACTTTATCGTGTTGTCTTATAAGAGCTTGTCTTTAGATCCCCCGGAGAAGTTGCATGCGCACTCTACGCTGAATCTCGTCTTCCTGGGCCTTACTAAAGGGTGTCTCAGTGGAAGATATTTGCAAAGCTGCAAGCTGGAGTTCTCGCCACACTTTCATTAGATTCTATATGTTAGATGTGGCTATACCTAGTTTTCTACATGGCGTTCTGCGGGCGAGCGATCTCTGAATCCCCTGGCCTGAGAACGATATATATGATAGGTGTGTTCATTAGTGTCTACATGTTATGTTGCACATGAAACATTCCAGGGTGTTTTCCTACGGGCGCAGGATCACGGATCCCTGTCGCCTATGATAAAGGTTGCCCTGTTAAAAGTTCACCGCCAGCTGCCGTATGAACCTCTAGGAGGGCAAAGGCTTCAATAAAGCTGGTGTGTGTGATTGGCTGCCACTGTATTATCACGCGGGAATGTATAGGGTCCCATACTGTTATATCGCAGTGAACTGCGATAAGGAACGTCTCGGTTACTTACGTAACCTCGGTTCCTTAAGCAGGAACCATATATAACAAAGTTGGCGTGTACAGTGTTACCTTGGTTTGATATTCTTGCTCAGTTTTTCTTTCCAAGGGTGATTTGTGCTGCGTGATTCAATTTATAGACTCCTGAGGGGGCGGGCTCAGGAGTAAGCGCAGACAAATCTCGCAGCCTTTCAGGCGTGAATGGATAAATGCTTCGATTTAGGCCCATGACTAGTGTCATGTACCATACTGTTATATCTGGTTCCTGCTTAAGAAACCGAGGTTACGTAAGTAACCGAGACGTTTTTTACTGTGGGTGGAAATAAGGTAGCCTATAATTGTGTGTGTGTGTGTGTGTGTGTGTGTGTGTGTGTGTATCCGTGCAGGGAGGGAGTGTCATACAATTTTTAAATGATTGGTAGTGCTAGCATCACAACTGTATAGCATTACATTTTACGTGACATAAACTTCGGTAAATATACTGTATATGGGTGCGGTCAATAAACGGGTTTGTTTTGTAAAATTGCGTAAAATACTATGATGCAGTTTATATACAGTGCTGTTAATAGTCAGGAAAATACAGTATCAAAATGGCATGACACAACTGAACATCTGTAGGGTATTGTGACATAATCTTTATATTGGTATCAGTAATAATGAGAAGATGCAATTTCCATTAACTTTCAGTCACTTGTTTATTAAAGGCTTGAGGTTAGCAATTTGATATACTGTAAGCAACAAAAAATGTCCAAGCTGTTTCAATGGTAGAGTCATTGGTAGAGTCATTTCAGCTATTTTGCAGAAATTAATGATACTGTCCTCACAAAATCCTGAAAATCATCTGGGGATTTTTTTGTGGAGGGATGTTTTTGCACAAGGAAACTTTTAGTTAATCAGAGCCAAGGTGTTGTAACTGTCTATCTTCAATTCATTTGTGCAATAACAACTCATAACATCCATGGCTGTGCCATTGTTTTAAATTTCACAAAATTTCCCAGTGAATTATCATTCATACCCAAGTAATCCTAACTAATTGTTCTGCATAAAGCGAGTAACAAAAAAAGACCACAAATCCAGAGTAAACAGAAAGTCCACTGTATTCCAAAGATGCATAGAAAACACTGATAATATATGAAATTTCAGACAATGTAGTTGAGAATACACACAGACTAAAACTTCCGGGAAAACATGTCAGCCATGAGAGAGGAGCGCTGAGAGGAGTAGTCCTTATCACCCCTCATGACTTCATGGATCCACGGCAGATACGGGGATATCTTGGTGTAAACGGCATACTTCTCCACAGCGCAGCTCTTGTCGAAAGAAAGGATCCCAGCCGCATAAACCCTGTTGTCTTCTGGGTGTAGGAAAGCCAGGGCACCGCCTGCATCCCAGAAGCACACGTTGGTCTCATATTCACCCGGGCCTGTGCAGAACATGTTGTCGTCCACCGAGGGCTTGTGGGTCAGCCCCTGGTAATCGGAGCGGCATAGCTGTCGAGAGACCACGGGCAGCTTGAGGAACTTAAGGACTGTGGACTGGACGAAGTCCCTTCCCCAGCCCCAGCCAGCGATGATACCCTGGGTGCCTGGTCTCTCCTCTAGGTCATCCCCATGCTCGGGGAGAGGGATAGACATCACTGACTCACTAAATGTGACAGGCTCTTTCAGCTGGATCAGGGCCAGGTCGTTGTCCCAGTCCGACGTGTTCTGAAAGGCTGGGTGTAAGAATACCTGTGGGAGAGAAGAATATAAACATTGTGTTTTTTTTGTTGTTGCTAAAGCTTCAAGAAATATCAGTCCTGTATTATTCAAAGTATACAAGTATATACAGTATACACTTGTGAAGGCAAGTCAGATCCTTGGTGAATCCCGCATGAAATACAGGTCACATGAAAAATGTACACCGTGGCTTGGGGAAAACAAGCAAATCATGTTATTTCCATTCCCACAATGGTATGTTATAATCTCTTTCAATAAATTCTGTCCACACTCTCAAATTCATGTCTGTTACTTCCAGCTGGCTTCTGTTTCATCAGCCAAAGCAAATGTCTTTTTTTACATACTGCTGATTCCAGTATGAAAAACATAATTCTTCACAGTGTGTGTCTTAGGGTCCTTGCAGCAGAATGTCCACTGGACAAACAAATGTTTACTGAGTTCCAGAAGGACTCTTGTCTCACCTTCTCAACAGCCACTTCTTTGGAGGAATTAGCACTAGACCGGTGAGAGACACCCACGAAGATTTTGGGAATGAGAGGCTCTTTTCCTTGAGTGTCTGCACGAGCCCTTCTGACGAAGAGGTTCCGTCCGGCAGTTAGCACCCAGCGGTCTGAGATCAAAGCACCTCCAGCAAAGCCGCCATCAAACACCCCCTCACCCAGGTAGACCATCACTTGCCAGGGGACGCTGGTGGCCAAAAGGCCCCCAACCATTCTCTTTGGCCGTTCACGACCTGTTGAGAAATGATTATATACATAATGTAAATGAAGCTTAGTATCATCATACTATGATTTATACGTTATACCTTCTCATTGCTTAAATGTCTTTTATTTCACACTACCTGAAAGGATAAGTAGAAAATACTCAAGCAGAATTTCACAAATTTCATTCCGTAGAACCAAGAATGATACTAGATACGAATATATGAATGTACACAGCGTAGAGCAAATTATACCACTACTCATAGTTTTTTATATATAATTGTTATCAGGGGAATCAGATTTGGTGTTTTGGTTCTTCAATGAGGACCCTTGATGAAGGTTACTTGTATTTTGTTGAAAATGTAAAAGTTGAACATTTTAAAGTGACGGCCTACACAAGATATTGTCTGATTAGTCTGTTGTATCATCATCAGAGCTCTGGGTTGATAATAATTCTCCCTTGAGGATCAGCAGACAGAAATGTAGTGGGTGACATTAAAGACTTTCCTATCTGCTTTTAATCATTTTCTTCACCCCTTCTGCAAACCCAATTAATCAGTTTAAAAAAAAGAGGACTGGCTTTGGCTACAAACCAAACATGATGAAATTAACATTAGCTCTAGCTCATACAAGTTTGATAGAGCCACAGACACGGTTGCAGAAAGGGTGTTACATAATAGCGATAGCAATAATGTATCAAAAGCACCAAGTAATAAAAAGGTTCAAATGTGAAGCAATGTTAAAAATGTATATCATGTTTGGCAGTTGTTGCTTTGTATTTCCTTATCTGTTGCCTTTCTTGACAAAGGAAACCTCTACTGTGCCGACCAAAATGGTCCAGGACGCAAATGTTGCCTACCTGAGACGAGGTCTTTCACCACCGTTGCTGTGGTGACTTCATATGGCAGACAGGCCACTAAAGCCAGGAGAGCTCCAACAGAGAGCCTGCAGGACAAGCAGGAAAACAGAAATCAGAAAGGGCTTCCCACACACAAATGGAGCAACCATTAACACTGCACAGCTGCTTGGAATTAGCAAGAGAACTGTTTGAGCATTTATTTAAAAAATCTTTCCATAGAACATTAACCAGTAATGGACAGATGATTTTGCTAAGAGAAAAGGATAGAGTACATATACATACCAAATCATAATGGCGGTTTTACAGAGGGTAGAGTGGCTTCAGTGCTTCTCCGTCAGTGGGATTGCTGTCAGTGTGTGCAGCGTGTTTCATTTTATACTGATTGACTGTTGACTCTTTTGGGAGGATATCCCTGACTGTTGTCATCCGGGAAAGTCTGCACGCCTGTGCCAAGGCAAGTTCTGGAACCGCTCCACTCAGTGCCTGCCAGAAGGGAGAGAGCTGTCAGAGAGGAGAGGGAGGAACCGATAGAGCTGCCTCGCTACAGCCGGATGGTGTCTCTAAACTCAAACTGGCCAAAATGGTATAACACATAAACTGACCCTCATTTAGAGTGGTTACCTACAACAACCTACAGCCAACAGGAGCTAACGTGAGAGCCCATGAGAAATACTTACATGGAAATTTGAAATGAAAATTGAAAGCTCTGGTAGGAGCTGACATATATGTGGCTGGACAGCTGTGCAGACATGTCCTTGTCGATGGGGGCATGACAGATCGATACAGGCCTCGGGTTTAGGCGAGAAATAATTCTTTTGGGAGCCACAGCGTCTTCACAGAGGGGCACATTTCATGTCTTTATGTGTTATATTGATCACTCTCTTGTGACATAACAAGCTTTATCCCCACCCAATACATAATCAAGTCTAGGCCATTCTCTGAAACTATATATAATTCTGAGTCATCCACAGCATGCATTATACAATGTTGCGGCTCTATTTGCACTTCACTGCTACACATCTCAACCTAAAGGTTAATCTATTGGTGATTGATATTTTTTCATCAGCCAATACTGGTCATTGCTGGTTCTACTCCCACCTAATGCTCTTGTAAGGGCAAATGTTACCCCCAGGATGCTGCGCTCATCTAATGAGCGTTGTTTAGCACTGCCGTCTGTGCAAGTACGGCAATCCAGACTATTCTCATTCGTAGTTCCACGTTGGTGGAACGAGCTGCCTAGCACTACCAGAGCAGGGGTGTCCCTCTCTACCTTTAAGAAACTCCTGAAGACCCAACTCTTCAGAGAGCACCTTCCTTCCTAACTTGCACTTCAACTAGTACATAAATTGAACTTACAGCAGTTACATTCCTGCACTTTTTTGTTTATTGTTAATTTATTGTTACACTAGATCTCTATTGCTCGTAGCTTGACTGCGACCCTTGTACGTCGCTTTGGACAAAAGCGTCTGCTAAATGACTAAATGTAAATGTAAATGCATAAAAGCCGACAATCATCCAGTGAGCTTTAGTTGTTAGGAAAAGGTTGTGTCTTACATGGTCGTTTGTACCAGATATGACATGAGGTTGTTTAGCAACGGTAATTCGAAAGTGCACTGTCAAAACAAATATGGAGAGAACAGAGGTCAAAGATAGGATCTGTGGAACTGGCCATCAGACAAAGTCTCCATCAAATCAGGATTTGAATTGATGACACATTTCGGTACATAGAAAAAGCCAAAAGTAAGTTGAAAAGGTCAGATCTGACAGTTTTGAATAAACAGACGGAAAATCCCAAGCTTGTGCAACACCACTAAATTGGCTCAAAGTGTCCTGAATTCCTGTTTGACTTTGTTTACTGTTCCCGTAAGAGCTTAAAATGTGGTTTGGCTCAAGAATGAACTGATTTGAGCCTCAAGTGATGCATTCTGAACAGAGTAGTACAACTGTTGTACCAAAATGTTCCTGAATATAACGTTGAAAACAATGTCTGACTCAACAGTGAGAACGCATTTTGAGATTTGATTTGACCACTGATAGATAGAGACATGTATATTTATTTATTAATTTTTTATCGAGGATGGTGTAATCCGACTGAGTTTGGCAAATGGTATAACACATAAACAAACTGACCCTCATTTAGAGTGGTTAAGGACATCCAACACTTAAGCCAGCAGTACTGTGCTGGGTATGACTGTCATTGACGTTTTCCAGCACCAAATGAAGCCGCAAAAGAAAATCTGGTGAAATTGACTCAGTTACATAATGCACTCATGAGCACCCCGACAGCCAATAACTGAAACAAATAGTATGTTTGTTCCTGAAGAAAAATGTTTACCCCTTTTTACCACAACCTTCAGTGTTTTTTTTTTTTGACGTACAAAATGATGATCCAGTCCTGTCCTTCTTTCAAGTCAATGGCCATGTCTTTGACTATGGCACACTCACTTAAGGTGCAAGTAGGCCTACTTATGCATCACAGAGTGAGAGTGTTGTGCTCAAGACCCCCGTATCTCTGGATGTTTCTTGGGAGTAATTTCTGCCTGCTCTAAAGTACTGCATGTCCGTTCTGAGTGGGTTGAAGTGTTTGTGCACATAAAGGGGAATGATTTCGTCTGAACAGTAAAAACTTGTCAAAAGTATGTTAGGCGCTGGAGTTCCATTTCTGCTCACATCCTATGCATCTGTCTGTACAGAATTAACACAAATGAGCATGACTTTTGTGTGTTAAAATAAATTAAATGTGACATGTCTGTAGTTATGTAAATGTAATAATAAATAGGTGACATGACATGTCTGAAGAAACTGATTTGCCATACAGGATTCAAACCCCCCTTGACCCTGAGGTGGGTGTGCTAATATGAGTGCTGAAGCCCACAATAAATACTTTAAGGGTTTTTGCACATTTCAAAAAGATCGGGGGAGTGGCTTTTTCTCATTACAGAGTTTTGCAAGTTACCTGGTGGCCATTATTGCACTGGGCAGAGATACATCCCATATTTGGTATTAAAGGTCCACAAAATCCTTAAAGAAGGACTAAATTACCTACAGCAACCTCCCCCCATGGCCCCTCCAGAAGATCTTGTAGCCCACCAGACAACATGGGGCTGGAGCCGGGCCACCATGCACATACAGAATAAATGTCTTGGGACACTGGGATTGATTGGAATGCAACAGTCAGTCAATATATAGCTCTGGTAGGAGCCTACATATATGTGGCTGGACAGCTGCGCAGACATGCCCTGGTCAATAAAGATGGTGGCATTAAAGACAGATACAGGCTTCGGGTTTAGGCTAAAAATGATTCTTGTTGGAGTTACAGTGTCTTCACAGAGGGGCACATTTAATTTCTTTATGTATTATATTGATCACTCTCTTGTGACATAACAAGCTCTATGCCCACCCAAAACATAATCAAGTCTAGGCCATTCTCTGAAACTATATATAATTCAGATTAATCCACAGCATGCATTATGCAATGTTGCGGCTCTATTTGCACATCACTGCTACACATCCTAACCTAAAGATTAATCTATTGGTTGGCGATATTTTTTCATCAGCCAATACAGGGCATACAAGCCCACTGAAAATCATCCAGTGACCTTGTGTAAGTGGAACTGTGGGTCTGATCAGATAAACACAGTTGCTAAGCTGTCCCCCACCACTTTCAGTACCTGTGTTGTGGCTTGGCCTTGGACAATCTCACTGAGCAGAGTGTAGCAAAAGAGTGTGGTTAACATTGCGCTTACATAACAATGGGTGGAAGCAGCGCAAATGACGAGAACTACATGATGAGCGCAATTTATGTTTAAATCTGTATTCTACACAGTAAGAGTTGTATTACTTTTTAAATAAAATGCCAAATGTGGGCTACCTTCATGTATGCACAGGTAATAGATAATAATATGAACTGTTGCAACACTTAACGCATCCACACTTCTTTCAACCTAACAAGAGAAGGTAACAGAAGTCCCGACTGGCCTTGGCGCTGGTGAATAATTTGTTTATCAGTGGATGCATTAAGGAAATGCATTAACATCCGTGAATGAAAAATGTTCAGGCACGCTCCGAAAGTGAGTCAGGGCTGGGCCCAGTGGCTGTGTGTGTCTCAGATGGGATCATTCATAGGGATGAGTGCGGTGGGCGGATGGCATCTGGTGAAGGGAGCCCAGGACAGGACAGAACAATGCTGCCGGTGCCTCCCAGCTGTCCGGCGGCACATTACATAAGACCTGGGCGAGAACGTCATCGTCGGTCTGTGTCACACTCTCTTACACACACACACTTCATGTCCCTAAGGCCCAATGTCTGTTTGGGCAAAGGACTGCAGGCTTGAATGATAGGTCCTGCTCTCTGTTTCTCTCTCACACAACACAACAAAACACACACACACACACATGCACACACACACACACACACACACACACACACACACACACACACACACACACACACACACACACACACACACACACACACACACACACACATGCAAACAACTGATCAACACTGCATACACTCTTAAAACATGTTAAAAACGTATACAAAATTATAATGTGTCTGATTTAATTTGGATACTTCAGAACACATCAGAAAAGAACTTAAATGAAGATTAAGTCAAGTGAGGCTAGTGAGCGACTCACAGCTTTTCACAATGGTGAATATTCCTAATGAAATGATGCCTGCTGCTCTATGTATCCCTTGCTCTTCCATCTCTACTGGATCCGGAGTATTTTTTAACAAAGTGGCTATTTCAGGGGTCGGCAACCCTTGCTATCTAAAGGTATCTAAAAATAAAATCTGTCTGGAGCCACAAAAATATTTGATCCATTTCTAAAAACTACCATTACTCTGTTTTGCTTTCCACAGCAGTTCTGAAACCGCTCTCTTTCTTTCATCCCCAGCCGGATACTTTTCAGGAAATGCAGTGTGCTTGTTCTGGAAACGTCCTTCAGTATGACATTTTTTGTTGTTTGCCAATATCTTGTCACAGATCAAACATTCCGGGAAGCCAGTAGTAGTGGAGGTGAAAGTAAACAAATCTGTCCATGCGTGTTTTCCTCCGAGACTTAATCCATAGCTAGTTTAGGAAAACTTCCATTCCAGCCACCACTACTGAGTTTAGTGAACTGGTGCAAGGACTTGATGTAGCATATGATAGACACTTGGTGTTATTTATTTATTTTTTATTCAATGTCCAGACTACATATTTTTACAATGATGATGTGAGGATAATTTTAGGTCTACAACAATGATGGCAAAATGTAAAAAAAAAATGTAAATACATATATATAGTATATATATACATATATTATGTTATACTGAAATATATTATGTTATAATTAGTGCTGTCAGTTTAACGCGTTATTAACGGCGTTAACGCAAACCCATTTTAACGCCGTTAATTTTTTTATCGCGAGATTAACGCGATTTTTTTTGTATTATTTAAAAGAAAAAAGAAAAAAATATTATTTTTTAATCAAAAAAAATATTATTTTTTTTTTTAGATTAACATTCTTTTTGGCCTCGCAGACTGTGTAGTAGGCTAACGTTACGGTTTGAGTGAATGGTGAGCGCGATACGGCGAAATGGATGATAAAAAGCTTCTGAATGGAAAGTTTACTTTTAAAAGTTGTGTTGTGCAAAAGAAGCCAGCTTCACTGTTGTCTGAAAATGTCAACAGGCAGCTGGCTGAAAGCAAACAAGTAGTAGGCTTACCTTTTATTGGTAACCTAACTGTTACAGTTCACTGTTTCTGAAATAAGAGGCCTGACTGCTATGTTCCCAGCAAACTTGGAAAAAAGAAAATATTAAGCCATGGTTTAATTGCACTATAGGCTGAGTCCTTGTTTACCTGAAATGTGCACTTTATAATTTTATTTTGTACCGCCCTGTTTGGCAATGTTGGTTTTCAATAAAAAAAAAACATTTGCATAAAGCAAGCCAATCCACTTTTCAATGTTGATAAGGGCATTCAAATTAAAATAAAATGATGGAAAAAATAAATAAACGAAGGGACATTTAGAATAGATACAAATTTGCGATTAATCGCGATTGATTTTGAGTTAACTATGACATAAATGCGATTAATCGCGATTAAATATTTTAATCATTTGACAGCACTAGTTATAATTCATTGCCAGTCACTAGAGAGGGATAAAGTGTGACACTAGGATTCACCACAGTGCGGGAGGCAACTGTTGTTCTTACCCTCTCCAATGACAACACAATGTTCCCTAATGCTACGGAATGGGAATAAACCATACAATAGAAATCTACAGAAAATTAATCTGCGGCAACAGTAGGTGTACTATTGAAACACAATGCAACAGTAGATGTACTATTGAAATGCAACAGTAGATGTACTATTGAAATGCAATGAAAAACCATTCTGGACTGATATTATGCAAACTTTTGGTAGGGATCTAATCTAAGATTTGAATTCAGCAGAATTCATCTTTTCAGATCCGGGCCCGTATTCACAAAGCATCTTCACAAAGTTGCTCCTGCTTTTGGAGAAACTCCTAGAAATAATGTGTGTGTCAGTCATAACTTTGGGACTCCTCATTTTTTTGACTGAGAGTAATTCCCAGAGCACCTTAGTGCTAAAAGTAGCACCTGAATCTGGGAGTACTAAGACGTAGGCCTAGTCGAGAGGAGGATTGAATAATGAGCCTATGGAGCTTGTCAACCAACAACGGCAATTAACAGAAACAACCTACTCAGTGCTGAAATTGAACTGCATGGAACATTTGATTGTAAAATGAAACTAGCTCCTCTGTGCACAAACATGTCATCATACAGAGGCGTTTTTAAAACTGTGCTAACATACTTGGTTTGTGGGTAATGTATTCTGTTATTATTTCATGTGTCACCTTAGTCACATAGTTATTTATTGATTTATTTATTGATTTATATATCGTTCTGTGTGATAGGCATTGAAGCACATGCCTACTCACAGACCTTTCTCTCATCAACCAATCACAGATGACTTTAAAAGCAAGCTTGTGCATGAGACTTGACGTCAGGCATTGCAACATAGTCTTTCCCTTTATTCAACAAATTCAATTTGACTCATATAGCACCAAAACAATAAAATTGCCTCTCTTAGTTTAGGATTTCCTGCTTTTCCTTAGTAAAAGTTGGTCTTGGCAGTTTTGTGAACATGATTTCAGAGAAAACTTTTAGTTAGAGACCCTGCTGACACTTTATTTGGATAGTCCGCCTATACAGAGACTTTACAGATGGTTTGTTGAAATTTAAGTTCAGTCTTTCTATTTGTTCACTGAACATCACCTTAACCAAACCCAACCCCTAAACCTTAAACATAAATTGTAGTTAACAGAATTTCAACAGATAGTTTGTTTATAATCTGAGTATCTGTAAATAGTCTATAGTGTGACCAAAACTTTAAGTGCAATTTAGGAGCACTCTTAGTGGTAAGACACAACGCTTTGTGAATACGGCCCTAATCTTTGGTTGCTCATGCCTGCTATATGCATACATGGGCATATGAGTTGTCTATCCTCTGGGCTCAAATTTAGGCTCTTTGGTGATTCTTACATAACAGTACATAAGAACATTGAATCTAGAAGTACTAAAGCATGAATTGTTGGATAAAAATGAGTATGCCTGTGTCAAAAAAAATGACAAAATGGGATTTTGCTGAAATTTAGTATTCATATAACTGAACTGCTAGAGCACTGTGCAAACTACACTGGGATCATGGCTTTGACACTCGGAGCTCAGCACACATAGGCTACTCATAAAAGAGCCTATCTGGACTAGGATAAAAACATTTGCTAAATATAAATGAATGCCAGTGTTTAAATTTGGATGCTGTGGAGGCTAACCTCATGCCAAACACCAGAGCTTTCATGTGTATCACTCTCTCACTGGCACCACACTCATTTGTATTCCCACTGACACGTGTTATCTATAAGCATGTTCACATGACTGGCACAGAACATGTTTTTCTCACTCGTTAAAAACCCCATAAAAATTCTGATGGCACCGGTAGCTCTTCATTTGTGTCATAATTGGCGGCAGGAGCTGGGAGCAACAGCTGAAATGGAGTTGTAGTGTGTGCTAATCGCAAGGGTGTACCATATGTGCCTGCTGCCACCCCACACAGATGTGCGAGGCAGGGACGTAAATCATTGCTCCTGGCAACGTCGTGCATGGATTAAACCCAGTGCTAGGTTTTGAGACATTTTCACGCAGCTTCTTAAGCTTAGTTCTGATGACGCTGAAGTGATCTCATAGAGCAAGGCCACTAAACACTAACCTGGCCAGTAAATATTCATTTTGGGGATAATAATTTCATTGACACTCACATGCACTAGTGTGGCAGCATAGCTATGTGGTTCAAATGACAGGGAGGGCTGTGTAAATGGTTAAGCCAAACTACATGACACTACTTGAGTCGTTCATACAGTTAAACTGTCACTTTATTTACCTTTTCTACTGACATTGCAAGCACTTTTGCACTCGGAAATGTATACACCAAAAAGTGCTGAGGTGATGCTTGAGACATCAGTTTTAAAAGGTGCCAAGCAATGTGAGGGGAATTTGTTGTGTACACTTTCAGTTAACGTTTCTTATCACTGTTATCTCTGTGAAATGCAGTGTCTATCACAGTGTCTATCCTTGGATTTTAAATGGGTTTGCTAGTTCCCCCTCTCTCTGCCATACCTTCCCCTGCAAGCCCTCCATCAATGTTCTTGAATCAATGATTTATAATGATGTTTGTGAATTCTTTTGTAGCCTTCAGTAATGGACTGGCAGTAATATTACAAGCTCAGCTTTTTGTTCTTTTCTCACCAAGTTGTACTTTTTGAACAATGTACCTGTACAAAAGAGTGGATAGTAGCAGTTGTAACCAAATTTTACAAATAGAGTGTCTCTTTGTAGATACAATTGTCAATTGTTTGATCATTTGATTTGATTTCATACACATCAAGACACTCAGAGACACTCACTTACACACTTACATCCTGAAGCCCAGGGGGAAAATGACCTTCTCCCTTGGACTGAGATGAGATTGTGTGCACATTAGCATTCCCCAGAGAAAACTCCTGATTTGCAGCCAACCTACAGCATGCACTCACTCACAGTCTGTTTGCACTTTGACTTAAAGGCACTGGTTTTAAGACCCTGCGATGAATAATGCACTCCTCTTCCACCTGTCCACCTGTTTAATTCATACAGCCTGATGTGCCCATACCAGGGGCGGCTCGTCCATAAGGGCGATTGGGGCGACGCACTGCCTAGGGAAAAAAAAAAAAAAAACCTCCTGATGTATAAACGCAATATCCTTGTAAGTCGCGTAAATGACATGTAAATTTAAATGTAATACTTTTTTTTCTGTCGGATTCTACCACTAGACCGTCTGATCTGCCTCTGTATGTCATTGTCGAATCAGGTAACAGTCGTTCAGTCAGCCTAAAGTCGTGCTTCAAATGGCCCCGCCCCTTCTGGGGCGATTTGGGGCGAAATGAAAATCGCCCCAGACCTCTCCCATTGACTCCCATGTTAAATCCATTTTTTTCACAAAACAGAGCTCTCAATGCATTCTCTATGGCTTCCGGGAGGGCTCGCCCCTCCATGTCGTGTCATAAGTAGTGGACGTAAAAGCCTATACGAACGTCATACAGCTTCGACGGAGGCATATTCTGTCAAGATGGCTGCCCTGTCCAGTGCAATAACTCGATTCGCTCTTTGACAGAAACTCCTTTTTAGTCGGCGTACTAATGAAGATAAATTGACAACAAAACAATTAGGACTTCCTAGACCAAATGTATCCATTCAACAGGTTCATACAAAGGGAGGGAAATCCTACATCCAAGAATTGCGGTCGTGAAGTGGCTAACGCGGTCTGTATTTTCATATACCACTGTCACTTTTCATAGGTTTCACAGTGTGTTTCACAGTTCGCTTCTTGCACTAACACTGAATAATTTTTTATATGATGACTTATTTTGCTTTTGTAAGCCAATACTTTCAAGATCAGTCAATAAATATTGTTGGTTTTGACTTATGTTACCCCTTCTTTATGATGTTACTGGACATATCATGTGTCTTGTTAAGCTATGTTACATCATACAACATTTGAGACACGTGGATAATGAAAAAGTGGGATAATTTAATGTGGAGCCACATCATGTTTGCTTATGAAGGCTCCTGGATGCAACTTTCTTCCATAGCTTTCCACCTGTAACTTGCTACTCTAGCTATGTAGCAAGAGGGGACATATTACTGTTGTGTTCTGCCAATAGTGGACAAAAAGGTATTGCTGTATGAGTTATTCAGCTAACTTAATGTACCTACTGAATGGGTCGCCTTAATCATTATAAAAAAAATGGCCCCCCCTGAGAATTTTTTCAGGAGCCGCCACTGGCCCATACATATGCTGGTCATGCTTCAAACTGCCTCTCAAAATACAGAGTACAATCGACTCACTGGCCTGAGGAGCAAAAACATGTAAACGGCACACATGGTTTCACTGAGTTATAGCTCAGCATACACAAAGTGTGATCATGCTGAACTGCATAGAATGGAGAATTGTGTGAATTATATGCTCAGTAACTAAGATGGAGGGAGCGAGAGGGAGTCAGAGAGAGGCCAGTCAAAGTGCTTAGATTGAATATGATGAGAGGTGATGTGATATTCTTTCCCTGAGGACGTTTGACTGTGATCGAGAGAGAAAGCATCTCCAAAACTACTCCGAAAGGGGGCGAATGCTGAGGACACAGTGAGCGGATACTTGTCTGGACTCTCCTGGACTGAAACTCTCCAATCTGGTCTGCTTCCGTCATGCCCCACATTTCAAATGCCTACTCAGACCATTTTTACCAGTGTCTCATCAGTGTGCATGTAAACATTCTGGTTAAAGACGCTTCATCACCAAACAAGCAGGGACGTCCCTGGTATCTCTATAGCATACCCAACTGTTGCATTATTATTTGTCTAAATTTCTTTCCAATAAGCATCCTCACTGGTCACTTATTTATGGATCAACAGTCCTTGCAGTGGAACACAAATGAGGTTAGATTTGGACAAGTGAGACTAATACACTATGCAAAAAATAGACTACAAATGTGTATGATGGCACAGTGATGATTCAATCACAAAGTTTCCAAAGTTTTATGCTGACTGTAGTGTTTTGGGATGTCTTCTTATGTACTTCCTTCACTCTCATATTGACCTCGTTCTACTTGTACGTACTTTTTTCCACTCAAATCTGTTGGTTAACCCAGTCTGTTTGATGGGTCAATGATGCAGAACATTAGATGATTAAATTATAAGCAAGGGGTTTCGCTCCCTGTTTGTTTACTTAAACTGCTCCTTCCACATTTTTCCAGCTCCCACATCTTCACTGAGTTTTATGGAAAGAGCTCCCCCTCAGAGGTTGTCCATGTGTACAGGATAGAGAGAGTAATTAAGGGTGACTGAGAAGCAGCCAACAGGCAGTCTAGACAGCCGCTGCAGCAGAATCGCTAAACTTTGCTTTGGTCAAGTTCATCACAGCGGGTTATGCAGCGGAGTTATGTGAAACGAATACTTCATGTTGGAGTTGACCTCCCAAAAGCACAGACACAGTTCAAATGTCTACACATGTAACCCATACTGATTAAAAACATGTTCAAACACACACACACACACACACACACACACACACACACACACAATGGGTAATGGTAGTGGAGTTATAAGGAGGTCACAAAGGTCTCCCCTCAGCATAGGAAGGATGGGGCTTCTGGAAGTGGACTGCAAACATCCCTTGTGTGAGGGTCACACGGTTAATGATCGCTAACAGTGATCTCAATGGGAGTATAGTGGAGGCGTTAGAAAGTAATGAGGGACGAAGAGGGATCCGTCAGGGAGAGGGAGGAGGGGACGGAGGGGCGACGTGGTAGACCACACACGTGGAGAATCTCGATGCCTTTTAAAAGCCCTGGTCAACACTGCAGGACTGAAAATGAATCAAAAGGAAAAGGGCAAGGATAGGGGCTCCGGAGCTCAGCTGAAATTCAAAAGGGACAAAATCAATGGGCTCTTAAGAGGGAGGGGGGAGGGGGGGTCAGGGTCAGTGGCGGTAAGTGTGTGAGATGGTGTGTGATCCTCTGGGAGAGAGGAGAGGGAGTGTGTGTGTGTGTGTGTGTGTTTGTGTGTCTGTGTGTCTGTGTGTCTGTGTGTGTGTGTCTGTGTGTGTGTTTGTGTGTCTGTGTGTCTGTGTGTGTGTGTGTGTGTGTGTGTGTGTCGAGGGAGAAGCAAAGAGGAGAGGGAGTGTGTGTGTGTGTCAAGAGAGAAGCAAAGAGGAGAGGGTGTGTGTGTGTGTGTGTGTGTGTGTGTCGAGAGAGAAGAAAAGAGGAGAGGGAGTGTGTGTGTGTGTGTGTGTCGAGAGAGAAGCAAAGAGGAAAGGGGAGGGCAGAAACATGTCAAGAGATTGAGAGTATATGACAGAGTGAAAGACAGAGAGAGAGAGTGAAAGACAGAGAGAGAGAGAGAGAGAGAGAAAGACAGAGAGAGAGAAAGACAGAGAGAGAGAGAGAGAGTGAAAGAGAGAGAGAGAGGGATTTCACAGTGGTTATGAATGCCACAAGCAGATTTTTTGCAAAGAAACACAGATGGACAAGGTTAGAAGCAGCATAGCAAAGAACGAAAACTCACAGATAGCAACAACCATAATCTCTTCAAGAGGCAAGAGTGGCACAGGCACAGCGACTGAGAACAACAGACAGAGAGAGTGAGAGGGAAAGAAAGCGAGAGGAGGAGACTGAGGAGGCTGAGATAGGCAGGCAGGGGGGGGGGGAGAGAGAGAGACTGAGGAGGCTGAGATAGGCAGGGAGGAGGGGGGAGAGCGAGAGAGAGACTGTGAGGGAGTGTGTGAGTGTAGGAGGGTGCGAGGAGGGGAGAGTCAGAGGAGTTCAGAGCTCTGTTACGGCAGTAACCGTGCACCTCAGCCTCTGTCCAAACATCTGTGACATCAGCCTGAGTCACAGGGGGGGCCAGCATGTGATGCCAGACCTGCGGACCGCTCCGCTCCGCTCCGCTCCGCTGTCTCCACACAGCCCAACACACACACCACTCCTCAAGCTGGACCCACGGCAAACCACTGGATGCCACAGACCCACCACACCACACCTGAGTGCATTGAGTGCATGAGTCCAGTGACATGCAGGTGAGGGTTAAGCCTCTTTGTTCTTGCTTGAGTGACTTGCGATACTGGATTAATGGGAGTTGTGGCATTAGAAAGTGTCTTTTGCCCTTCACCCACTTGCCTATTTGATTCTCTGAGTTCTGCGCTGTTGTGGCTGAGGACTTTATAAACGCCACAGGGATGTAGATGTAATGGCTTTGAAGTGTGCGGTGCATTGTGTGCTACATGTGTGTCTGTGGTGTATGTGTGTGCTGTGTGTGACAGATGCAGTTGTGCTTTCAAAATAGATTTCCTTGTTTTTTGCAAAACAATTACCATAGAACATGCACTTTCAGATGTGACTTCTGTTCTGGCTGTTTTGTTAAAGCTTTTCACGGACAACGTGAACAGTTCCGTAGCAAGTAAACTGAATGCCTGTTGCATGCTTTCTCTATCAGAACAGTAGCCAGAAAGAGGCATGTAGCTTTTGTGTCGGTTTTGATGCCTGTGTTTACTGTGGAAAGACCAGAGTCACCACACTAACAGGATTATCAATCAGGTGTGGACAGGAACTTCCTATGTGCGTAGACCCCCTGAGAAGATAAATTACTAAATCAATGAGTGAGATAATTGTCTGTTATCAATAAGAAGATGAATGAAAGTAATCGAACAAGTAATCGTAGTCTTTGAAGGGAAGCTTAGTAGTCTTTAGTACAAGAGCAGAAAGAAATACTGTTGATGAAAAGTAAGAACAACACGGATGGAGTGATGTAGTGATGGGTGGAGAGATATAATGTGGAAAGAGAGGAACAAGTGCAAGCCGAGTGTGACGGAGGAAAGAAAAGGGGAGAGAGAGAACTTGTGATTTATTTTCCTTTCGATCTTTATCGTTGTTTTACTGTGACTCTCTGCTTTGGCCACACAGAGTGTGTGTATGTGTAAGAGAGTGCCTGAGAGACAGAGGGAGAAAAATAACTAGTGACAGAGAGTGAGTGACTGAGACCAAAGGAGAAAGAGAGCGGGAGAGCGAGAGAGAGTGGGAGAGAGACAGAGACAGAGAGAAAGAGAGCGAGAGAGAGAGAACGGGAGAGAGAACACGCTCACGTGCAGGCCATGTTAGCACAGGCTCCCCAGGCTGCGGGGGACCCAGTGCTATGTGGCATGTCCATTATTCCAGATGACCATTTGCTGCTGCAAACAGCTTAGCCAGAGTCATGACCTAGCCCTCAGCTCCTTCTCCCTCTCTCTCTCTTTCTCTCTCTGTCTCTCTCCCTTGCACACTCATGTCCTCCAAGGAGCAAGCCTGAAGCTCCCAGCTCCGTCAGTGAGTGAAATGAGTCAAGCGTTCAGGAGGTCCTCTCTCGGTTGATGTGTGGTTCGAGCATGCTGCCATGCTGCTTGTTGCTAGCAGGCTCTGGCTATTTCAGGGTATTTCTGTCGATCAGCTTCCACTTGTGACAGGAAAGATTCTTAGATCATCATCTCAGAATTAATTTGACTGAGCTGGAGCTTTCATCTTATCTTATCTAGCTTCAAGCACAGCACATACATCAGATATTGGGAAATGCATCAGGCTTTTTAAAAGGATTTTGATCACCATTAAATAAATAAACAAACAAACAAACAACTAAATAAATAAATGGAACAATGAATGCAAATTCTAGTATATGTGAGATGTACATGCCTCTTGGGTCTGTTTACTTCATTATCATAGCATTTAAAGGCTCCAAGTGTGGACTGGGATCTTCCTACTATTTTTTCTCTTAAAAGCAACTGGGAACTCTAATTGACATTGCATGCAAAAAGCATGATCATTAAGTCTGCAGTGTTTTCATCCCCACACATCCACACACTGGCTCAGTCAACAACAACCTCTTAATCTTATCTTATTCAGCTACTGAGTCTCAATCTTTATGCAAAGCTGAATTATAATGAGGAAGATGATGCATCCTCTTGCCATGTTCTGTCAAGCCTAATTATTGGAGTTTATATTTGTCTAGTATAGAAAGGGAGTGAAAGAGAGAGAAAGAGAGAGACCTTTGTGGTTCTTTCCACTGGGTCACTCTTTGGAAAAAGAAACATCCCATGTGCAGGCCAAGCTAAGCATGCAGTAGAGTCCCCAGGGTCCAATGTGTGTGTGTGACACACTACTGCTTGCTTATTAAGGTGGGCCACCAAGAGAGATGACAGTTTAGGTGACAGGCGGGAGTTAATGAATAAGGCAAGGTTGCGCCACCCTCACACATATCACTACTCACACTGCCCCCCCCCCCCCCCCCCACACACACACACACACACAAACACACACAAACAAACTTTCGACTCCAATTAGGCCTGGTTCACACCGCTGCTTCATAACAAGCATGAAACATATATTAGTTTACATTTTATGATCAAAGAAAATAAATTATTCTTATTGTTTTTGTAAATATTTCTATTTTGTATTTGAATAAATAAACCCCCAAAAGAACACCCCTATGGCTTCCTTCTCCTAGCAAAACAAAGCCACAGGGCTCTTCTATTAGAAGGTTTACCACTTAACTTACCCAGGTTTGTCACTAAACCACATACTTGAAGTACCCCCCAGGTCTCATTGTTGAGATACAAGGCCTTCCGTCCAAGCTGTAACTACATTATCCATCTTTAATATGGTCCGATCTCTGGGTGCCAATACAAATTTGAAAAGTAAATAAATAACTTCACTGCTTGTTTTTTTCCCCCCAGGTCACTTCCTACTGTCCAAATCTTCTGATATTTTAATCCCCTTTTAAAGCCTGTGTTTGAGTGGAGTTCCTGTTCCCTTTTCCCTCTCCCAAACATCCAGAAATGTGTCATGGCAGTCATTACAGCTAAATCCTGAGCTTTGGTTGTTCAGGTCTGTTGGTGTTCCTGCCAGTTACCCTTATTTTTTCTCGATATCTGCCTCCTTGGGTTTGTCCTTCTAGCATTCCAGTTGAGCGACTACTCTAGGAGACTGAGAGGTGGAGGCACCGGTTTGTCAGCTGAAGCGGAAATTAAATACAGGACCTTCATCTTGAGAAGACAGGACATTGGCATCACTCTGAACGCGAGCTAGAGAGGTTGAGAGAGTGGCAAATAATATGGAGAATGCGAGACATAGAGAAACTTTGTATGCATGTCAAAGCCCATAATTCTTACGTTACCTCCATCCTACAACCGCTGGCACTGATTGCCTATTCTTTCCCAAGCCGATGAAACTCCACTGTTGTTTTGAGTGGATGCAATTTTAAATGGGTATCCCTGACCACTCACAGAAAGCTGTCTGTCTAAACTACAATTAAGCCAAAATTCTCTTTCCCATTTGGTCGAAGGCTGTCATTTTCTTTATCCTCTATGAGTGGGTTATATTTACACACCTTGTCTTCCCCCCCCCTCTCCCCCTCTCTCTGGCATTACAGGGCCATCATTTTGCTCTTCACATGATTACCTAGATACAACCCCTCCTCCTCCTTCAACCCAAACACACACACCGCTGCTTGTCCTCCGGTCAGCAGTGTTCTCCGCCACGTAAGTGTGTGTGGGATGATGGCCCTCCTGGCCAACCTTAGCATCCCCTGGGGCACGAAGGCACTGCTGGGCTTTGCAGACAGCGCCAACCTGACAGCACCGACGCCACCCTGGCTCGAGGATGGGCAGTCACAGGCCCCACTCTGCACGCTCTGCTGCTGTGGGCTGCTCAACCGCACCCTGGCCGTGGTGTTCATGGTGAGCCTGGCGTTCGCCATCGTGGTGGGAAATGTGGTCACGCTCACCGTGTTCATGCAGACCCGCCAGTCACGCACTCCACAGGGGTACCTTAAAGGTAAGGGCGCGCCAACACACTCAGACACAAAAGGCATGGCTAAGTCAAACCTGCGTGTAACAGCCATAAACCTGGCTATGCTTCTGTTCCTCTTTGTTTCCCATTACAATGCTGACATCTGGGAATAACCGGTGGTCATGATTTGCCAGTGGAGACAAAATAATCGATCGTATATTGTTTTATAGACACGTGTTATGGTCAAGTCAATGGACTAATAACTGTGTGAAGAATGCTGGCATGGCTGGCATTTGCTGAGCCATTTGAGTGCAATAGCCCACTACCATTCATGAGCGTGCCATCAATGCTGACAGTGGCACAATTGAAATTATGGGACATAATTGAAATGATGGGAAATTTGATGGAACTTTCTTAGAAATGTTTGAAAAGGAATAAGTCAACATGACCATGATCACTCCTTTTGTCAGTCTGCTGAATAGAATCAACACTTCCAAAACACCAACAAAATACTAAACTTTCTGTACACAAAAAGGAAAAAAGAGATTGCATCTTGGCTTTGACAAGCTGTTATGTAACTCTGACCTCTCCCCCTATTCCCCCCCCCCCTCTTTCTTTTCTTCCAACAGTGTCTCTGGCCATCGCTGACATGTTAGTCGGCGTCTTGGTCGTCCCCTTTTCTGTCTACACTGAGATCTCACTCATGGTGACCAGCACTCCTCCAGTGTGGTACCAGTCCTCAGCGGCACCCATGGACGCGGCGGATCATAACCACGGCGGCAGCACCGGCAGCGGTGGCGGGAACCTGTCTGTGTCCTGGCAGCCGTGCATGCTGATCGGGCCCGTGTTCGCTGGCTGCACCTTTGTTTCCATCAGCACCATCTTCCTGATGACGGTGGAGCGCAGCGTGGCCATCCTGTGGCCGCTGCACAAGGACGCGGTGGTGACACGGCGGCGCTCGCTGATGCTCATCCTGCTCTCCTGGGCGGGCAGCTTTCTGCTGGCCGTGGCGCCTCTGGTGCTGAGCCGCAGCTTCACGCTGGAGTACAACCCGTGCAGCCGCATGTGCAACTACGCACCGCTGTGGGATGTGTCGCTGCCGCAGCCGTCCGACGCCCATGTCATGCTCCTCTTCCCCGCCTTCGACTTTACACTGTTGGGGGGCACACTGGTCGTCAACATCGTCTCATTCACCAGCATCCGACGCTACTCGCGCAAGCGCAAGCTGCTGGCTGAGGGCAGCCTGGGCGGGGACAGTGGGGGAGGAGGGGGAGGGGGCTGGTGCCAACACCGGCCATCCTTCTCCGACATCAAGGCGGCCAAGACCATCGGCATCCTGACGTTCGCGTTCACTGCCTCCTTCTCGCCCATCGCCGTGTTCGTGCTGGGCAACGTGGTGGGCTACGCGTGGTGCAACTTCTCCTTCTTTGCGTTCTGGATTCTGGCTGGCAACAGCTGCTGCAACGTTGTCATCTACAGTGTCAGGGACCAACGCTTCCGTAAGGGCGTCACCCTGCTTTTTCAGAGGGAACGTTCAATCCCCCAAGGGGAAAAAAACTGAAACTGGTCGACCACCATTACACCCCTTCCCCACACTTTCCCACATTCCTCTAAACAAGACCCCTCATAACAGGTGTCCTTCCTTTGAAAGTATGGAAGCTGGATAATTATTCTCACATCTGTAGGGCTTTAAATACTATTTCAACTTCAGGGACCATCAAAACTGAACTGTATGGGTTGGTTACACCGTTTTTTTGTCGACAGTTCTCTCTTGATATTTGAGGCACAACAATGATGGACTTCACCCTTGCATCTGAAATTAAAGGGACAATCAAATGTGATGTCCTGCCATGCACATTACAATAATATGAACATGGCTTATTTACCTTTCTTGAATCATGATCATGTTCATTTAATATTGTGTTTTTACACTACCTGTGCATTTTTATACTATTATTTTTGCTATGATTGTCACTCTTACAGTGATTTTGTTATAAACACAAATATAAATGAATGCACTAAATGGATTTTTCAGCTTTTCATACAGACTCACTTGCAGTAATCATAATTCAGAATGACGTTGCAACAGAGACAAGCTAAGATAATGCCTTATTGTTCAAATCTACATACATGCAGTACAGTATGTAAGCCTTCAAGAGAAAACCAACCTGCTCACAATATCAAATACTGTCATTCCTACCTATCCTTTTGACTCATTCTGTGATATTGACTGTTGTCTGATTTAGTGGCCAAAAGCCTATAGATTTCTTTATGTGTTATATGATGCAAAAATCTAAAATAAGTCATTACTATGGTTATATATATAATTATATTCTATAATAAAAAAATAGATACAAAATAAAAATGTATTGGTTATATATATAAAAATATATATAAATTAGGTATCAATAAAATCTTTTCAGTTGAAACTTTTAATCAGACCTTTTCACAGCTGCAACCATGCACTCTTTTCTAGACCATGCTAACTGTGATAACTGTAACTGTAAGAAAATAAGATTTTTATCTCTAAGTCATGGTCAATGCTCTTAACTGTGTAAACTATTTTATCAGTATTGCATTATTAATCAGATGATGATCTCAGATTTAAAAAAATAAACACCTCAGAAAATCATTGCTCTCTCTGACGCGGTTCAGCCACCGACACTAACGCTGGCCGACAGCTCTGAATGTCTTTTAGAGCAGCCCAACTGAAAGTCTCCAGCTCAGCAGTCGCGTTTGCAACAGAAACATGCCATTAAAACGCATTTCACCTTCATCCCCATTTCACTGACTCTGTCTGACCACAAGCCCTCTCCCTCCTTATGTAAGACAGGGCGGGGGTTGAGAACTTGCTGATTTATAATTGTATTTTGATGATTCGAGAGATTCAAGCCCTCCCTCTCCCCCTGAAAAACATGAATAATTAAAGAGTCAAAGCTGAAGTAGCAGCAACTTGGAACCAGCCATCACAGCGACATTGGTGAAGGTGTTGCCTGATTAGAGGAAGAAAATGTTGGTTGTGCACTCTGGGAAATCCAAGTGAAATGAAATGACGATGTTATATAAAAAAGACTGAAAGAATGACTTTATTTACTGGCCAGTGAAAATGTGTGATGTGACACGTGGGATTTGTTTTGTGTTGCATTTTTTCAGACATGAAATCATTCCACTTAGCTGCTGCAAACCATGTCTCATCTCTTGTTGTGAAGGTCCAGGAGGACCTGAGGACCCTGAAATATCAGAGGAATATGGGCTTGGGCTGGTAACAGACTCGGCATCAGAATAAATCTAATTGCGGGGGGGACTTCCATTTGAGAACTCAATGTATTACCGTATGCAAATGCTTGAAAATATCAATTTGCCTTCAACAATCAACACCAATTTTACAATTTCATGCTATATAATCCAATCTTAAAGAATTAAATTTTCACTTACGGTTTTCAATTTCAATATGATAAATCTAAATTAATTTAAAATATAAATCTAAATGAATTTAAATATGAATTAAGTTTGGTGCCAAAGGCTTGTCCTTCGGGTGGGTGGGGTGGTGGTGGGGGGCACAATAACTGATTTGACAGGTGGGGGGATGCCGACCCTGGCTGGTTCATATCAGGGGTAGAAGAAGAAGAAAGAAAAGCATATTCCACCTCCAGGGCAGTCCACTTGAAATACAGGATCTGACACGTGGCCAGTCACATGTCACTGAACTCACAAGCAAACAGTGACAAGCAAAGTGCTGGCTGATGGAAAACCCAAAAGGGTTAAAGGGTGAGAAAGAAAAAAGGGTGAGTGAATGAGATGAAGAGCACAACTGTGTTGGCATGGAATTATGCTGTGGTCAGGCTTGATTAGCCTTTCCTCATGTCAATATATAATGTAGGCTTTTAGATTACTTTATTATGAAAATTGATTGGACACCAAGATTAATGGGACCAGTGTCCACACACAATACAGACTATTTGTGCTAATTTGTTAGACCTTTGACAATAATCTTTCATTTAATTTGCCTTTGCCCAAGAAGTGCAATTGTATTGCTCATGATAATGGATTTCTTTTTCAGACCAAAAGGGCAATGTATATCACCAGTGAGCAGGGACACAATGAAACAATGTGCTCCTCGATAACCTTAATATATTAATTTATTCAATAATATTTGTTCATTTTACCTAGTATCCCACAATAGATTATATGACTTACACAACGGATTTTCTCATGATAATAGCATCCACTGTCCAAAGAGTGTTTATCATGCCTCCTGTGTTTGCTGTGTGATCAGAGCTCCAACCTGCATGGAACACGCTGGTGAGCAGCACTCACTCTGATTTTCCATTAGCAGACACACTATACAGTTTGGCAATAATGGATGATTAGGGCCTTCTTCACCTTCCCTGGTTGTACCTGAGTGTCCTTTGAAGTGCTCCACATGCCGTCCCCAAGCAAAGCGCTCATTAAAGGACTGAGCGTACTATTATTATATCTGTAGGCGGCCAGCATGAATGAATCACTGGTCATCAGGTTCATGGAAGAGAACAAATATACTTGACAAAAATAAACAGATGTATGACTCCAAATTACCTCAAAACAATATGCTCCTCACTAAGGATACGGTGTAGTAAGACTACAAATTTACACAAAATAAAACAACAAAATGAAATAATTCCACGTAAACATTCTACCAGTATCTTTTGCATACATACTTACATTTCTTGATCAGAGAGAAACTCTAAGACTACATTGCTTAACAACTACCATCCAAATATGCAAGATATGAATAATTATGCAAAAGAGGTATTTGTTGAGGGTTCCAGCCCTGTGGAGGGTTTTGCTTTCCAGGCTGTGGCTACACCAAGATTTTAATTGAATTGTTCACTGTCCGTATGCATTTTGGTTTAATATGCAAAATGAAAAGGAAAATGCTTTGCAAGCTTTGGACATGTTCCAGACAAACTTTCTCCTCAAGGTCTTAGGAGGACTTGCTCACTACTGGGAGAGACGGCTTTGAGCAGAAACAATCCAACCAACCCAGCACAGATTTCAACACAGATTTCCAATTTCCAGCAACATTTGCAACCAAGAAAGCCTCACATCCCAAACAGCACCATATGCAAAAAAAACAGAACAGGTACTACAGGGGGTTGTCAAAGAACAAATTGTGAAATAAAAAATTCTGTATGAAGTATGCATGCTTGGGAACTCCTCAGATGGCTAACTAAATCATGAGGAAGCTCTCAGAAGAGATGCATAGCATTGGACACATACACTCTCTCAGCAGAGACGCATAGCATTGTCCACATACACTAGCTCTCAGCAGAGACGCATAGCATTGTCCACATACACTAGCTCTCAGCAGAGACGCATGGAATTGTCCCCATACACTTTTTGTTAAAAGCAGCGAATTGCCCATCATGGTCTCCTAGCTGTCTGTTCATTGTCTGCAATAAAAAACAAAAACTGGTGTTCATACACAGTCCTGACTCTGTTCGTGAGAAAGAAAGATAGTGATAGTAGATAGGCCGAGCCATAAACCAGCCAATCAAAACATGTGCCTCAGGAGCACAGAAGGAAGGGATGTGACTTCATTGGCTGTTGAGCGAAAATATCAACAACCCTTCACTGAAACTGCATGTTTAAGGATAATTATTTATTCAAGACATTAGATAGAATCTTTGGCATTCTCACTTGCTTGTTAAATAAAATTAAAATAAAAAAACATGAAAGGACGAACACGCATTCGTCTCCACCCTGGTGTGAGGAGAATAAAAATCAGTTCTTTGAAAACGAGGCCAGGGGCAAGGAGAGCCACTAGGGCAGATAGTGAGCCTGCCTGTGTGATGAGTCAGAGGCGTGTATTTCTATTTATTTGCGTTTTTTTTTTTTTTGGGGGGGGGGGGGGGTTGCTCTGATGAGTTTTTAATTATTTTGGAAACCACTCGAGGGGAATTGTTATGTTTGCAGAACAGAACATTGCATCGACAGCCACCTGTGGCTCTTCACTGCTTTTGTTTTTTGGGGACAGAGAAAAAAATGATTTGCTCCTGGCTGATGACGACGAGTACTCCCGCTGTCTGTTCCTGAAAGGAAGAGCATGCAAGACCATTGTGTAGTGAATATAAAAGCGCAGGGAACTTAGATTTTTTGTGTTACCTTTGTCCAATCCAATGCAGTGACAGAAAATATGTTAAGTGCTCTTTTGGTCTGTGAGTAAATTTTACAAAAACATGTTGGGAGAATCATGAAGTTAAAATGGAAAGATGAAACCCTTACATGCCAATCAGCCATCATAACGAGCTCCTTGGTAGCATGCAAGGAAATTGAGGGGTCAATTGAGGGGTTATATCACACTGCAGTAGTAAACATTATTTTAAAATAACACTACTTTCTATTTATGCGTATGCTGGTAGTGCCATTAACAATACACCTTGCGTGAAGGCGCTTTACAGAACCCAAGGCTTTAACCCACTCCACACCCAAGAGCAGGCACATAGATGATAGTGGCACTGAACAGAACAAACAATAAAAAAGGCAACAGAGCAATGTCAACAGAGTAATGTTTGAGATTTAGAAAATGTCATAATAAATTGGGAAAAAAAAACGTTCTCAACACTAGAGTGTGTGGAGAGGGAAGGCGAATCAGCCTGGCAGGAGGGGACGCTGTGGGATACGGCCCATGCCACCCACACCTGCGTCAGATAGAGACTGCAGGCACCATCTCCACGGCTCTCATAAGTAGCATCTGGGCCCCAGACAGGATACCTCTCAATCAAATAATTAAACCAATTTGTGATGGCTGTTACATGTTGGTGTTGGAGGGAAGTTTGTTTACCTTTTCAAAACAAAACACAGCATAAAAGTGCACAAAAAAGTATTATAGGAACTTGGATACACAGTAAATATGATGTGTCTAGTAGTATCTTATTTACTTTGGTCACTTGAAGGGTCATGACAGTGTTCACTGTTAAACAAACAGTTTATATTTCACACATTTGACAACATGAAATCCCAACATTAAAACAATGCAAAATGAATGACCTGTTTGGATCTGCAGTCAACCCAAGCGTTCCCTGCCTTTCACACCTACAGTGTTGCAGTGCTCTGGAGATGGACAGAGTGACAAAACTACAGCAGCTAGATGGGCCTTTCTGTACTCAAACCCCACGTGGATAACCCACCGGGGTCAGCGCTGTCACTTCTCATCCACTCAGCGGGCTGTGGCAAATCCTGGACCCCCTCCAGGGTTGCCATGGGCACTGTGGATTATGTCATCCCATCTCGCCATCCCCGAGTCCCCGGTGTGCGACGCAGACCTCGGTCACGGCGGAGCAAGTGGTGGTGGCTGGCGCCCGGGGAGCAGGTACATAGCCCCCTTAAATAGACCCAGGCGCCTGCCCTTTGTGCTGTGGCTCTCAGAGGCACGTTTGGAGACAGCTCGGACCCTGATGCTTTGTGTGGCTGAAGCTCTCAGGTGGTGATGGAGGATAAAGACGTGTTGATTTGTTTGATGTGTGTGTGTGTGGGTGGGGGGTGGGGGGTAGTGCAAGGGGAGTTTGGATAGTAACATCACAGACCAGACAAATTTCCAGGAACAGCCTTTGACTTCACGGTTTGCCTTGGTATAAGGTCTTATATTAGGGCTATGGCTCGTAGAAAACAACATTAATTACTACAGCAGCTCCTGGCATTTTGAGGATTGCAGGAATATTTCCCTTTCACTGAGAAACAAAAAATAAAACAAATCCATGGGTCTCACTCAGCAATTACAGAGCCAAAGCCAATATGCATTCTTGAATGGGCTTGATTTATTTCATGGAAACCATTGACACAGGTCATCACACCTCAATCAAGGTCGAATTTTCTTCTCTCTCTCGTCAGGTTTTCCAAGAATAACTCCACAGCCCGTTCACTGGGGACATTAAATCATACAGACGTGGCCTTTGTGCAGACGGGCATCTTCACCAACTGTCTGAGAGCATTTCTTAGTAAACATCACGTATGGAGGATGAAGGAACATGGCGCTCTCTTGCCAGACCCATAAACGTCAGGTTTATTTTGCTTGCGGTCTCACTGAAGACTGTGGCGAGGGCTAATGGTCTACCACAAGTAATTTGAGCTCTAAATTTTTTTCCACAAAGGCTACTGTTGCCGGGCGGGTACCTTGAGGTAAGTATAAAGCCTGATGCACCCTTTCAAGGAGAAGTGGGTGTCAGGGCTGGCTGGAAATATGAACACATCGACTTCTTTCTATTTATTACCAAGGCAGTGGAGCTCAAATCTGTCTACAGGCTGAGCTGCTGCTCGTGATTTACTTGCAGATGCTGAGTTTTGCATGCAGAGTTGATTTTGCATGCCGGATGGAAAGTGTGTGATTTAATTTTTTGGGCATCTCTTTGGGGTACAGATTGCGAAAGGTGGCTCGACAGATTCAGCCTATGACAGGAAGGAGACAGAAATAAGAAGAGAGGAAAGGCTGATATATACACTGCAGGGAAGAAAAACAAGCCTGACGAGCCAATATGTTTCTGTTTACTGCTAGATTTTATAGATATGAAATATAGGTAGAGGTTTACACACACACACACACACACACACACACACACACACACACACACACACACACACATTGGATAGACAATATAGCCAAATGTTGTATGGGTGCACACAATTTCATTAGAAAGAAAGGAACATTTGCAGTAGTGTGTATCAGCTTTGCAGTAGTGATGCGCGGGTTGATCTACAACCCGCGGGGAAGGTTCCGGTAAGCTTACCAGAAAATATTGTTGGCTCGAGAGGGTTGGGTCAAAAAATCCACAAAGCAGTGTTCCGACTAAATAACATACAGAAAAAGCCAGCCTTGCATGCAATAGGCTAGGCTATGCATTAGACTACCAGTGGGAATTCCACCTTCTCTCCCCCCCCTCTCACACTCAAACACAGACACCTGTCACATGCCCTGTCTGTCAATAGACCTAATCAGAATGTTTGTAAACAAAGGTTGCCAAGGTACTTCCGGGTGGCTAACTGTCATCCTGTCAACAGTTGTTAGCATAGCATAGTAGTTTATAGTTGTTCTGTCTCTAGGCATTTAATTTGAATTGTCGAATTTGTAAAAATTTCAGTTTCATCCAGACTTTGATTTTGACGTTGTAATTTTGAGCCGTGCAGGAAGTAGGCAGGTAAAATTGTTCAGAATAATGTAGAAACGGCAGGCTGACGGTCATTACACCGGAGAGATTCCTTATTACAGGTTGATTCCCCAGCAGAGGCATCGCTGTATCTTGTTATAACTAAGTTCATTTCATTGTTTAAAAACGTAGTTATAATGCTAAAAAAGGCAATGTTAAAAGTGGATGCTATTAGGAAATGTTAACAGTTAGCTTAACATGTGCTTTCTTTACTTCATGGAACTAGGTGACTTGGCTAATTGCAACATTTAGCTTTGTGTGTTCTAGTTTACTCTTTCACCCTTTGATCACTTGAATTTATTGTCGTGGATTCAGTACAATTTGAAGAATAAATCTGCAAACAAGAATACAAGACATTCTTCATCTTTATGAATATAAGAGAGTTTAGCTCGCTGTCTAGTTGAAGTTATCACACCTCAACGAGGACAGTACAATAGTAGTTAATTTACGAATCGATTAACGTCATGCCGAAGACGTGTTGTGTTTGGGGTTGTAATACCAGATGTACCAAGGAATGTAAAGAAGGTTTAGGCTTTTTTTTTTCCGTTTTCCCACGGTAAAATCTAAATCGACCCAACAGAACATCTGGATACAGAGACTAAGACAGGTGGATAACGCTAGCACAGATCCAGCCTTAGTACGTTTACCGGGCGGTCTCGTTGCATCTAACGGTACCAAACTGTGGACAGGCTGGCAACCAACCACTCATGACCGGATTTGCGGAAGACATTTTCTCACAGGTCATTTATAAAACGTTTTTGTTGGGTTGCTGTTGGGTAGCATAACGGTAGCATAACGTTGGGTAGCATATCGTGCAAGCTTGCTAGCGTGAGAATGCTAGTCCCGTTGTTGTAAATAAACAAACCACACACAGTGGCGTGATCTGGCTTGGCTATGATACGGTTACTTAATCTTTTTTTGTAATTCAGGTCGGCCAAACCCTGATGCTGATCACACTGATTTTGCCCAATCACAACACCTGGGACCTGAGTTAGCTAACTCCAGTCCAACCACATCTGCTAAGAGAGCACAAACCCTCAAAACTGCTCATCTACAATACAATGACAAAGTTTTCAATACTGTCAATAAGATAGATAGATATGTACTTTATTAATATCTGTATGGAAACATTCTTGTGTCCAGACAGATAGCTGGAAAGCTACAAACAGTCCTGAAAATTGTTCATCGTTAAGTTGGATATTGTAGCGATCTCAGTCACTACGAGTTTGATACAATAAACCGTTACAATATGACCGTTACTCGCTAACAAATATCAACAGCAACGACATCGGGAACTTCTCTTTTTTCAGTTCACAAGATCATACTCATAAAACGTGTTGTTATCATATTCACAATTACGAATAAACGTGTTTGTAGCCTGGTTAAATTACATGGAAAATCCTGTTGGTTTGTTAAGGTTTACTATGGGCAGGGGCGACGTTAGCCACCCGGAAGTAAGTTATTTGTTGTTGTGACGTCACGTTGAATTGTCTTATAACCTGCATTACCAAACTGTAAAGCATCACATCTCTCTACACCCAATCTTTTACAATAGCCTATAATTAGGGGCCCAAGTAGAGAAGTTGCTGGATGCCTGATGTATTTGTTCCAATACCTATTTATTTGTTTCGCTCCAGCAAATGTAATTGGCAGCAAAAAGTCCCCACGCACCAGATATTGACAATTTTTTGACTTTTGACTACAACTACTGCAATCATCTACAAACAAATATGAACAAAGGAAAACAGAATACGGAGGATTTAATATAAATACGTTTAATTGTTTGTTTTGTTGACATTTAACCATTAATTTAATTCTTTACAGTTATTTTATGCAAGTTGAGCATGACAGCAAGTGGGTGTTCTATGAATACATTTTAATTTCCTTAAAAACCAGCAACGGTTGACTTCCTTTAATAACTTTTTTAAAAGGTCACCAATGCTGTGTGTCTATTTGAAGCTATTCAGCACTGCATTACATTCCCAGAAGAATGTTTTACACCAGCCTAATTTACTATGCTCTTCTGCATGCACAGTGGATGATGCAAAGGCTTATTTGGTATTTGACATATTGCAAAACCTCTAAAAAAGGTCATCAAAGGAATTTTTCCAAGACAAAATGTACTTCTGGGAAGCCTATTCTTTGACTGTAAATCTTAAATTCTGAACTTGAATTAAATATTTACTGTAGGGCAAAACATGTTATCCTTTCAAAGATGGCTCTGATAGTACAAAGCTCAGAGCAAGTGATGATACAAACACAGTGCATAGTCCTTGCATACATCTAAACTACTATATTGTTCAACCAACATTATTTTCCTACAATCTGCACAATTATGACACATTTCAAGAGAAACACCAAATAGGTACACTGTTTTGTATGGACCAGTGAGAGAACTTTGCCTCTATACTGACTTCAAGTAACGACAGGATTTTTGATCAGGCAGCTAGTTAGAGAACAATCCCTTTTGTAACTGACCAGAGGATCAGAGGCCGCCAAGGCTTGGTGAGTTTTCTCTGTCTAGATTCTGTGCTGCTGCTGTTGCATCTGCTGACCTGTGATCAGCTCCCACTGCTTCAGAGACGCTGGCAAAGCCTTGTTCCCTAGAGGGGTGGAGGAAAAAAGGAGCCTTTATCATGTCTCAAACATCTGCAGTCTGTTTTACACACATAAAAGCAAATGTGTTTTTTCCCCCAAATGCTTTGCTCATTTCACTCACTTTAAAAGCTGATCGAGTTCCCTTTTGATCTTGGTGACGACGGGTGGCCCCTGATACACGAGAGCCGTGTACAGCTGGACTAAAGAGGCTCCGGCGCGGATCTTATCCAGGGCATCCTGCCCGCTGGCTATGCCACCGACGCCAATAATGGGTATCTTCCCTATGAGTAAACACAAACACAACATTACGTGATGCGGCTAAACAATCACAATCTTCTTTTCAATTTGTGCCCGTTCTCCTGATTAAATAACTCCCTGAAGGGGGAATCTGGCAACCTCTATTCAACCTCTATTCAACTATAAACATTGCACAACTAACGCATATGCAGTTGTGAGCAAACGAAAGCCGCCGTAGTTCTGTTCACGGTTTCTGTTCAATTAAACCAGAACAGCCTGTGCTGGTGTTTGGGAGTAAACATAGTGAGTGGAGGCCCATCAGCATACCTCCGGTCATGCGGTACATGTCCCGCACCACCTCAGTGGCCATGGCTTTGAGCGGCTGACCACTCAGACCGCCCGTCTCTTTGCTCGCAGAGTCCTTCAGCGCTGCCGGCCGGGACACAGTCGTGTTGGAGACGACGATTCCGTCTACACCGAGCTACATAAAAAAAAAATGATTCAATACATACACACACAAACTCAAAGACAGGAACACATTCTCTACTGTTTAACAAAATGTTTGGTCCAATGTGAAACTAATGTCAATGGTCCTCTATAAGGTTAAGAGTTCTCAAGTCAGTCTCTTAGAGGCCCCCTTGCCCTGCTTATCTTTCATCTCCCCCTTCTCCAGCACACCTGGTTAAAGTGAGTGTGATTTAGGTGCTCTTGTTTAGCTAAATCAGGGGTGATCGGCTAATAAGCGCACCACTGACGAGTTTAATTAGGCAGAGCAAAGGGAACAAGCAGGAGTAGACCTGAGAGTCACTGGGCTGGATGAAACAGCACACAGACATGCTGATAATATCTCAGACTTCTAACTCTTGCTTCTAAACTGGCTCCAGCTAGTTTGACTTGCCATGCTTCTAGTACAATGAGCACCAGATCTGGATCCCTTTCCCCACAACAATTAGATCAGAGACTCACGGGTGCCCACATCTCTTACAAGATTACATGGTTGAAATACTGTCTTCTCTACCAGTCATCTTTATTTAAATTTCAAAGCCACAATTTGAGGTCATTCCAACACCGGGGGTGAAGAACAACATTAAGACACAGACTACTATTATGCAATGGTTTCTAACGCATGATTGCGCAAGGTGTGATCATTGTAGTCTCACACACACACCAGGTAGAACAGTGCCAGTGACTACACACACATACACACACCCAGGCGCACACACACACACGCCTGCAGGAGTTGTGTGACCCCTTGGTACTGACCTCCAGGACGACATCAGCGATGTCCTGCTTGTCCTGGGCGGTGAGGTCAGGAGCGATTTTGACCAACACGGGTACCTTCCTGCTCCCATGCAGCAGGTCACGCTCCCTCAGCACCTGAGCCACAAGACAGGGACACGGACACACACACACACACACACACACACACACACACACACACACACACACACACACACACACACACACACACACACACACACAGACAGACAGACAAAGCACCATTAAAAATAAAATTACATACAATCACAGACGGAAAAACACCACAAACACACACACACATACCGCCAAGGATATTATGCAACCCAAAGCCCCTGCAGTCGTATTACTGATAACTGATAATAGTAAACAAATTAACTAACATTCATATGTATAACACAAATGTCTCCATGTCAAAAATCTAAGATGATGTTGTAAAAGGTTGTCTTCCTCACACAAACATACATACACACACACACACAAACACACAGGCAAAGCACCAGTACAAATGAAATAACATACAATTGCAGACACAAAAATACCACGCAAAGAGAAAAACATCACAAGTATATGATGCAACCTTAAGCTTTAGCTGTGCAAGCACATGGCATGATGGTTGCATGCACACATATGCATCTCAAATGTCTTCATGGCATTCTCCAAGTTCTAGGACGGTGCTGTAGATGTATGCCGTCTTTCTCACCTTACTCAGCAGGTGGCGCAATTCCTCTTTTGCCTGCAAGTTTCTCAGGCCTGGAGTGTTGGGGCTGCTTACGTTCACCACCAGGTAGTCGCCGAGTGGCCCCAGGTTCTGGATCCCCTCCAGGTAATCCGAGGCGGTGTCTTCCGTCAGCTTGTTCTTCCCCAGGTTGATGCCGAGAGGAAGGCCCACTAAAAGTGCAGTCAAGCTGTTAGCAGCAAAAAACGGTGGTGGCTATTTAAGGTGGGTATCTTTCCTCTGCCTTGTATAAGATATTTTCACATGTATACATTAAAGATATATTCTATAGGTATGTCCATTCTATGTATATCTATCTAAACAAAGGCTAACCTGGAGAACACATCAGATAAGTATCCAATGGCAAGCAAAGCTGTAGTGTCCTCAGTCCTGCAGTCACTCTGGATTGTTACCTTTCGTAAGCTCTGTCTGTGTCGCTTCCCTTGCTTTTAATCTTTCCAGTACTTCAGAAACACCACAGCTGTTGAATCCATATCTAAAAAACACAGAGACATCCATGCCTGTAAACCCTAGAGACACAGATTTCTAATTAAGTTTATGCTGTGAAAAGTACACAAATCTACACGTTTTCCAACTCTTGACATAAAATCTATATGGTTTAGAAACACCAACTTATTGGACAGGTTTGTTTGTGCATTTGTAAATGTGGATGTGGACCTGAAGGTCAACCTCCCACCAGCTTTTTAAAACATTTGGTGGAAATTGAGAAACTGAGTGCATAAACTTCTCTTATTAAAAATGCTTTCTGCATTTGTCCTCATGCATTCATTTACATTTTTTTTTTTTTTAAACCACCCTCTGATGCAAAAGCACTCAATCAACAGAAGTAGCTTTCTAGCAACTGAATGCGTAGAGGGACCATGAGAGAAGATGGCATTCAATCATTTAGAAAACAAATAGCCAATATCAGCACAGAGATGCCTGGAGATAAAGGAGCTGTGCTTACTTATTTATTACACTGCCTTCAAAAGAACTCAATGACCTAAAAAAAAAAAAACATTGCATAACCGTCGGACAAGACATCCTCATGCAAAAACAAAACGCGACCATAACAATAACAAAACAAGTAACTTACAGCATGTCATACACAGAGAAAAACAGGACTTTGCCACGGCTAAAAGGCCGTTTTCATATAGAGCATGGGGATTCTTAGAACACCATATTCTACAAAAACAGAATGCATTAAAAATGATTCTTAATCTTTCCCCTTGCAAGCTCTACTCTGAGCATGGTATGTCCACGGGGACCCCATAATGGCTAGCCTATTAATTCAGCATGAGGCCTACTAAACATTTAGTTGGGTGGCATGTGAGGGCATCAGAAAGAAAGACATAAGTACATGGTAGAGCTGACTGCGTGTCCAAGTCCACAGGGTGCGGACTCACAAGCCTTTGACTTCACATTACTGGTGTTCAAGACTCAATTTGCTATTCAAACACGTTGAAGCAACAAAAAACAAATCACACTGCTGAATTTGTGTGTTAAGTCTCCTAAAAGCTCACCCGGTTCCTTCTCCTTTGAGAACTACACATGAGCTCAAATGGAATAGATGGAGTGGTCTTATCTTCGAAGGGTAAAATACTGTGTGCAGTAGACCCATAACAGACTTGAGTATGTTTCTTCGCTCAATACACTTTTGAACCTCCAAGGACACAACTGACAGCATAACAGCAAGCAGCAGAGGAAATTACAAGAGAGATGCAGCAGATGGATGGATCAGATGCATTGTAACACATTTCCCAGTGTTCACAAGGCCATGGCCAAATATTTCAAAGAGCTCCAATATGCTTTCGCTATAATATAAGGATATAGAGTCTATTAAGATGGCCAATAGGAAATACCCTTGAACACGATAAGAAAAACCCAACAGCAAATCTGAAAATGTAGAAATACTAACACTGTCCATATCTGCATACATGGCCAGCTGACAAGCTTTGCCGGGACAGTCTTAAATACCTCTTGTGGTACAGTGTCTGATTTAGTGTTAGGAAAACATTGCCCTACAGGTTGTAGACAAAAGACCAGCATTTTTGATGATTAGTGAAGGTTAACCACATCATGTGATACCTACCTGTTAATGACTGCTTGGTCCCCGGGCAGTCGGAACACACGTGGCTTAGGGTTTCCCTCCTGGGGCTTTGGGGTAACCGTGCCAACCTCCACAAATCCAAAGCCCAACTTGTACAGACCATCCACTGCCTCTCCGTGCTTGTCAAAGCCAGCCGCCATCCCAACGGGGTTTCTGAACTTCCGGCCCATGACGCTGACTTCCTTAATATGGAATAACAAAAACTTGAGACACACTCTATGCAAGTTTTTCCACAACTGGAGTCTGTTGTCCTCAACTCCGACAACTCTTGACATGAAAGTCCAAAGTCTCTTAAAGACCAATATTCCTTAAAACTAAGTGATAGGACATAACAGTTACACTTACTTAGGATAGCAGTATGTTTAAGTGGTGATTGTGGTCAAGATTTTATGAGCATTGTCATTAGAGTGATAGAAACCCAGAGTTATTAAGCAACTCTAACCCACCTCAAAACAGGTTAATAAGGTGATGCACATTCAAGACATCAAGCGAGCTGAAGACTACTTGCAACACACTTGTCATAAAAGGATGCCACCCTATCATATGCCCTTAAACAATGCCAGCCTATTGTCATGGATTGTTGCCTTTCTACTCATGCAATTGCAATGTTTCCCTTCATGCTCAGTTTTAACAAATTAAGCTCAATCGATAGAGCATCTGGTGCAGCCAGCTGCTACCACTAGCAAAGTCATGGGTTCAATACACAGGAAACACACAAACATACAGAGTTACAGACACGCGTGTGTATATCTGTACTGAAGGTCACTTTGGATAGAAGCATCTGCTAAATGCCTATATGTAAATTAAAGCTTGCCTTGCAAATAAACTGATTCTGTTCTTTCAGCAGTGGCCAATCATTTTACCAAGGAAAGGTAAGGCTTCACACAAGAGCCCTTTACTGGCTACAGCAGATGTAACTCTGTGTTGTTGTGTTGTAATTAATCACATCAAGGACTGAAAATGAATAGAGTGTGAGAGTAAAACTAAAAATGCAAATGGTAAAGTGGGTAGATGTGAATAAATGAATCAAGGGGTACAATTTATGTGAGCCAATAACATCCACATAGGCTGACATTTTAGAGACAGATTTAGACAGACTGATCTTGTAGGCTACCTATTGAAAGTAGAGTATTGAATGAACTTGGCTGTGGGATAAAATATTATTGGACTATGCAATTGTATTAATGCTAAATAATGGAATTACATGGAACAAGCATGCACGTGAAAGTACACCGCTTGTTTTAGGCACTGACAGGCTTGAATTTTTTTTTTTGGTCGTCACATGTATGCATTCTTCATTTAAACAATTAACCAGAAGACGTGTATTGTTCCTGCACCATCATTACACTCTCAGCTTGACGAAAGATTCACAAATCCCTCAAAGCACATGCCAACAAGCTGATAGCTCTGGATGTGAACCTCAGGTATGTACCTCATCCGTTCCGTTATGTTATGAAGCATAAAACATGGCCATCTGTTCACACACTAACCAGTGAAGCAGGATCCTGGTATCTGTTCAGAGGTACAACACCCCAACTGAGGAGCCGCACCGCCACAACATGGGCCGTCTCAGCGCCAACCACCCTCTGAAGCAAGGGCATGAGACTGTTGGCATAGAAGCGCTCATCTCCAAAGGCAGTGAGGTATGAAGCAAATAGGACACTGCCAGTCCCTAGTATACTCACTGCCTCCTTCAGTTGTTTCTGTAGAGGACATAATAGCAAATGTTTCCTTAAAAAAGCAATTAGACATTTAATCTGTCAGAGTTTTCAAGTTCAGTTTTCATATCCATATCACACATGTGGTACCATGATAGTTGATTTGGTACCATGGCCACAGGACCAAGGACGAAAGGTAAAGCTAGCTCTTTCTCTTAAAATATAAGATAAATAATATATATCATTTGAGGATATGATCACTTTTTCACGTTATATCACAAAATTATGATTTCACTCAAATGTTACCCAACATAGTTAGCTGGCTAGCCGGGTTAGCCACAATTCAGGTTAAAATAAGTCAGCTCGCTAAGTTATAAATGTTGGTTCAAGTGACATTTCTTCTCCAAACAAATGGACGACAAGAATAGGAATGAACATTTCAGGATAAAGGGTGTTATCGTCATGCAGTGGTACTGACATTACCTTCAGGTGTCCCGCCATGTATCATTATTATATCACATTGCGAGAAGCATTTTCACGTTGCACAACTTCACAACATAGCAACTTCCGGTCGTCGGTCTCGCGATAGTCTAACGTTGACGTGCCAAAGAAGGGGCCCTTCCACGTCTTTGCTTTGACCTTAAAGGTAAACTTCGGGATTTTTCAACCTGGACCCTTTTTTAAAGATATTTTTGGGTCAAAATCTTTAGTAGGAACAGCAACAATCTAAATCAGTCCAGCATTGAGTTAGAACACTACAATCGGAAACTGCAAAACAGCTAAATAACGGAATCACATGGAGCAAGCATGTGCATCAAAGTAAACTGCTTGTTTTAGCCACTGACAGACTTGTAAATGTTTTTAGGGGTCGGAGTCTGAGAACATGGAAAGGATCTCTACAGAGATACACCTGTGTCTGTTTACCTCAATAACTGTAAAGAAATGGTACAAAAGTACTGTTTTCACAGTTAGTGTTTAACCCTTCTTTTTTTAGTGCCCACTGAATGGGGTACATCAGAGACCAGAAGAGGAGAATGTTGAAACGCTGACTCTCCTTAATAAGAATTTGAACCCCCCCCCCCCTGAAAATCCTGAAGTTTCCCTTTAAGTCATGCAAGATAATTGCAATAACAACAGTACCATCTCCTGTAGTTTCACTCTGCTCAAAATGACTAAGACCTAACTTTTTTTGTATGAATCCTGTCTCCTTCGTGGAAATGATGTTACTTAAATGGACTGTGAAATGGAACAAACCCTAGCCTATATTATGTCGTAGTATATTATATAGCATAGTATTTTAATAATTATTATTACTATCATCTTCAAGAAGCTCAGTGCTCTTCTTTGGAGTGGTGGGTCAGTGCCAGTGTTTACTGAAGTTTGTCTGGGATGGAACTACAAGAATGGCCACTTTGCATGTTGTTTGAGTTTGCGCTGTTATTTCCCTAATCAAGTGATCTCACATTCACTGTTTTCACTCACAGATTTACTTGTTTTGCATAAGATGAGCTGGTACAGACGCATCCTCACTGTCTCTCTCACCTTCGGATATACACAAGTCTGTGTGTTTTTAACCTCTGTCAGAAATGTCTGTTTTAATAGTTATCTGTGTATTTTTGTGGATGGACAGATGTCGTTCTTCTGCAGCTGGAAATTCATGCGACGAGGGCTCATACAACCACACAGGAAAGCTAAGGACTGAATTAAATGATGTGGTTTATGAGTTTTCTTTGGAAGCTGTGCCCTGGATGGAGGCTAATGGCACCTGTGAGAAGCGGGGAGGACGGCTTCTTGGGGCCCTGAACTGTAGGCTCAAAGACGCTCTTCAAGACATGATAGCAGCAAGACGAAGAAGGTCTGAGGCCTGGTGGGTGGGCCAGAGCCTGATGGGGAAATATGAGGAGAATCCATTTAATGGTGGGTAAGAATAATAATGATGATGAGGATGATGATGGCAATGATGTTGTTCTTGCTGCTGCTGCTGCTGCTGCTGCTGATGATGATGGTGATGATGACATGGAGATATTTTAATTCATGTAACACTACATTCTGTTTTGGTGTGCATACAATTAGTTATAGTTTTTAGTTAATACAAATAAAACAGTTGAGAGATGAAGACAAGAAGAAATTACTTGGCAGGTGCACATCCTATATAAATCTTGACTATGTAGTGTACATTACAGGTTGGGGAAATGTCTGAAGATGGAGTGTCCACCAGAATATTCTATACTGAGACATAAATTGGAGTTGTCATTTGTCAGGGTCACTTAGGGGGAGAGGTGGCATCCTGAAGTACAGCAGGGCAGACAGGACGTATACAGATTGTTGTTTATATAAGGCCAAGATGAGGTGTATTGTGATGGGCAGGTTGCCACCGGACATATCACAGTCTGCAGGTTGACTGTCAGACCAGTTCAGAGAAGAATAACTGAAATAATCACGACAGTCATTTCCACTGTCCCGCACATACTATGGACTTTATTCTGTGCAACTACCTTACAGCCGGAAAGAGGATGAATTTGATACATTGAAGCGAGATGGGAATATCATTTTAGTGTCAAATGACCTGCTGATGTGAAATAACTACCTTTCAATACATTTAGCAAAACTAACCAGTTTAATCTAAGTGTGGACAGATCTAGTCCACCACTACCTAGTTTTGTGTCTGTGTGTAAACCATTCAAGGATGTTGTATATCATCATCCATACAAGAGCAAAACCGTTTAAATGTGTGCTGTTTCCACCCGATAGACTAACTGTAATTATTATTACTACATTATCTGAGAACTGATAGATTGTGGAGCAATTACAAAAGATAGTATGTAGATCATCACATTCTTGACATTATTCATGATTCATAAGTTGATCTTAACTACATTACAGCATTTCAAACGCATTTCTACAGCTCTGTTTCAGATTGTAGTGGAGACTTCTATCAGAGGCTACTGGGTCAAAATGCTGCCATCTGTTAACACTTGCTGCCATGATTGGGATACATGTCCTCTATGCTCCTTGCTTTCTGAAATAACCAGAACTAATTTTCTTCCTGTTGACCATGCAACAACTCTGAGATTCTTCTGAATGAAGAGTGCATTACAAATTAAATGAATTATTATTATTATTATTAAATCATGCAATTTTGTAAAAATCCTGGCTCTTCCCTTTAGCTCATTAATGTCTCTACATCAAATTGATTTCCCTAGTATTTGTTTAATCAGGTGAATCTACAGAGAAGGCAGACAAGCAGGGGAGAGAGGCAGCACCTAGCAAGGAAAACACTACAGGTGCAGTCTTACTGATCCCCACAGTCTAAAGTGGAAGTAGAACTTTTGATGCAAATGCATGATCATCCATCATTTATCGTGTGGTCTCAGAAAAAGAGTATTTGGCAGGTGTAACAGAATCCCTATAACATTTAAGAGCGGATTGCCTCACAATGTTTTGTGATATTGTGTGATATTGATTGAAGTCCTTTTTCATTTCTAAATCAAAACTGTCAGTGGGGAATACTCTGGACAAAACATCCTACTACTGCTCATACATGATCATGGATCCATTCAAAGTGGCGACCACACAGTATTGCACCATGAACCTCTCCTACATCTGTCAACTGGGTATGATATTCTCTAACTAGCACTAATCAGTAATGTGCCATCAGACCTCATTAGATTCAGTGAGAGGAACACAAGAGTGTTTAACAAAGCTTTCTTTTTCTCTAATGTTATTTGAAACTCCTAGAGGGTTCTTGGCAAGCTCTTGAATTCACTCTCTCACTTAACAAAGCAACATGTTGCAATGAAAAAAACAATAATAATCAAGATAAACAAAAAAAAATACCATAATTCCATAAGGATATAAAGCAAGATATTCACAGAGAAAATCATTTGAAAAACAGCTTTGTTGTTCTCTCATAGATCTGAAACCCTCAACACAACTTCAGGCTGCTGTGAGTTGTACTTTTATGAAACATTATTCGTTGCCAATATCAGTGATTTTGCTTTTACTGTTAAGATCACATGTATCCATATCCCTGTTTCTATATTTATAGGACAACACTAGTCAGAGATTGATTCATCGGACCAAACGGAGCACACCTGCAGGTCAGTGAGATCATTTAGCTTTTTTATTTAGTATACAATTTATGGTTAGGTTTAATTACAGGGAAAACACTCATCCACCTCCTCTCTTGCTATTTGCAGAAACACAAATTGAGCATCATTTGAGTACCATGACAAACAAGCTTAAACTGCTTGACCTTGATGCTTTCCTAGAGGTCAGATTTCATTAAGACATTCTGATATCCTTTGTTATTCTATATTACTGTCATATAAATACCTTGTGTCATGTTCCCAACAGGCAGCCGTTGGCTTACTAGATTTGAGCGAGACCATGTTAGAAGGACCCACACACAGCCAGAGGGTAGGACTATATGTTCTTGTTCATTGTTCCCTTTGTACTGTTGGTGCATGGTCACAGTGCTGGCTAAGTAACATTCATGTTCATTTCACACCATCAGATGCAATATCTTGAGCTTCTCCTCAATGCAACTGACATACCCAGTCTGCTGCAGAACAACCAAACGTCCATTCTGCTGCTCATCAACTGCACCGGAGGCATGGTCTCCCACACTGTGTCACAGTGTGAGTCAAACTCAAGTCTCCTTCTCCAGGAGGTATGTCAAAAATCACTATGTTGTTCGAAATGATTCCCGCAAAGTCAAATTAGGAACATTTTGTACCATGTGCATAAACAGGCCTATAATCGGTGCTTTGCATTTAATGATGTAAGTAAGACTGGGAGAAAATCGAGCAGTTAGTTCACTGAAAGTATAATAAAAGTTTTATAAGTTCCATACATCTCCCTGTAAGTTTATGAGTTACTGTAAATATTACTTCCTGCTGCTTTTGAACACGTCTCTTCATATTACTGACATCATAGTTCAGTTATTATCTTTTCTTACCACAAGCTTATTTGACCTTGAATGCACACATTTGTGAAAGAGCTGCATGTTAATGATGCCAACCTGTAATGAAGTTCTTTCTGTGTTGTGCTCCTCTGTCAGTATGGAGATATGTTTCCTTTGGTTTTAAAAATATATGGAGCCTTCAACCACGCAGGGGACACCGGTGGTTCAAACAGTCAAATAGTACAGACTCCAACTGCCACCATTTACTCCAGCAGGTTTGTAAGCACAAACTTCGTATAACGAATACTCTTTCGTGTCAGTTCTCTGGAAGGTTGTTAACTTTGTGTTTGACATGTTCTTTAGTCATAGCCCAAATACAATGGGACATTTGGTGGTTGGTTTGGAGACAGAAGGCCTCTACTTCAAGCTGCCCTCTCTCGCCTCGCTTGAGTTTTTGCAGGAGTATTCCTCCGTCACTGTTGAGGTTAGAGATCCACTGTGTGTTATCATAGTGAAACCCTGTTTGTGGTGCTTCTGAAAATGAATTGATGGGCCAGGCTATTTCTTTTAGATGTTCAGCTTTAAGCAGAACCCACTGGAAGCTGCATCCAATGAGCCTATCTCTGGGGCTGTAGGCAGTCTGGAGCTGAGGAGCAACTCTGGCAAAATCAGTGTTAGCAACCTAACTGAGCCCATTGAGGTACATTATGTATTTTTTCAGTCAATTCCAATAAATGGAAGTAACATGGCCTTTCACTCGCTCTGTGGTTAAGTTTTCATGTCCACCCAAAACAGATTATGCTGCCTCGTTCTGGAGCTTTAAGGCCTCCTACCACGGAGGTGACAGTTGACAATCAAATGGCCATCATCACCTCATTCAATGTCTCAGATCCTGACGCGACGGTGGTACTCACTATGGAGCCCAACAAGGATGTCATTCTGCGACTCCTCTTAGCTGCGGGCTCCTCACCTAATGAAACTATGTATGAGAAGGAGGTATTCTTGACTTCCAAAGGTAAGTCGAAACACCTTCACACTTGGCTAAGACTTGGCTAACCCTAGGTGACCAATAAATATTAAATAGCAAATTCTGCCCAAATGCGAATTCTTTTTAAGTTCAACAAATATGTCTATGTGTTCAGCTCACATATTTATAACTACATTTGAGATTATGATTCAACTTAAAGGGCCTGTTTGTCAAAAGATTGTTAAATGGTTTTTTTTTATCCCTGTCAAATACACAAACAGGCTCTTTCAAAATCCTGTATGCACATTCTCTGGGCTACAGTTTGTACATTTTATCTTGCAGTCACTGCTGTATTTCATCTTTTTGGGGCATTTTGTTGACCAGATAACTATCGCCGGTTGCTGACTCAAGAGTTTTGGGGTGGGAGGACTGGGACCTGGTTTGTCAATGCCAGCCTCAACTCCAGCTGGACCAAGGGCCTCCAAGTTGCAATCACTATATTCACCTCTAAGTGCATGTTCTGGGACTCCAGCAATGAAACATGGAGCACCTATGGATGCTCAGTAAATATTGTTTTTGCATTGTGTGAACATATTCTCTCTCATATACTTCTTTACAGTTTGAGTTTGGGTAACTATCAGAACGTGTGTGTGTGTGTGTGTGTGTGTGTGTGTGTGTGTGTGTGTCTGTGTGTGTGTGTGTGTGTGTGTGTGTGCCTATACAGGTGGGGCCAAAGTCAGAGCCCGAGTTGACCCAGTGCCTCTGTAAACACCTGACGTTTTTCGGGAGCTCCTTCTTTGTGGCACCTACTCATATAGACCTGTCTCGCATAAGCGAGTACTTTGCCACAGTGTCAGATAACTATGTGGTTGTGGTCCTGCTGAGTTGTTTCTTTGGCCTGTATTTGATGACTCTGCTGTGGGCTTGCAATGCAGACCGACGGGCTTCGAGGAAGGTATAGTGCATCGTCCCTGACCCCCATTCCTTTCCACTGCAAACAGATACACCGACAGATATTCATTGCCTGATGCATGTTGGATTTTGGCTCCTCAGAGGAAGATGACACTTCTGGAGGACAACCATGCGTGTGCCAACTATAATTACATTCTGAACATTCAGACAGGATACCGCAGCGGAGCAGGCACATCTGCCGTGGTGAGTGCCTCAGAAGCGGCCTGCTTCTATTTGTGTAGTGTGGCAATGAAAATAACTAACACACTTTCTAATTGTTTTCATGTGCAACAGATGAGTACGAAATTGGTGACAGCACTCTTTTTCACTGATCACTCTGAAGTCAAAACAGACACAGTTTTAGTATTGGCCAGTCATTCAACACGATTGTCTGATCCTAATGTGGCCCATACGAGATCTTAAGGTGGTTCAGTTATGTCAGTTATGCTCAGTAATACTGATGTTTCTACTGTTGTGTGGTTATTTGTTTCCCAGGTTTCCATTGCCCTGCAGGGAACAGAGGGAGAGAGTGAGCCCCACCACCTCACGGACCCGGACAAGCCGGTGTTCGAGCGAGGCGGGGTGGACATGTTCATGCTCTCCACGCCCTTCTGCCTGGGTGAGCTCCAGAGCATCCGGCTGTGCCATGACAACTCAGGAGGACACCCTGCCTGGTGAGGAGGAACCCTGACGACCCATCATCTCAGCCCAGCAAATGAAAGTGCTCTGCTTTTATCTCTTAGATATTGCTGTATTTTTGGAATGTCCTCTAACTGTGGTAAAGATAGCGCTGAAAGTAAAGCTTGTGCTGCAATTAGATGTCGACACATCTGGCGTCCTTGTCAATTATGATACATTTGCAATATGAATCATAGGGCTAAAGGTGGAATTTGGGAGCGATATTATCAAGTAATTATCCTCTTACCACAGGAGAGCATGGCCACTTCAGCACAGAGACATTTCAAGATGGAAAATGAATATGATGTGGCTGACCTACCATTTCATTCACTCTTTTGTTCTGCTTCCTCACACAGCTCTTTCCCTTTGTCTCTAAAGTATCTTAGCGAGTGAATGGAGCTGATTATGTCTGTGATTTGGTGAAAGGTGTTTGTTACACACTAATGAGCAGTGTGGTTTAAGTGACTGCATATCCTAAGAGCACGTTTTTGGCTCTCACAGCTGTGCGGTTCAGTTTGCCTGCTCCTCAGACCTAATCGCTGAGAAGCACTGCATTACAGAAATTAAAATACTTTGATAAAAAATAATAATTGAAAGACTGAGTGGCTTTCTGCCTTTTTGGGGTGTCCTGCTAGGTATCTGAACAAAGTCACAATCCAAGACCTGCAAACTCGTAAGGTCTGGCACTTTCTGTGTTCTACCTGGCTGAGCTCAAACAAAGGAGATGAGCTCATCAAGAGGACCTTCACCCCAGCCAAGAAAAATGAACTTGCCAGCTTCAGGTGGACACCCTCACTTTAAGTAGTTAAGTAGTCATGGTTACCCACAGTCCATTGGTCTAGAATGCGTCATTAATTAGGGTTATTTGCTACCTATCATGTTATCAAGTGAAGTTTATCATCATTCTGTAGAAATTATCGCTTTTATGCTATTTTATTTTCAAGGGCATTGGGAGTGTATTTAAATATATCCCAGCGTTAGACATTTGCAACATATATCTATATATATGCTATACTTTTAATTTGCCAATACAAAATACAATCAAACAAAGTACTATCAGCATAGTGGCAACCACTTCTTGCAATTGCATTTGATCAGAATCGAAAAATTTGAAACCACCTTCATGCTAACAACCACCCACCTTCCTCTCAGCAATATCTTCCAGACACGCACGTCATCTGGGTTCAGGGATGAGCACATCTGGGTGTCCATAGTGGACCCACCCCGCCGCAGCCCCTTCACCCGCGCCCAGAGGGTCTCCTGCTGCATGAGTCTGCTGCTCTGCACCATGGCCATCAACATCATGTTCTGGAAGGCTCCGGTTGACCAAGACTCTCCTGTTATTGTCCAGATAGGTGAGTCAGCCTCTGCTATGGTCGGCTCAGCTCAGCTCAACTGGTCTGAAGAATGTGTTTATTCTGACAGGAGTTTTAAATATTGGGGTGGTGCTATTGAAATGGCACTGGCTCTGGGATTGAGCACTAAACTGTTTGGCCTTGTGACATACGTACTTCTCACTTTTCAGTATAGCCAGTTAACATTTAAAACATTCTCATAGTAACACTTGTTCGGAGAACCATAAAAATAGGGAACATTTGATTGTATTTTGAAGACACACCCAAACAGCTGAATAGTGGTGTGTGTTTGTTAAGATATATTGCCACTCCACGTGTCGCTGCGGCGCCTTAAGTTCCTGTGATGCTTCAGGGTCACTGGCGGTAACCTGGGCAGAGGTCATCATCGGTGTAGAGAGCGGCCTCCTCATGTTCCCCATCAACATCCTCATAATCACCATCTTCCGCAGCATCAGGCCACGACTCCAACCACCAAAGGCCCAGCAGTGCGCAACACAGTACCAGAAGGCCCCGGCTGTTACCATGCCAACACTTCTCAAGGTCCTTTTTAAAATGATGGCCGATGTGTGTGTGTGTGTGTGTGTGTGTGTTTCCGTAAAATCTTACCGCCTTGAGTCACTCAACGCAGTCATTGTGAACACACTCTTCTTTTTAGAGCTGGTGTATAATGCATGATGTATTACCAGACCTTTGGCTGTGCAGTGCTTTCAACCGACACACTAAGGCTTTCTGGACTTCAATATAATTCTTAGAATTTGAACATTGTGGTGAGCAAGTGTGGATGTGTTATACTGCTGTCATTTCATTAGGAAACTGAAGATGTGGTGAATATGCTCAGCAAAAGCCCCAAAAATCAAATCAAGCCCCTGGCAGGGAAGTTGCAGTCACCTGCAGACCTCTCTGCAGCTCTAGACGTCATTCATTCAGTCATTCATATGATGCAAGGTTCGCCCACAGAGATAACCAATACACTACTCATGCTATAATACACAATGGTTGTTTACAGATATGAATTGTCACATTTACTGCTAAGTCCTTACCCTGTTGTGCTGTGTGGCCTGGTTCCTTAGGGGAGACTGAGACTGATCCTCACTGGGTGCACTGCAGCCATTTTGTCCTGTACTCGCTGGCCCATCTGTCAGAGTCCCTGGAGCGTGGGGGAGAGGGGGCCTTCTCCTGCATGGAGGAATACCACTGTGTCAAGAGCATGATGGGACTGCTGCTGAAGAAGGCAGAGATGGTTTTCATGAGCCACACAACACAGAGGTCAGACCAGTTGGTACCCACCTCCCCCTAAACACATACACACATGCACACAAACAAACACACACACACACACACACACACACACACACACACACACACACACACACACACACACACACACACACACACACACAGGCCGATCTGTGATGTACTTTAACAGAATTTATTACTTTAATTAGTTCTACCTTTTGGATGAATTCCTCAGGGGAGACTGTGTAAAGATTGAAGTTTTCCTCCACGTGAGCCAGTTTTTTGTGTCCTGCTCCATCAGGCCAGTGCTTGTGGTGCAGAAGAAGAAGTCTACTTATTGGCTCCCCTGGTGGTTTGTATTTGTGGGCTGGTTCCTGCTGTTCTCCATCAGCGGAGTGTCCACCTTCTTCACCCTACTGTATGGCTTTGTCTATGGGAAGGAGCTGTCCATTCAGTGGGTCATCTCCTTGGGTCTGTCGCTTTTCCAGAGCATCTTTGTCCTGCAGCCGCTAAAGGTATGACAGTAGTCCTACAGCAAGCTAGTAGACTGAGGACAGTAGACTGACAGTATTTCCTGGCATGATCACAGCCATCTTACTCTCAAAGAGGGGTAGGGTTGGGAGGTGGAGAATTCTCAGAATGTCTCCTTTCATGTCAGAAGTACATTTTACATACCTGAGTGTTCTTGCCACCTATCTCCAATTCAGCTCATGCAGCAGTTTGGTTCTTGGAATTGAAATGAGGAGGAATATAATCATAATTCCTGGTGTCCCTGTATTCAAAGGCTGGTGAGATTAAGTGTTCACCGTGAAGCTAATCCTTATGGTAATATTGCAGGTGATAGCTCTGGCTATCTTCTTTGCTCTCATCCTGAGGCAAGTAGCTGTGGAGGAGACTGAGGAGGTGGAGATGCTACTGGCAGGTAATGTTTACTAAGCACAGTTTCAGTCACTTACTGTCATCTACTTTATCATTCACATGTTCAGGACAGGAGAAACACAAGGAGTAGTCTTTATTTGGATTAGTGCGTAGCGTGCAATTATGTGTTGTGTTCTCAAAGAGCAGCTTTTGGGTTGTTTGAAAGCCGATCTAAACTAGAGAGCGACTTCAAATCCTTTTTTCCTCAGAGCAAGAGAGGAGACGCCAGCAGTACTCTGGGAAGACAGCGTCCTGATGGGAAGAAGGGGACTGACAATCCTGAATGACCCAATATATGACATGTCAAATATAAGTTTTTTGCTCATACAGTTCATGAAAATTATGGCAATGACCTGTATGTATCTTGCTTGTGATAGGCTCATGGTATCAATATAATAATTAAACAAGCTAAAACTATACAGATATGTGTATATGGTTGTGCACTCTGTGAAGTTCGTCTATCAAAAAGAGACCACCGTTACCTATGGACTGTGTACATCTGTAGTTGCATTTATATGTATTTATATCTTTCCAAATTTAGATAAAATGGCCGAAACACCCTGGACAAAGAGATGTACAATGCAAGACGCTTTCTGTGACATATTTAAATATCTAAACAAAGGGGCTACAGTAGAAAATTATGAACTGACAGACAACGACCAAATTTGAGATTTCATCTCAATATTCTCATTAAAATAAATACTTTGACAAATATTGTATATAAAAATTAGGCGTTTCTGAGTAAGCTCAGCAAAGATGGTCATGGCATAAAACTCTTCCAAGAGCAGTTGTACTGTATAAGACAGAAATAAATTCAGTTTAAAGCCAAGTGTCTTTAGCTTTTAAAGCGAATCTGTGTGTGTATGTCTGCATCAATCACATCGTCTATGTGGGTGCCCACTTCATTATTCATATGAAAACTACACGTTTTACTTTGAACCCTTGTGAAAGCCTGTGCAAATTATTAAATGGTAAGGGGAGGACTAAGCCCACGTTGCTATGAATGACCTAGAGTGACATAGGTTCATAACGTATCATCATAATATTATTGGAATTAGTGGGCTAAGGGTTTTCTTGATAAAGATGCACAAAAAGGCTATATAATATACAACACCTGTAGCTCCACTGTGGTCAAATGTATGCCTGCTTATGGATTAGCCTACAGGGGAAAAACACTTTAACTTCCAACAACAGGAAACAAAGTTGTCTTATGTTTATTTTCAGCCAGGTATGGTGGTAACCTTTAGGATCTATATGGTATTGATTACTATCTCTGGGGTAGCTGTCCACCTACACCAAAATTGTTTGGTGCTGCTGGCCATTGAGCATGCACCTACACACTTGTATATTTAAATTTCATTAAATAATTTGCAATGATATTTTGACTTCTAGCAGAGCCTTTTATTTGACAATTACCTTTATTTCTGCTGGAGTATGGAGATTGTGTACTCCACAGCCACCTCTGATCACCAGTGTCAAGAGTGAGTGAGTGGCCTGCAATGGCCCACAGCACTTACTACTCAACTTTGAATAGTGCAATAGGTACGCATATTTAAGGAGTGGTGTACCGCTGGGTGGTGTCGGATTATGGTGGGTCGCCAGGGCCAATTTTTTGTCTCAGTCTAGCCCTGCACTGACATGAGAAGTATGTCTCTGGCATTGCAGGCATAACTCTTAATCTTAATGCACTACGTACACTTACACAACTAAGTGGTGAGGGGAGGGCAGCAGCATTTTCTTTTGGTGACTCATAATGTACTTACTTGCACCGAGAGACCATTTCTCTATTTGTGGTTGGATTCCATTAAATCTAATGTCTTTAAAAAAAAAATCTGATAAGAGTGCATTATTTCATGAAGGTCATTCCTCTTAATGACATCCTGCACATAGGGGCATCAGAGCAAAATTTTCTCACTAAACCTTTTGTCTGCACTGATGATGTGTCCAACCAAGCACGACCAATACATTGAATTTATTGTCCTGCAGTAATTGGCCAAAGATTGACTATGAAAGTGAATGAAAATTAGGTCTGTAAACCCAGAATTGCAAAAATAAATGTACAACCTGTACCTGTACATAAGCAGAATATGTTTGACTAATTTGTTTTAGCTAATACACAGAAAAATATGTTAAATTCCTTCCTCCAATCCACATGCAAGTACTCATAGCCAGCAACCTACCCTAACCAAACCAACATAACAACTACCCAGCCATAGATCCTACACAGCAGAATACAACAACACACAACTGGCTGGAGACAGCCGTACCCGGGATCCATGAAGGCCCTCCTTCACAGCGCAACACGTGCCACAGGTACCCGGGATCCATAAAGGCCCTCCTTCACAGTACATATGCTGTCTGTAGCCCACAAGGGATAAACACACCATCACACCTGCCCAACCATAGAACTTGAGCAGCAGGACGCAACAACAATGCTGCCTTTGTGAGCATTTCACTGGGGTTTTCTAGCAGGCACCTTCCTTCATCAGTGTTTTGTTCAATAGTTAAACAGAGTATGATACTACTATACTACTTTTCTAGAAATGTAGAAATGGAAGTCTGTGGCTCTGTTAATATTTGAATCATGTCCTCCATGTTTGAGAATGTATTAATGTTAAAAACCTATCTAATTTGATTCTATCAAATGCATAGAATCAAAGTTCCTTTGACACTTTGGCACATGACACTTTGAAACTAAGGTTAAAGTTCACCTTCCCTGTAAAGCACAGACTCTGGAGGGATTCATGTCCTCTCTGCTACATGGGAACAGGAAGTTATGCCAACAGAGCAGTAAGTCATGAGGACATTGTTGAATTATGCATGTTTATAATACGGGTAGATGAAATCAAGCATTCTGATTGGTTGAAAGGAGGTCACGGGGTGTACTGTATTGAGCCATAATGTACTGTAAAGCTGTTTACATTTACCTGAGCGTTCCATATCAGTGCGCACTCAAAATATACTACCTTAGTTAGAAAAAAAATGGCGGACCAAATTTCCGTAGATCATCGTATTTGTACCTAAAAGTTTTAAGTTTGACTTTTTTTTGCTTAGATTTTTAGAAAGTTACCGAGAAATAGACAATGTACAATGTAAAAACCACATTATTGTAACTGAAAAATACGTCTAAGAGGATTTGCGAGGTGTATGAGCCACCTATCAAAGGTTAGCATGCTACCAGCCGTTAGCGATTAGCAATTCCTCTGTGTTTTTGCAAAGCATCTGCCCCAACTTTCTTTTCCCGACATTTACATTTATCTTGTACACAATCCATCCCCATAAACCGGAGATTTCAAGAGTAGAGATGCCTTTCAATATGCAGTTGCAGGATGGGTGAACGACACCAAGATATGGCATTTGGAGACAAAAACAATATGTATGAGATCACAGGACATGTATCCTGGATCTTATCAAAGCTAACCGTTCCTGAGCAAGCAAGAGTGCCAATATGGGCTAACGAGTTGTAGCCAAATCCCAAAGGGCTAAACAGCTCGCTAGTTATTAGCACTCTAGCTTGCTTAGGAGAGTTTAGCTCTAATAAGACACAGCAATTATTCACGATTGTATCAATTGTATATTTAGGTTTTCTCTGGCGACTGTTGTCCCATCCATCAGCACAACATCTCCCGGGCATTTTAAACGTGTGACCGTAAACAGCTCGCTAGCTACCACTTTAGCTTGCTCAGGAGAACGTGATGTTCCCAATGCTGTTTGTCTGTTGCATAGCAACAGCAACACATTCGGGGACTATTTTCTCTAGAGTCTAGGCTACTGAAATGCGATACACAACGTTTGGTTGCTATTACAACTATTTTGTGCTGAAAGGTAGCTTACTATTTAGTTACTATTTATAATGTTGCTGGCAACCGTATTATAAAAGCAATAAGGTACTCGAGGCAGTACTGTATCGTCAATAATGTACTGTGCAAGGGTTTGCCGGCCCTCCGCTACGCGTCGGGCCTAACAACACCCTTGAACAGTACATTATTGACGATACAGTACTGCCTCTCGTACCTTATTGCTTAATTATAACTGACATCACAGATAATGGAATACCACTTGGCTGATGGTTGAAGAGCATATTTTATCCAGGTGTCAACTTTGCTCCATTAGTATATTCTGTGTTGAAAATATTTTACATTCTTTTTTCCTCCCTGATTACATACCGTTATATTATTTTGACTGTTAATTTTCTCCAAAATAGTTACATGATAATTGTGGTTCCAAATGAAAGGATCTAGATCTGAGTTATCTTTAAGCATGCAATGTTCATTGTACTCAATGTTTTCACTTTAGGAGTTGTGTACCAACAGTAGCCATGAAACTAATGCAAGTGCGCCATCTACTGGCAATATTCAGCTGGTACCTCACCTCATTTCAAATTTCAAACCTGTATTTGAGTGGTTCTCTCTTTCTGGGATGAGTATATTCAAGTGAAAAAGATTCAGGCTTTATCTTGTAAATACATTTTTATTAAATCATTGTTTTAGATACAGGAGGGGTTCCTTAAAATGACAGAATATGAATCTGAGGTCAAAAATGTCTTCATAAAAGTATTTCAAACAAAATGGACAGGTTTGCTATACAATAGTGTTTTACATCCATTTGTGAGCACATGGAAACGTTAGTTTACATTGCAAGAGGGCAAATTTTACTACATTATCTCCAATATGCTGTACAAAGGGCTAGATTACACAGCAGTGAGAAAAAAAATCTTGTCACCTTGCGCTTTCTCTGATTTTACCCAGTCTCTCCCACAAAAAAAAGAGAGTTCTCTGCAAAAAGAAAGGGTTTCAGTAGTCTGGATGCTTCATGGTGTATTTAAACTTTATCGCACCACTGGACAAGTCATGTGTCACTACGAATTGAATGGATATAGCAAGGCCACTGATGAAAGATGGAAACTAAGGCAAACTCTTGGCCTGGTTCAATATTCATAAAGCATCATCTTGAAGTAGGACCGCAAAATCGGGGTTTGGTTCAATCGGTTTCAGGTATAACCCCGTATCTCATATTTTCCGGAGACCGCAAGCTCAACCCAGATCTGCAGTCCCACTCTGTTTGGAGCGCTTTATGAAGAAAAGCCTGATAAAATTCACAAGCACTGTCGTCACATCTATCAATCAAGGAAGATAGATATGCTTGCTGACGAGATTGACATAGCAAACACACACAGGGAAGTCCATTTAAACACAGGCTTGGAGCTGAGCGTGTGTGTAGCACTCACAAAGGAGATACACAATGAAAAAAAAAACTCTGTGTTCTAAGAAATAAATAATCCAGTCAGTTTGACATAAAACCCATTGTCTGCCTCACTATTGAGCTTTGTGAGTGGAGAAGCATGGCACTCAAGAAACTTACAAAAGTGAACAGTGATCTATAATTTTCTGTTGCTTTGGATATTGTAACCACTGTGCCAGCCATTAAGAATTCAGACAATCTGTAAACGGGGGTTAAAATCAAACATGTTACATGGCGACTTTTTATACAATATAACAATCAAATTTCACCATCACCATTGAGCAGCAACCAATATTCTGAAATATATTGAAAGTTTCAAACATGGAGTACATTAAATAGAAAGCCAAGCTTGGTTTCCTTCAAAGAAACAATATGGAAAGCAACCCAAAAAGACCACACTACACAAAAAGACCTCACTGATGTATTCACGTATATATACAGTATATTCAGTGATGTACTTCTACGTCATACATTTTTCCATGCCGATTCCCTCTGCACTCAGACTCCTATGATTGCCCTTTATCCCTCTTTTCTAATGATAGTTTCACTCCAGCTTGTAACCACCTCTCCGCCTTTATACCAGTTTTTATAAGCCTAGTCAAACAGGTTTTTCTCGTCTGATTTTGAAAGGAAAAGCCTTGTAACCTGTGGGTGTGACCTACAAACGCATTGGCCTACTTGCCATTCAAAAAAAGCAAATTTGGAACATTAACATAATTCTGGTGGCATTAGATCTCTGCGTGTTAAACACTACTTTGAGCCCATGTAGGAAAACATTCACTATATTCTTAGAGGAGATGGCAACATGGGGATATCCATGCATGCGGTGTTATCTAAATTACAGACGCAGAACATTTATGTCAGAAAGGCCATACCATACGTTCAAAGTGCTCCTGTAAAAACGGTTTATATATACTTACTTACAAAGGGTCTGTTTACGTATAAAGTGTAGTTGCAGATATACAATTTATTTCCTGACAATCTAATTTCACAAGTATCCTTGGTCAGTCTAAGCCTTGAATTTGCATTTCAAAAGAGAGAAGACGTATGAACCTCCACCAGAAGTACACTGGAACGACCCCAAAGAGTGCTTGGATAAGGTGTGTTTACACCCAGACCTGTGGTTAGAGGACAGTGAGAAACAGCGGGTGCCACAGATGAAGGTTTTCGAAAGGGGAACTGACCAGCTTTTTGTTTGGTTTTTGTTTTGTTTGTTTTGTCTTGATGACTGCGGTGACTTCGATCAGAGACGCAGAGACACGCGGGCCTGGCATTTAGGTCTTCTTCTTCAGCTCCTCAAAGCGGCGGGTCAGGTCATCGAAGTCGATGTCGTCTGAGGCGGCGGTGTGCCCGCCAAGGGAGCCGGCTGGGAGCGTGTCAGGGACAGAGGGCAGCTCCGGGAGGGCATTGTTGTCGTAGATCTGAGCAGAGGCGCTCGGGCCTGCAGAAAGGTCAGGAGAAATGGGGAAATAATGACAGACCAGTTACATAACCTTTTCATAGGAGGCCTACAGTGCCCAACAAATACACCAGCAAAGATGATAGAATCACACAAAGAGTAATAATAAAGTCAACACGTAATTTTTATTTGTAATTCAGCCTGATCTGTTTTATAAGACAAAACCAAATATTTGTGCACACTACACAAGTGTGTATTCTAGAGATCAACTGGGAAAAAATACAGCCCAAAATCACAATATTTGTAGCTGTCAAATTAAGATGTTGTATGATGGTACTACAAAGGATACCAGTTTGACATCACCAGTTGAAACAGATGCTGTGATGAGACTTTTTGCAAATCTTCACTAAAGAGAAGTATGGCAGCTCATGTACTGCGTTTACATTGAATCATAGTGCCTACCACAATAACCTGTGGTTTGTAGCACCATTAGGGCTGCAACAATAGCCTCCATACTGCAGTAGTAAGAGGTGTGTCTGCGGTGTTGAGCCTGTCACTGCCATTACCATCATAACAGCTCTTTCCTCCTTATCTGAGAGTGCTGCCATCCTCATGTAGCTTGTGGATTGGTCTGTGGTCTTGTCTACACGTATCTGGTTAACTCAATTTTTTCCCCTATCTGATTTAAAAAGGATGACGTCCACAGCACACACAATTTTTTTTTTCTCTCCACAGGGACACGACAAAACAATTCTAAAAAAACACCCCGACCTCGTTACTGAGCATACACACATAACATTTAGCAAGCCCATCACGCCATCGTAACCTTCTGGTCGACTGACCATCAATTGCTTGGAAAACTACATTTCTACACCACTGCAGCCCTAACCACCATTAGTTAATTCAGTTATAAAACCAGAAAATGATTTAAATACACTGACCTGAAGCCTGGGATGGATCATAGGGTTTGATAGAGAATTCATCAATCTTAAGAGAAACACATACAGGTAAGCACAGGAATGTATAGGTGTTCTTAATCTTATACTCAAATTACCATATGAGAAATACACACAAGACAGATGAGTTAGTGAGGTGGACAGGCAGAGCAGCCTGTTAGGCAAAGTCAGGAGTGAAGGTGAAAAAGTGGATGTTCTTCTCACAGGCTAACTAAGGCTTGCAGTGTCAAGCCAATTGTTTATCAATGGTCTGCCAATGAGAAGAGTGGTTAGTTGGTAGTGTTCGTCTATAACTAAAGGGTGAGTACAGGATAAAAAAAAAGTAATACTACCATCCTGTCATGTTTTTGCTACAGCCGCACACTAACCCAGCAGTATGCACTCTAAAGTTGTACTTTCTGTATCTATGCTATTAGTCATTGCATGGCAACTACCCAAGTACTTCTTCCACCAAGAGAAAAGCAGATTCCAAAAGCATTCACTGAGATGTAGGATTGAATAGAATTGATGGCCAAAAGTAAGAAATCAAGGTTTCCGGGAGCATGAACTGGTCTTCCCTGAGAGTTGAAATGGTGGTCTCCATCTGGTGGGTGGACTGGGGAGGGTTGGGGAACTCGTTCACTTACAGACTCGTAGGTGGGGGGGCAGCTGGGCAGCTGGGGGGGCTGCCCCCCTCTCCCTGGTGGCTGGAAGTTGCTAAAGCCATCATAAGCACCAACAGGACCATTGAAGGCATCCTATGGGAGAAGATGGAAATATAAGAACTCCCAAATACAACAAACGTCAGTTTGTATTAGGTGGTGTGTGCAACATGGCATCACAAACAAACAAGCAAATCTTACAGCTCCTTTGGGAGGTGGGTAGTTGAACGCGCTGGGCATGGGCATGGGCATTGGCATTGGCATTGGCATGGGCATAGCAGCGGAGGGCACTGTAAATCCGCCACCACCTCCTCCTCCTCCTCCTCCGCCACCCGAGCCAGGCTTTTTGAAATCACTGTCAACGTCAATAAGGTCAGCCTCCTCCCCCGGGGTCACCTCCGGCTACATGGAAGTGGATAGTAGGAAGACAGAAGATAAACAAGCAGCTCAAAGTTTTTTGAAAAACTGCATTTTTACCGTGCCATATAAATCTTAAAAAAGGTCAATGTATTAGTGATATCTAAAGAGGAACTGGTGGATTTGAGAAAATAAATCTTAGCAAAACGGCAACCCAACCCTTCCACTGAATATAATGAGAAGAAGCTGGTCCTCACCCTGACCATGGCATCAGGCTCATAAGGGACATTGTAGTTCTTGGCAATCTCTATGAGGTAGCGCTCCACAAGGATCTTTGGTGGGGCCTCGACACTCAGTTTGTGCATGAGCTTCAGAAGAAAATCAAGAGAAGAGATACTGAGCGTTCATTTGACCACCACCACAGACATAAAAAAAATAAATAAAAAAAAACATAATACCAAGCCTAGTTCTCTTACCCGGTCATTGACTGTCCCAATCTGATTTGTTCTGCAGAGTTTACCATACTCTTTGCTGTATTTCGCACATAGCTGGTCAGACACCTGAATTATAAAAGAATGTACCATTTGAATAGCACCATAAACATATCTTACATTTAGAAAGTATTACACATAATCACTTTTACTATACTTTGTATTAAAGTCCATCTGAATAATTACAACTGTTGTCTGTACTCACAATTTTGAGCTCTGAGACTTCAGACTGCAGTCGAGGAGCGGCCCAGATGAGTGTGGATACGGCCTCCTGAAGGCCTGGGTCCAGCTCTCTGAGGTGGGAGAGATTGACCGAATCAAACCCTGATTTTTCATACCAGACTACCATACACACAGGTCAGGAAATACTCATGGATTATCTGCTCAGGCCAACTTACTTCATTGACTGAATGAGGCCAAAGCGGGCTAACAGTAGGTCACAGTACAGCTCCAAGATCTCCATAGCCTCCACCAGGTAGTCCTCTCTGATTATGTGCTCGACACGGATTCGGGCTCGCTCATCTTTGCCTGAAGACAAGTAGTCTGCAATCTCTTTCCGAGCTTTCTGGGCCAATTCGGCTGTGGAGGATATTTCAAATGTATGAATGAGGATACTCAACACGGCCACAAATAAGCACTGTATTCAATCAATAAATTACATGGCGTGACAGTGTAACTCACTTTTCTTTTTCTCCAGAAGTTTAAGGCGGTTAATGACGAGTCGGAGATTTACTCGAAGTCTCTCCGCTTTGAATCCACCCCCAAGCATGATGGATTGTGTGTCGTCTTTGTCTAAGAACAAACATCGGAAACATAATCAAAGTGTTTTAAAGTATACGAGAAAAAGGTAACAATAACATCATGCGCTTAACAGGCAATTCCAAGTCATGACACAGACATAAAAAACAGGCCAAACAGGATAACGTCACGTAATACCGCTTCACGTCAAAATGTCCTGCTGCCTCTTGATGGCCACCTGACTTCTACACCTTCAGTTTTAACGAACACTAATTACAGTCAGGAGACCCAAAGCACATAGCAGAGCTTCACACAACTTAAACTAGTGAATGTTTCGGTCACTTCCGTGGTCAGCATGGGGGATCCCCTAGCTGGCTAACTAGCTGGACTGTGTACGGTAGTGTGTGCCACCTGACGTTAACTATCCATTTCAAAATCCACGCCACCACCACTAGTATAAATTATGTTTTAACTTTGATTCGCGCTTCATCGACATAACTTTAGCTCAGTTGCACCAGTTACAATTTGAACGCTGTCTCCCTGCTAGCTTTGCTTAGCTATTCTTATCCATAGCAGTCAACTAGCTATCCAGATTGCTAATAATTTTCAAAGCTATCAGGAATTGTAACAATACAACAAACTAGCTAATCATATAGCTTTGGTAACAGTTAATGAACTAAGGAAGTTCCTACAATAACATAAACATGACGACGTTGATGATTTGCTTAATCATACCAAGCTATCAAATGTTAACTACCCGGAAGAGAATAACGTTACGATACATTAGATTATTCAGGCGGATAGCTATCTGCTGTGACGCTATCACCAAATCATACCGAGATTAAAAACACAAATAAACAAGTGCCACATGTCAAAATTGGTTGACATGTTTAAGTTACCTTTGTGTTTAGGTTTAGAAGTAGGCAAAGACACAGCTTCCTCTCAGGCTAAAATGATAACAACTGTTCAACTTCCGCGAAACGCAATGCCTTACGCATCACGTTTTGTGTGACGCATAAATTCCACAACGTTTACGCGCGTGACACAAGTAGCATACAAATCAGTATGGTAAGGGATTCTAATGCTTAAAAAATACATACAATATTTCTGCTAAGGAATAAAAACCATCACGAAAAATGTAATCGTTTTCGTGATTATAATGGTAATTTGACTGGTTGTAATGGACACTGTACTGGACTCTGGTCCTGGATACAATTAACGCTTTCCATGGAAACCTATACAAATATCTAATGCAACCTATACAAACCATTACATTATCATGGAATTTCTCTCAAAACACACACTGTGATGAAGACCATTAGCTGATGAAACAGCTGGTGGATTGTTCAACATCTTATTTTGTCCAAATGCCTTTGGCCATTTCACAATCTGTCATGCAATGGTAAATTAGGGAGATGTTAAACATAATTTTGTATTAGGCTGTGGGTGAACAGTCCTAATAATAATTTCAAGGCCTTCGCTGCCTATTTGTGTTGTGGTTGTCTGTTCTTGCTCATTTTTGCACCTGTTACTATTGCCTGAAACCATGGAGGTACGAGACCTGGAGAGAGTGCACATCAAGTTCCGCATCCATTCATTTTAATGGGTAATGCTAGCTTCTTCAGCCCAGTAAGTACAAAAATAGCCAGAGACATCTTGTTTCATGGTGCTCAGTTTTGGCTTTTGCAAACAACTCTAGGCCGATGACCACAGTAACCAAAAGCTAAATTGATTGGCCACACATGCATTATTGAATGCAGCCTAAGCTAAACAAACCTTTTGTCACCAGAACAGTTGATTCTAACAGGCTGAAGGTTACCCTCTAAGCTCGACCCTCTGGCTGAACCAGTTCTGACACTGGGTGAGAACACAGTGGTGGTACAAAGTGTACTGTCTGGGTCACACAGGCCTGCAGGCTGAATTACATCAATGGCCTAAATTCCACCAACAGATGGAGACATAGTCATTATTGGAGAAAACATTAAGCATATTCAAGTCAAGCTGTTTTTATAAAGCACATCATTGATACATCAGATGCATCATTGATCATTGATAGTCACTGTGCTGAAACAATTTGGGAGGAATGCTGCTTGTGAACCAGGATTGAATGATGTGTATATGTGACAGTGGTTGGCTGTCAAGAACTCACCAGTCGAAACCGTAAAAGCATATTTTTGTAAAAAGCGGCATCCAAATAAAACACACCAGTCTTGCAGTGTTCTTTCCAAATTCCATAGAGGCAGGCAGCTATTATATATTACTATATTATATCCTTCTATCAGGATAGTAGATTGTCATAGGACTGAGTCATTCCTCTTTTTTTCTCACACATTCACAGATCCTGGACCACACCAGACAGGATATGTTTTCTCAAACAAGACTCATATGGCTGGTGGAATAGGCTATACGTTCAACAAAAGCTGCTTTCTCCAGAGAATTTCAGACCAATCTAGCCAACTTCTTTTGCAAACAAGACATGTAATCAATCCAATTGCTCACAGAATTGGCAAGTAGATTTAAATCAAGAATCTAATCTGTGAAACTGCTTTTCAGACTACACACAACATCTCACTCATATTTTAAATATTTTAGAAACGAATGCTTTATTTGTCAAAACATTCTTCATATCCATTTCTTGAACTTAATCTGAGGTTGCATGACTTAAAATTTAGATTGAGTTAAAAACCACCATCAACTCTTCAGCGTCTTCCATTTACATTTGTTGGTGGGGAAGATTGGAAGGGGGTGAAAGCACTGTTGATTTCCATTTCTCTTTCAATAATGGGACAAAATATGTATTGTTGCATCCCTCTCCATCCCTCTCATTGAGGCCTGCTCTCCTTCTCACCACCTTTCTCCTTATTCTCCTCGTGTCGATCCGATCTTGTTTCAGTGGAGAATGAGCTGCACAAAATGTGTTGGATTCATACAATATTAACAGAACACTTGAGGAAACCCAGTTAAGACAATGCCATCCACACCCTTGATTAGACTTTGAAAGTGATTAAAGACTGACAGCACCCTTGACCTGGGATGCCAATACTGATAGATTAAATTACAACTCGCAGGCCTGGGAAATAGAGAATGACATAATTGTTCTACAAACATTGTTTGATGGGTGGCATATATTTTTCACGATAAAGGAAGGGAAACCTATTAAATTATAAGTGAGTCATGAATTCAATTTTTACCCACTAAGGTAATTTCTCTTTTCAGACAAGCAGTCCAAACAGTTCATCATCTCTTATACACAATGATGGTGTACTGATTATTATTCACTTTAGTAACTGTTTGGGCATTCAATTACATCCTATAATGATTCTCACAGTTATACATCTCATCCTTTGACCTTTCCTGCCACCATGTAAGGTAGAAGAATGGAAATGTGTTTTGTAATTTTAGTTGATGGGTATCTTTTATCCTCACAATGACTTTCTGTGGCTTTGTTCTTGAAACCAGAGAGGACTGGGGGGCGGGCAAAGGATGGCCTAGAAGAGAGGTGTAAGCAAAGCACTCTAGCTGAGAACATTCTCAAGTTTTCTGATGTGTGGCTGCCACATCCCATTACAGGTAACCCAAGACGTGTAAAAATAGGCCAGAGGATGTCAAGTAGGTTTTAACATGAAAAACAGCCATTAAAAAGTGATAGGCTCCAGCTCCCATTGAATGTTCAAGAACATGTTTGCTTCACAATAAACAGTGGCCAGAACTTTTTCACAGTTTTCTGAAATGATCTATGCCTAATCTATCAAGTAATCTATGCCTACGCCGTTACCTTTTAAAAATGTGGATTGGAGGGAACTGGAGGAAAACCAGCACTCATCATCACCTACAGCAAACTGGGCTTGTTAAAGAATGAAGTACACACTGTCAGTTGAGATTCATGGATGCTATTTTAAACATGAAAATAGAGCCCATCCAGCAATGGTGACTTGAAAGACTGGTTACTTCCCAGGACCAAGCTGTTCAGATATCATCATCCGTCTGGGAGATTACTCGTAATCCCTGGCTGACATGCATCAGGCACAGGATCAGGAGTGAAGTGATTACCATTCAACTATTACAGAACGTAGTATGCATCTGTTGCCATTGTACAACACTTCAGTACACTTGTGACACATGTGGCACAAGGATGCATAGTCAAATAGGCACACTGTCATTACAAACTGTATTAATGTTTGATCACTAAAAGCACAGTGATTTCATTTTTTTTTTTTTTAACGTTTTGATATTGTTACAAATTCACTTCAGAATTATCTGGAATATGAAGATGTATGGTGATTGTGCCATAAATAAATTCCCTGATAAAGGACAATTTTGTCATGTAACTTTAGGCTATACCAACGATTCATATTTAAATGCAGTACAATATTTGTGCATAATCTTACTGATCACACTCTGTGTCTCTATGTGTCTCTCTGTTTTATCACTGTTACGCGCGCACGCATACACACCACACAATCACACACACACACACACACACACACACATAACCCTCCAGATGACACAGTTGTGGGTTTTTGGAGGACACCGGTGTTGGATAATCGGTTTTATCCCTGGCCATTCGGAATGCGCGGATGTGTTCCTCTCTCTGAACCCGGGCAGGGAGAACCAATAACTTAGTGGATGTTGATGAGAGAGGCAGATTAGTTTTGACCACCATGTAGACTACGTTGCACAGTTTCATAAAATAGAACAACAGGTAAAAATACGGTACGTGCGTTAACCTGCGTCCTCCATCGAAACTGGAGGAGTGTTTCCCAAAAGCATTCAGGTAAGTCACGCATCTCTTGATTCAGGATTACCTTGCATCTCCCGACTATGAGATGTTGCTCATCTCCAAGGGATATTCATCTGTGATTTACTTAATAGGTACTTCTGAACGGTTTTAGCTATGATTAACAGCGTCTGACCCGTAAGTACTGAAATATCCATAACAAAATCGTTTCTATCTCTGCTCATTTGGTTTCACCCAGATTGAATTTATGTAGATGTATTGAGAAAATATCCTGTTAATTGGTCTCACAGTCCGACATTTTAAGGACAAAAGTTAAGCCATTATTCTATGTACATTGTAATATGGCAGAGATATCTTGGTCACGACAACCAGTTTGTTCAGTGTTATACTTTACTTTGCACACGTAGAAACTTAATATTTAAGGATGCAACAACTTCACTTTTGCACAAAATAGAAAATCTGTTTTCAAAAGAGACAAATGACGCTAAGAGTCTGACAAATTCTTGAATATCTTCAAGAAGAGTGCTTTTTAAAATCTAAAACTAGCAAGCTAAATAGCTAACAAACAACGAGGTGGCATGTAGTACACTAAACAAAAAGCTTGCTAACTGTTGACATTGAAAGCCTTTAACATGGTGTTTCCCACCCCGGAACAGAAAGCTACAGTTTAGTGGGGACGACAATTTGTCAATTTATCAGTTCTTCACATGACCACATAGCCTACCCACAAAATGAAACTGAGGATGTGACAAACACTATTTACCAACAAACACAGCCCTACATAATAGGCTATAGGTATATCATTTAGTGGGGTAGTGATGTCATAGAGAAAATACTGGGCTGCCTCTGTTGTTGCTGTGTTCAAGTCATTGGTTCATGTGTCTTATTTAATTTTATGGTGCAATATGTACTTGTGGTTAAAACCTGAAATGTGAAATATATAAATCAGTTGCAGTTCTGCAGCTAAACGGTATGATTTTTTCTGCGTGCTATTCTATTCTGTTTCACATGGTTTTTTTTATAATGAATTTATATATTTATAGTGTTAAAGCTGTATTTTCATCATGGCATCAGAATAAGATAATCATTGTGTGTGTAGAACCATTTTTGTTTTAAAAAAAAGCAAAAAGTGCATATTGCACCTTGGGTTGAAAGACCATTGTGTCACATAATGATCTGAGTGATATAATTACTGTAATTGCATAATAATCATAATCACCTGAGTTATAGGGGGAAGGAGGTTTAGTTCTTGGCGATTGTGTTTGTTGTTTTCTGTGTCTATTATGATATGTTTTTGTTTTGCTACAATGATTTTTATGTTTTTATTTAATGTTTTTAAGTTGTAGGCGAATGCATGTATTGGCACACGTGTTCAGATGGTCCCCTGCCTCTCTGTGGTAAAAACTTCCTTAGTTAACATACTGCTGCAGAAATATCACAAAAATATCAAGGTACGTCTGTTATTGTATCTTTCAACATAAGACTTTCAGTGATGTCGGTCTGTGCTGCATTTGTGGTGTGTATTTGCATTCATTTTATGGCAAAACGTGTCAGTATTTTTTAGCCACAACTTAAAAATAGTTATTAAAGGGTTCTTTTAGGTTCTACACAATTGAATCCTCATAGGATCAATCTTTTTTTCTTTACTAAGCCTTCACTTACCCTCTTGGTTAATGTCTCTGTGCACACCCACACCTGATTGTGTTAGTGCTCTGATATACTGTATCTTTCATTTCACAATGATGCTGTGTCTATATGATAAATATGGCTTTTGGTAAGAAGAATCTGTAAAATGTTAGTGTTAATACTTTAATCCTGTCTTGGTCTCCTAGTCCAGCATAGATCTCATCTGACTGAGAACACAGACGCAGTCATTCCACCACCAGCACCATGCCCATTATCAGCAATGCCAACCGTGACTTCAGCAACCTCTCAGTCAGCACAGACAACAGCAGCCTCGACCGCTTCTTCACTGAGATCCCAGAGACAGAGGCCATCAAAGGGGTCTACTACAAGCGGGCCCAGTTCCTCCGAGAGCCTGAGGCCTTGGGCAAGGTAGACCATGCCCAGCTGGCCCTCATCAACGTGGGGGGCGACCGCTACACCTTCCCCTGGAGCACGCTGGAGGAGTTCCCCCTGACACGCTTGGGCCAGCTGCGCTTCTGCCGCAGCCACAATGACATCTGCCGCCTGTGCGACGACTACGATGAGGTGCGGCACGAGTACTTCTTCGACCGCAGCTCGGCGGCGTTCCGCGTCATCCTCAACTTCCTGGCGGCGGGGAAGCTGCGGCTGCTGCGCGAGGCCTGCGCTGTGTCACTCTGGGACGAGCTCAACTACTGGGGTGTGGACACGTGCCACATGGAGCGCTGCTGCCGGCGCAGCATGATGGCCCACGTGGAGGAGGTGGCCGAGAGAAAGCGACGGGACGAGGAGCTGCGGCAGCGCAGGCTGGCCCTGCTGCAGCGCCCCCTGCAGGAGGAGAGGGGCTGCCGGAGGGTGATGAGCATGCTGAGGGACATGGTGGAAAACCCAGAGTCGGGCTGGCTGGGTAAAGCCTTCGCCGTCTTGTCAGTGGTGATGATTGCTGTGACAGTCATCAGCCTGTGCATAACCTCCATGCCAGACCTCAGAGAGGAGGAGAGAAGGGTGAGGGAAGCAGGAGTTTATTCATCACACTGCTCAGGCTCAAATACGTGTCAGTGATATTCAGAAAGTCAAGGTCTTTTGCCGTATGCTACTACAGCTATTTGGACTTGCCAACACTGTACAATTCACACGCTAATTTAAATGATACTTGAAATCATGTAGTGTGCTTGACTTGAACAAAAACAAAGCTGTGCACTCATCAACACTTGCGACACTGATAGAAAAGAGAGAAGAGAGAGAACATTCATTAAGATGCACATTTTAGTCATAACAGGCTGTACTGTATGCTGTTCATGTCCTTGATGTTTTCAATATCACCCTGTTTTTCTTTCTCTTGCATAGGGTGAGTGTTCTCAGAAGTGTCAGCTCATGTTTATAATAGAGACCATCTGTGTGGTCTGGTTCTCTCTGGAGTTTGTGCTCCGCTTCATCCAAGCACGCAGCAAGCTGGCCTTTGCCCGCGGGCCACTCAACATAATCGACGTTGTGGCCATCCTTCCGTACTACATCTCTCTGATGGTCGACGACAACGACACATTGGAGGACGAACCCACGAGTGGTGGCAGCAGCGGCCGAGGTTATCTGGACAAGCTGAGCCTCATCCTGCGCATGCTGCGCGCCCTGCGCATCCTCTATGTGATGCGGCTGGCGCGCCACTCCCTGGGCCTGCAGACGCTGGGCCTGACCATACAGCGTAGCATGCGCGAGTTCGGCCTGCTGCTGCTCTTTCTGTGCGTGGCCGTGGTATTCTTCTCGCCGCTGGTGCACCTGGCCGAAAGTGAGCTGGGCTCAGCGCCCACCACTTCCACGGCCGGCATGGGCGCCCAGGGCTTCACCAGCATCCCCGCCGCCTACTGGTGGGCCATCATCTCCATGACAACCGTGGGCTACGGCGACATGGTGCCCAACAGCCTCCCCGGCCAGGTGGTGGCGTTCAGCAGCATCCTCAGCGGCATCCTCATCATGGCCTTCCCGGCCACCTCCATCTTCCACCGCTTCTCCCGCTCCTACCAGGAGCTCAAGCTGGAGCATGAGATGATATACAAGGCAGAGCTGAAGGAGGAGCGCATCGCCACTCTGGCAGCCTTAGCCTCTGAAGGCATGCAGGGAGCGGAAGGGAGATTCCAAGCCCCTCCATTCCCAGACTGGGAGGATGAAGACAATGCTGTGGGCCACTGGGAGAATGGGAAGGCCCCACTCGACTATCAGCCACTCCCATCAGGCCACTAAAACTGTCATTCTCACTTTTTAAAGACTCTAGTATACCTGGCCATGTCTGACCATGTGATTTTATATACAGTACATATGGCTTGTAGTTTCATGGACATTTGCTCAATCAACAAAACTGACTTTGAAACTTTTCCTGAGCATTGATCTTACCCTTTTCACCCATATAGTCCTGCTTAAGGTCTTTGAGTGCAGAAACACTGTAATAATGTTGACAGCATATATATTCCTACTTTAGTATTGTTTGGCATTTGCAGTATGCAAAGTCCATTATTACTTCCACTGCATTACTTTCTAACACTTACATGCAGATTTTTTTTTTAATATTACACCTTGCATTTTTTGACTACTTGTGTGGTTAAGATTTCCGAATATGTTTTCAGAATATGATGTAATATTATATTAAGGAAAAAATCATAATAGCCTTGAAGGTGGCAAGAAGCGCAAACCAAACAGGTAAAAGAGCTAGAGGGTATTCCCTAGCTTGTGGATGGTCTCATTGGTTCCTCAGTCATTTAAAACAGCACAGTGTTTTTTTTAGATATTACATCATCACTGATTTGAACTGTTGCATAAAGACAACAATGCGTCTTGCTGCTTTGAAAACTTCAACACTGAATAAATGAATAGATGATCGTGGTTATGAGTAAGCCATGCAACACGGTCAGAGTTCCAAAGAGGCCAGTCCTTCAGACACTCCAAATTAAAGAGCAGTGTGGAAAAGCTGAAATGTATTATATTGATACAGCTCTCTTTCCACTTCACTTGTCGGACTGTGCTATGGTAACGTGGAAAGATGCAGAACCCTAAAGGCACTTTTCCCCTCAGGGGCCTGTTCTATGGCAACTGAATGTGGAGCAGAAAGGGTCTCAAGTGCATCTGCACAGGAGCATGTTTTGTGAAATAAATGTTTAGTGGGACACTTCTATGAAATGTGCTTTATGTGTGTGTTTTAACTGTTTTGAAGATACAGTCTGTGATTCGGGTTCAGTTTCACAAGAGTTTATTGATATTTCAGCTCATCTGCCAATCAAACTACACCCCTCCCTTGCGTGCTCCAGAAGTACCGTGTTGATTGGCTGGGATTGCTTATGGATCGATCCTAATCACTATGTTTGTTTCCCAATGACAGAGCCAGAACTGTGTACAAACACAAGACTCAGTTTGAGCTCAAACACTGTATGCACAGCTAGAGGACCAAATGGAGCCATTTGCTAAATTTGACAAAAATTGTATCGGATTAGAATTGCGGACTGTACCTTTCATTAATATTCTGATCTTCAGTGATCACTCTAGGATGACACACTTTGGAAACATTGCAGTTGTTGAGATAACATGCTGAGACAGCCAGTTTACCTTCTTTTACTTTTCATTTTTGGAGGAGGATGCCCTTGATTTTCCTGAGATCTCTCACAAGCAGCTCCGTGAACCATGGATAGAGTGACGCAACAAAGTGGGGGACAGAGAGTGCAGATATTTCTTTTGCTTTTCTTACTGTAGAATTAGTGGTCAGCAAAGGTGTAATAATAATTATATTACCCTACTCACAGAACTGACAGGTGAAAACAGTCATTCATAATCATTTCACCTCAGGGCTTGTAATAAAGAATGCCAGGCTTTCTTTTTTTTCTACCTGTCGAGGCTTACCCTGTGCCTCTGGGTTGGGCCATAGATTTTCCATGGACATCAGCATTATGCCAACCAAAGTGGCCAAGCGTGTCAAAGCTGTGCACATAGAGGATGTTTACCTGGGTTTGCACACGGGACATTACAGATACTGCCAGCTGAACCTCCATTTCCCTGATATTAACTCTGTCCCCTATGGCCGCTATCGCTATGTCAACCAGAGCACAACAACCAAGTTTTGGTGCAGGTGTGCTGCCGGAAGGAACTAAGTAAGTAGACTAAACAGGAATAGAGAAATGGAATCATGGCTAGCTTGCCACAGCAAAGAGGATTAAGAAAAACTGCAGACTAAATACAGATGGATGTGAAATGAGTGAAAATGAAGGCACAGGGTACAGTAGATTAAGTGATAACTTTATTCAAAATCATGGTTACATTGTCATTAATCCTTTCATGATGTCATCATGCACATTTTGCACACTCATTTGATCAAGAAAGGATCTCGAAGGCTAACCATAGACTTACGCTTGTGTACAGCATAATACTCCACTCTAACCTATTAATACCATTTAGTAAATGTGCACTTAATGACAGAATTTTATGTCAGAATTATGAGTCTACATTTTTGTCCCCATATAACACAAGTGAGGTTTTTAAAAGAGTGTTAAAGAAAAAGTGAGTCAATAGGTGGACATTTTAAAGTGGCTTGGGGATGCACTGGTATAACATTTCTAGGGCACCATTGTTGAAATATTACAGAAATAATTTTTTAATGATTTAACACTTTTAACACTGGAATCACTTTCCAGCCAATTGTATGTTACTTCAAAATTATAATAGTAATGCCAGTATGTTCTTCCAGCGTTTAAATGACAAGTGACATAGCTGTGCATTACATTATAATAAATTATTATTAACTGGTGGTAAAAATGTACGGTAATAGTTCAATAATATTTCAGTGTTCCTGGTATTTCCAAACATGTAACAAATAATATCAGTTTGTGCTTTTACAATATCACTGACTGCAAGTGAAAATGTAGCAAGTTAGAGGTATTTGCATAATTATTTCTAAAATACTAGTGTGGCTTTCAGATTGTAAACTAATGCTATTTCCAAATCCATGGGAATTAACAGCCTTTTAAAAATGATTGTTTGGGTTGTCTTTGTTGCTATGAGACAACCCAACTGCCATCAAATCAGATGTTTGTGGCTCGTACAGTAGGTGGAGTCATTGAGTAACATTACATCAGAACATAGCTTATCAGAGTGGGTGGATTCTGATGGATATTTAACTCACGGTAGCTCATTCGCCGTAGGTTTTCCAGGCAATATTGTAAAGCATTGCCACAGCTCAAGAGGTGTTTTACAGTGAGGACTGTTTCACTCTCTTACAGGTCTTACCCAAATACAGGTTTTTAGAGAACATCCGTTGTTGGCTGCACCTTTAAGTATAATTGGACACGTCACAATTCAAATTTGTCTAGTAAAAAAACAAAAAAGAAACAAATACACAGCATTGTTGCTATACTCTGAATTTGCATAGAATGCAAACAACATTCACTTTGGTGCCATGACTGCAACAAATAATGTGAGGGTAAATAAAAAAATAACAAAAAATACAATACTGACCCTAAATCTCTACAGAACAGAAATGTCCTCTATACAGTAATATAAGTTGACTAAGCACATACTATACAATGGATAGTAGTTGGATAGAAAATTAGTTAAGCTCTTGAATACAAGAATACCAGAGACTGATGAAAGAATTCCATTCATCACTTGGAACTGAGTAACTATCGAGGAACAACACAAGTGCATGCCACAGGAACATGCACATAGCCTACTTCAAAATAGTATCTCCTCGGCTTTGATGGACAAGGCATTCTTTTCAACACCATCTTAGTTTGGAACACTTGAACCGAATTGAAGCCTTTGTCCTCCAATCCATTGATGATACATCCCTCAAACTTGCAGTCAGCAACATATATATTAGGCGGAAATCTGTCTTTGTCATGATGGACTCTGGGAAGGAAATGAATGCATCTGATTAAGCTTATAAGACCAGGAAGTCATCTGTTAATAAATTTGAGGTGTAATTCTTACCTGTATTGCCAGGGGGAGACAGAGCGATTGGCGAAGTCAGAGCGAGGGTGTTTTGAATAAGGAGAGGCCGATTCACGGAGCCAACCTCCCATCAGTTTATCTGCTTTTCTTGAGCTCAAACATTTCATCTTTGAACTGGATATCTTCATCAAATGCAGAAGAGCAAGAAGCAACACAAACTAGATGCAAAAAATGGAAAAGTGAGGAAATGCTTGTATAATAAAGATTCAATCAACTTACTATCTGAATAAAACTCATATTGAGCTGCGCCTCAAGTTTTAAGAAGTTTTCACGTCACTAAAATGACTCATCTCACAATAGAATAAAATATAGAGCAACCCACCCTTTTCATCTCAGGTGTTTGAGTGGTGTGACGTAGCAACCTCTGATCATGGAGACCTAGCGGTACAGCAGGTTGATGATTCTGTGCTAGTGTCTATCCCATCTTATTCTCCTCTTCATTGTATATATAGAGGTACATCACCCTGGGGAAACCCAAGGAAACACTTCTTTCAAGGAAGAGGAAATCTTATTGGTCAAAGCAAAAAAATCTGGTGACTTCATCTAAAACACACCTGCCATCTGAAACCAGGGTGAAATATTTCAACACAACACTAGCAGACTTTTTTTCAATATAATTTGTTACATCCCTTCCTTAACCCACAAGTAGCTTGAATGCTGTGATGCAATATGATATGAAGATTAGTGCACAAATATCCTGCAGTTAAATATATTATAAATATAACAATAGAATTCCACCTCTGATCAGTGAGTAGGGTTAATCAGTACAAGAATTGCATGACAGCCTTCCTGTTGAACATTTATTAAGGTCTTAAAAATTCCTTAAACCCACACAAGACTTTAAAACATCAACAAAGTTTGCACTAATGCGTATATGATCATCATGAAGCTTTGTAACCTTTACACCTTGGATTCGTGGAACCTGTTTTCTATTCTCCACCCACCTGTAATGAAGTATATATACACATGGAGGCTTAACTTAGAAATTCACTTTGTCACTTGCTGTCACTTGCTGTCACTTGCTGAACAAGGAGAACTACACAAACCAGAAGAGTAAACCACATGGGCAGTGAAGATGCAGGACCAGACATGAAGTAGAGCAACAGTAGTTTTGATTTTGGTAGACTGAAAAGAAATATGAAAAAAGTGAAAAAAAGCAAACATAAAGCAACATAACTTTCAATGTAAAAGTTCAATGCAATGTGAGTAAATTAGATTAAAGGTCATCACACAGCAAGCACTATGTGTACTAAATAGAAAAAAAACTGCTTTTACAGGATACATAATCAATTCAAGGAATATAGGGTGAACTCCAGGATAACTGCAGTGAATTAAACCCACATATGTGCACACATTTCTAGTGTTTGAGGTTCTAATTCTACAAGGTTAACTTAAGAAATTAAGAAAACACAGATGAGGGATGGATGAACTTACAAACACACAATTAAAATGTAACCTTCCTGCAACCATGTTTAATTTGGATGCATAATGTTAACCTCAATGAACAAATAAAATGACACAAGAGGAAATTGTGTGTGATTCCTTTCATATCAAATCCTCAACGCTGATAACAGTGAGGTGGAAAAAGGGCACGAGTCCAAGCTCCGCCTTAAGCCATCTGTGGGTAAAATAAAAACCTGCAGGAGCTATTTTAAAACCGGAATAGGCACAGAGACACTGGGACTGCAGGGACAATACCTAACTCTCACTGTAAGGTGCATTCCAGTACGATGATGATATGGGAATGAGGAGGGCATTACTCGTCAACTTTCTCACTAACAGCCATTGGGAAATACACCATGCTCTTCCTGAACACATCTGATAAGAAACAGAAAGCACAGTTTACATGTTCATCCAACATTTATTGATTATGACACCAGGGTGAGAATAAATGGGCGTCCTATTACACAATATTCTTCTTTCCAAAATTAGATATGTCAATTCATGTAATTAATGAAACAACAGCGACAACCCTATCTAACCAGTGCCATTTAACGCCTGTTCACAAGATGCTAAGAACTGGCAGGAGGGGCCGCAGGTCTTCCATTGGCAGGTGGTAAGGTAATGAAGGTTCACTGAGAAACTACTCTGCCCCACCCTGCCTTGAATAAAAACCTCTCTGCTCTTCATCATCTGCTGTTTGGTACTATAATACTGAACACTGGGGAAATGAAGGCCTCTTGCAACTGTATATTAAGGTTCAAGTAGTAAAAGATTGTCTAGAATTGTTATTCACTCAATTCACTCACAATTCTGCAAAATATAAACAGTGATGAATGGAGCTGACTCATGTTTCCTGCATACTGATACGTTGCTAAGCTCACACCTTCAGACACACCTCTTCAGACACACCACCTAAGGTGTGAAAAGGGGAGGAAATGACTTTTACTAAAACTACTGCAGTGGAGTGTACTCACTGCTGTCATGATAAACAGTAAAGGTGTATAATTATAGAGAACTCTTTAAAATAAATCATGTTTGTTTGTAATTCTGTATTTCAATGTTTTTTTGTGCTCCTCACAATCATGTCTGGAGACAAAATCACAAAATACAGAACCACCTGCCTAAACCAGGAAATAATTTCCATTTGTATCAAAACATCGCAACTGATATCAACAGACACAAAGCAAATATTAAAGCCACATCCCAAATTCTAGAAATATAAAACACTATTCTTGGCATTTATGAACAGCAGCAAGATGTTTACACTATATCTAAGACAGACAAAGACCAAACAATCATCAGCCAACAACTACATACTGGTGTCAGGAAAACTGAAACCATGCTGACTTGACCCATGGCCTAGTAAATAGAACGCCCCGACGACAGGGCTACAAGGGAGATAAATAAGATGTTATGGTGCCACCTGCTGGTATTAAATATACAAACCAGCAGAGGTCATCAAATGCCCATATAAAAGTCCTCCTGTGACCCATGTTCTGAATTTCATAGATAGATTATAAGTCTCAGCAGTTATATAAAGTTCAAGAAAAGTCACAGTAGACAGATCAGTTAACTGACTTTTTTCCTGGGAGAAAAATAAATTAAACATATAAATAATTATACCACAGTAAACAGCATTTCATTTGTTTGTAGATCATAGATTAAATTAAAGCTTCAGAATCAGTAAAAAAAACTGTTGGATAGAAATGTTCCTATTTTCCACAAGATTATAGAAATGTCTCATTTAAATCCAGGGACATAGATATTCCGTGCTTGAGACATCAGGTCTGACAGACTGTTTTGCAGGGCAAAGAACCAATTGGGACGTGTTCATGAAATATTGTTTGCCAAGTTGTTCTGATTACTTGACACTCTCACCAGTCTCTTCTCCTCCAAAGTCATACTCTAGACCAGTATGACAGAAGTGTATAGATGGCATTCCTTCTTATCAGGATCACCCAGAGTTACATTCCAAGCTTGTTCAGTCAAAGGATTTGTGTGGAATGAACCACTACAGATACTGCAGTTGTCTGGCTTTATCCTGCTATGGGTGTAGGGCAAAATAAAATCAATAACACCCTCTATGGAATGCATTTATCATGTCACACCACCAAACTATTTGCAAACTACTTGCTTTGTACTTCACATGAATGCTATCAGTGGTAATGCACTATTCACCGGGGAATGGTTTTTGAGTTGCACCCAAATCCTTTGAAAATGGAACATCCGAGTCAAAACATCCGTTGTGGTTGGACCTGTCTCATGGCCGGAGTTTAGTCCTGTGTATTGTCACATGCAGCGGCCTCAAGTTTTTCTATATCAGATATAATCTTGCAATGCTTCTCATGCAAGTAGTCAACAGGGGTTGTATAAGAGGTGTGTCCACAGCACTCAGGCGTTCTCTCCGAGTGTACAGCCAGGATTCCAGGAAAAGTGTAGCTTATTCAGGAACACACACAATGGGTGAGTCTGACTTAAGTACAGAAGGGTCTTCCTGTTTTTTGTGGTTATTACTACCTGGTTTAAAACTGCATTCAAATAATTTTTAACATAAGATCGGATTTGACTTTAACAGTTCAACTGATATTGCATTAATAATCCTTAATCATACCCAAAGGCACTTCCATGCTTTATGTCTTTGTGCTATGTCTTTATAGTTCATAGTCCACTTACTTTCTGATACTAGTTTATAGCTGATGAAGTGATTTATATCAACAGTATTTGTCAATTAAGGATTCATTGTAAGATTATCTTTCTGTTGTTGCTGTTTGGCCGTTTTAACGACTTTGGATACTTCGGGTTGGGGAGCATAAACCCTATGCATATTTTTTCCATGCATATGTTTTTAGATCATACTAACAATGTCTATCAAAATAGTGCAAAAATATTGACATAGTTACAGTTGCAATGGCATTTCATCAGACAAGTCTTTACCTTGGTTTAATTTATTCACTTTTTTCTTTCCGGTGTGCCTTACCAACACTGTTCCTGTGCATCACAGCTAAGACTGTGTTGATAGTTTATGCGCATCAGAGCCCCACTTCATTTAACTCTGCTGCTCATAAAGTCGCTGTGGAGGCACTAAAGGAACAGGGCTGCAAAGTACTTGTCTCAGACCTCTATGCAATGGACTTCGAAGCCTCTGCAACTGCAAAGGATATCACAGGTATACCGCCTTTTAATCCATTACTCCATCAGCTAGATGTATGTATTGATTGACAAACGCACATTTGTTTTTACATACTTAGACCTCTTTAGACCATCATTTGCTCCAATCAAAGAAGAAGTGTTGAGATGATATGGCAGAATTTTGAGCCTTTGTTAAGATGTACACTAGCCTGATACTGAGCCATGACCAGGTGATCTGAAGAATCCAGAGAACTTCCAGTATGGAGATGAAACAATGGCTGCTTGGCAGGAGGGCCGACTCACCAAGGAAATTACAGAAGAGCAGCGCAAGGTGGAGGAGGCGGAGTTGATCATCTTTCAGGTTTGGGGTTACTGCTCTCGCTCTCTCTCTCTCTCTATCTCGGGTGTATATATTGGCATCGGAAAGAAACAGGGTCTTTCTCTCCCACACACATGCTGGTACTCTATCATTCATCTCTCTCTTTATCTCTCTCTCACACACGCACTCGCATACAGCTAACACACAGACAACACTGTATAGTAAGGTCTTGTTTTTTCCCCCACCTATCTAACTACATTTTTTTTTCAGTTTCCTCTGTACTGGTTCAGTGTCCCTGCCATCATGAAAGGCTGGATTGACAGAGTTTTATCACAAGGATTTGCCTTTTCACTCCAAAACATGTATGACAATGGCATTTTTAAGGTACGTGTTGAAACGTGTTGTAGATATTTCAAGTATTTTAGCCAAGGAGGGCAGCAGGACACTATACATGAATCCGCATTTGCATTTATTCATAAAAATGTATCTTTAATCACTTAAATCACTTGACTGTGTTCCTTAGGAAAGTGCATTCTTTCATTCCAACGAGGAACTTTGATGTGATTGATGTGATAACATGCTTTTTTAGGACAAGAAGGCTGTGCTGTCTTTTACCACTGGAGCCATGGAGTCTATGTTCATGTCTGATGGCATCAATGGGGACATAAACATAATACTGTGGCCATTGCAGGTAAGTATTTCATCCAAGTTCCATATTGTCATGGACATTTCCCCTTAAATACCACAGATGAGGTTGATCGTCAAAATCACTTAATATGACCATTTAGGAAATAATAGGATATTAATAACATTCCACACCATTCCTGGGATCCGTCAATGGTGTCAAAGTGTTATGACATCTCTGCAATCCATTGAAGTATAATTAAGTAAAAGCACATCAATGGTTATTTCACCACCACCAGTGACTTGAGTAGACAGACATTGAGTAAAAAGGCAAGACAATAAAGATCATAAGTAATTGTTATGGTTAGAAACTGAAGCTTCCACAATCATTTCAACAGCAAAATTGTGATCAAGGATAATATCTGTAACAATAATATTACAATTTCTGTATATCAGAAATATCTTACTGACATTATGACCTGGAATTAGCAGCTGTTTTGTGTTGCAAAATATATAATCTAATCTTCATACTTGCCAGATTACAGTATTGAGTCTTTCTCTATTTCTTGCAGAATGGAGTCCTTCACTTCTGTGGATTTCAAGTTCTTGAACCTCAGATCTTTTGGAGTATTGCACATACACCCCCAGCAGTAAGGATAGCCTTGTTGGATGCTTGGAGAGCCAGGCTGAAGGGGATATGGGCAGAGAAACCACTGTCCTTTGCATCCTCTGCACTCTTTGATCTTAGCTTTCAAGGAGGGTTTCGCCTGACCCCTGAGGTGAAGGAGAAGCTTAGCACTGCCCCTTATGGCATCACGACAGGGCATCACATGGGCAAACCTCTTCCTCCTCATAACCAGACTAAAGCTGAGAATGAGACTGCAACAACAGTATCAGATGTTCAGACATCATAATTCCATAATAACCTGCTAAAGATATCAGGTGGAGAACCGACACAGGATTTGATAACATGAAAGTATGAAATAGAGTATTCTTCCTCACACACCTGTATGTGTGTGTTTTGTATTTCATTATTATTTTTTTAAATGTCATTATTAGTCTATTAGTCTATTTATATTTTAGACCTATTCCCAGTGGTTTCAGCTACAATTTCTCATTAGTTAAAGAACAAGCTTTTAATATATATTCATTATTTGAACACCTTTTATAACTGTTAAACTTTAGCCTAAAATGAACACATCATAACACTGTTCCTGACACACTATGCTTTTAGGATACGGGTTACAGGTCATGATTGTTGAGCAGGCCTATGCAAACGACCTCTTGTCGACGGTGTTGACTTGTTTTTCATAAATATATGAACTGTTCGGATAACGAATAATAAACAAAAACTACATTTTAAGACTTGGTTTCATTGCTTACATTTCACCACCACGTAGGTTTCAAGGTTTGAAATCAGCAAGATTGACGTAATGCGTCTGAACAGACACCCTCCTACCTCGGGGCGGAGAATGGTATGGTCCTTTTGTGACGTTACTTTCTGGGTTGAACTGTGCTAAGGAGGCCTGTTTTTCTACCTTGTTTATGTCGACGTTCTTAGTTTGTATCGAGTGAAGTGATATTACTAGCTCTTATTTACGCCTACGGGCACTTCAATTTTATCTGAATATCCGGTTATAGAAGGAAAGCAGCGAAAATGAAATGGATGTTTAAAGAGGACCATTCTCTTGGTGAGCTCTACAGTAACTGTAGATGATTGTTCAGACACATTTCTGAAATATATGTTAAGAAGCTAAAACAAAATCATAATTTGGGATCGACAAAGCTGTTTACGAGTGGGCTTCTAGACCTTGACAGGACAGCTGCTTGTGGAATCTGCCACCGTGAACTCTGGCTAACTATAACATACAACCGGTGATAGTGTTGGCCAAAGAGCCTGTTGTGAGTTAGGACATTATCATTTTACATGGCGTGTAAATATTAGTCGCACCGTGTGCAAATAATGTTCCCATTCGTGGACCCTATCGATGTAACCTCGGAAAGAAGTATAACAAATGCAACATCAATAAAATAGCAGTCTTGCCAGCTATTTACAAAATACCCTGTCAAAAGTTGCCCGGTTGTTATTGTGTAGCCCGTAACTCTGATAGCCTAAATCAGTGTACAACTTATTTGCTTGTTATAGCACTCCGTTTCGCAGCCTTTAGGTTATCACACCACGGTGTGATATAATTAAAATGCCAGTCGAGTATAGTTTTTACATCGATTTAACATAAGAGATTGAAATATTAAAAATAAAAATGACAGCCATATGCACTATGATTAGACTAGGTTGCCCTCGATTTTAGAATGTCAACATATTCCGATTTTGTTGATGCGCGTTCTATTTTGAGGTTAGTCCTCAAGTGAGGCATACAACTGTATTGCGCAGGATCATAAAGAATCACATGCAGTTTGACAGCTTTTGAAAACGCAGAGTCATCATGTGTTGGCAACAACATAGGCCATATCACACTATACGACAACAAACTTAATTTGGACTCAGACTAATCTGTTTATGTAGTGGGCTACTGTCACTGAGCTGCAGAAGAAGAGGTATGCCACTCTATGGTGTTGGTTCATCAATTCAAACCAACAACCAAACCAACGACTTTTCAGAGGACTATTCTGACAGCTTCATACTTTCAAGTTATTTTCTCGTTATAGTCATTTTGCAAATTCCTTTTAAGTTAAGTGGTGTGTGTAGAGTGGTGTGTTTTTCACGGGACCCCTGCTTGTCTCTTTATGATGTCATTCCTCTCTGTCTCTCAACAGAACATCGATGTGTAGAGTCAGCCAAAATCCGTAACAAATACCCTGATAGGGTTCCAGTGAGTATATCCTAGTAGACTAGTAGGATGATTTGTTCTGGTCTCTCCTCCATCAGTGTGTGTGTTAAACACCCCTTAACTGTTTTTCAGGTAATAGTGGAGAAAGTCTCAGGATCACAAATAGTGGATATTGATAAACGGAAGTACCTGGTTCCCTCGGACATTACGGTGGCTCAGTTTATGTGGATCATTCGAAAACGTATCCAGCTGCCCTCAGAAAAGGCCATCTTCCTCTTTGTTGACAAGACTGTGCCTCAGTCTAGGTCAGACCTCCGTTTACACCCAAATAACAGTTCTGTTCCCTTTGATGGGAAATTGTGATTTTTTTTAATAAACCCTTCGTAAAACTGTATGCATTAATATGCATGGTCACTACTCCTTATGATATAATTTGATAATATGTTGTGTTTTCTTTCAGCATAACAATGGGACAGCTGTATGAGAAGGAGAAAGATGAAGATGGTTTTTTATATGTGGCTTACAGCGGCGAAAACACTTTTGGCTTTTAAAACACTTGACATCTAGCGACTTCCACCATCACCCCTCCCTCAACTATAAACAAATGTGTGGTGTGAAAAGGATGACGCAATGGTGAACATAAAGATAGCGAATGTGGATGCACCTGTTATTCCAACCTTGTTTGTGTGTTTTGAATTAGTGCTCATTGACATTCACTTAAGTAGAGGTTTGAAAGATGGATGTTTTGCTTATGTGTGTAAATAATTTGTATTTTTGGTTGGAAGTGCTTTATATGTCTCATCAATGATGTAAAAATATTTTGTTTGATATTTTGTGGTCTTCATTTAATATAATATTTAATGACAAAATATTTTAACAATAATAGATATATAGCAACCAATAAAAATCTGTTAGATTCTGTTGATTTGTTGCTTTGGTCAGACTTCTGAACTTGAAATGCCTTTTAGCAGCTTCTGTAAAATCATACATCTGCAGGACAGCACTTCCCTTCAAAGTACAGCATTGTATACCGGTATTGTGCTGTGTACTTTAAGATTTACACCTTTATTATAATGCAAATCGTTTCGCAACACCTCAATGCTTATATTTTCAAAAGAGAGATGCAAAACCATTTAGAGATTTAATGTCATCTTTTTTTACCAGAAGAGGAGGAGAGATGAGTGGATTTTAACACTTTCCCCTGATAGCTGTCTATTTCAGCAGATTCTATTTCATTCTAATTCTGTCACAAGCTCTGTGACGAGTAATGGAATCATGTGATGAAATCATAGATGAAAACATCAACAGGCTCCCTGCCTTTATTCATCATCTGTAGACTCACAATGCCAGTAACAGAATCACGATTGGCTTTTCAACTCTTTTCTTGTACTCCTCTGTTCACTCGGACAAAATATGGTTAAGATGTATTAAAGTACTCTAAAAATAAAACGGGGCCGTCGGCAAATTTCTTTGAAAAGATGAATCAGGTCTTTATGGTCTGTGTGTCGGTGAAATTGTGCGTGCTCACGCAACAAACGTCTCTGCGCAATAGGTCATTTAGCTGCGCCGGGCCAACGCGTCACTTTCCAACACCGTATTTGGATAGCCTACCGCCTTCCACAGACGCCTACCGTAAATGTACCGTTAGCTGCCAAATATTCAGCGGATATATCCACCGGAAGTATAACCACCATTTGTACAGCAGACCAGGCAATAGTAATGGGACACTATGAATGAAAATGCATACCGAGTTGATCATTCCCGAGAACGCTGCATAGTAAGTAACTGCTTTTAAATATAGGCGTTATAAACAGCGAGTCCAGTCCATTTTGGTTATTTTTACAGTCTGATACTCACTTCGTATACGGGGAACATTGGGGACAAATATAGGCTACTCCATTTGTTGATTGGACAGGAGCCTTCACACGAGGACACGTTTCCCATTGTTCGTCAAAATCTCAAACTAATGTCAGTAATCCCCTGGCCTATGTAATCGAAATTGTAACTTCCATGAGGAAAATTCGTATGAATGTAGCATACCTACTCAGACTGCGTTGCAGGCTAGCTGTTCGACTGGCTGTTAGAAATTCTGCATTGCTTACCTCGCCCTTTTCATATTAACCGCCTAGATAAACATCCTGATGTCTTAGGTTGTTGCTTGTTTAGGCTTGTTTGCATGTGTAATACAATATGTTTGGCCCACAATATTGCATAGTGGTCCTTAAATGCAACTATGTGTGTTCGGCTACATGCAGTCATATTCTCAGATATAGTGTCGACAACCGTCTAATGTCACGTTGACATGGCTAAAGGTAAACTGAATGATGAGTTTAATTAACTAGTATGCTAGAGAAAGCTGTGCTGCACAGCAACATATTTACATGTTTTGTTTTGTTGATACATATTTGGTTGATGATCTCTTGATCTGATTAACAGACCGTCCTGTTAATATTTCAGTATTAATTGATTCACTGCAGAAACAAATAATGTGGCAGACCTATGCTGTTTTAGAGACAAACCGATGGACTAATGCAAAAAAACCTCTTTGCAGATGTGCAGCATTCACTGAATGAGCTGTTGTTGCAATGGTGCTGGACTTGGGGGATAATTGCATGGAGCAGACAGAAGGGGTGGGTGCCGTTAGCAACAGCACCGATGGGATAAATCCAGATGACCAGCTTGACAGAGCCAAACCTGTTAGAACCAGAGCTAGAACCAGCAGCATCAGCCAGAAGGACCGTCTCTCCCACAATGGACTGCAGCCTAAGGCTCGCTCCAGTGCAGGCAGCTCTGTGGAAGCAGTCCGTAAGGCTGGTGGGGGGGAGACTGTGGTGCGCCGAGGCACAGCGGAGGACACACAGGCAACAGGTAGGAGAGCTAGTGGGCGGAGGCCCCTTAGTCTGGATATCACCCCACAACGCCTGAGGACCAGCCAGTCCACGGACAGGAAGATTCTGCAGCCGCCATGGCGGAGTGGAGCACCCTCCCCACCTATGCGCAGCCTTACAAGCCCTAGCCTGGGACCAGAAGGCTGGATGCGCCGCAGTGAAAGCACTTGCACCATGAACACCAGCGTGACCCCGAGGCCCAGCTTGGGACGCATTCGTGCAGCCACCTCCCTGCCTCACATTGCCAGGCTGGGCAGCCTCAAACCGATGCCCTCACCCATCTCACCCAGAGTCCCCTGCTTACTGATTGCACTGCGACCGATCAACCTGGAGCACGAGCGGCAGACTTTTTTTGAGTCAGGCTACCAGTATGAGCCCCAGTTTAGGTATGTTTCACCAGAGCCAGTGAGCGTCCTGGAGAAGTACAAGGAAGGTTCTGGTCATTTCCTTTCCCAGGTATGTCGCATCAAATATCAGTATGATAACAACAGTGATAACAACAGTAACAATAAGAGCTGAACAGGAGAGAACCAAAAACTTGTGCTGTTGGCCTTGTTTGAGGATAAACAATGCTAATGTTCATAGACAGCAATGAGTTCCCCTCAGCGATGAATTTGTCCTCAACTGTCAACTTTCATTGCAGGCTGTAGGCATCATGGAATGTGTTCTGAGGAAGTTTGACACTTATGAAAATTTTGAAGAAGTCACAGGGGGAAGTGTTCTCCCTAAAAGCCGCGTGTGGGCAGCAGCACGAAAATACTTGCAAAAGGAGGGCTGTGTGGGTGAGGTGGGTGCTTGTTTTTGTTTAAATTTGCTTCTTTAGAGTTTTTCTTTAGTGTTCCCCTGTGACCTTATGTGTTCTGTCTGCCTATAGGTAGTGGTGTGCCTCTCTGATGAGCTACTCTCCCAAGCAGTGATGATGGTGGAGAAGTGTCGGCCTACATTGACCATCAACCTGCAGGGAGCTCGTCAGCACTGGCTGGAAGGGATGCTGAGGCATGAGATTGGTATGCTATAGCCGATGATTAATAATGACTCAATGTCAGTAGTCAGAGTGTGATTATTCATCTACAGCAGGGTTTAACTCAAAAGGTCTTTGGCCACTGCCATGCCAGCACAAACATGGTCATACTGGTCAAGAATAGGTCAGTACTGCAAGAAAAGTATGTCGGATGTCACTAGAAATGTACTGTGGTCGTCTTCATGGACATGGTAGAACCCACCCAGTTTGGAGGATTGGGAATCAAAAGAACGATGTTAGTTTATAATACATTTCGGTCATTTAAATATTTTCAGAAAAAATGTGCCAATTTCAGACTTACATTTGCTCAGGATCCAGCTAAGGAGGGAATGTAGTAGAGTTCAATTACATAGTAATACCCAGTGTGAAAGTCTTTAAATATAAATCTCAACTACATAGTAATACCCAGTGTGAAATTCTCTACATATAAATCTCAATCCATATGAATACTTCCTAGACGAGGTATTTTAGAGTATTAACCCTCTTAATCTGCTTAATCCTTCCACCAATTTAACAAAAGTTATTGCAGTTAATCTTTTTAAGTATATATCCTTAGGTCTTTTGTGCCACTCAGAGCCTTAACAGTCTTTTCTAGTTGTTCAGGTGTGCTCACTTCTAGGTCTTATTTATGCTGGGTGTGATATGGATTATCTTCGTTAGGTACTCACTACCTGCGAGGAGTGAACAACAATCTCCAGCCTTGGAGTACTGCCGTGGGCAGGAAGCAGTTTGGCCTGAAGCCCGCCAACCCCACCGAGGAGGGCCTTGCCAGTTTACACAGCGTGTTGCTACGGAAACAGCCCTACCTGTGGCGTGCCGCTCTGCTCTACTACACGGTTTACCACGCTGCCAACATGAGCTTCAGTCAGCTCTTCAGCCACATAGCCCGCTTTGTCCAGAACCCCGCAGTGCGCTGGGAGTACTGCCTTCGTGCCAAGAGAGGCCAAACAGATACCTCCGAACCAGGTCTGTATACATAACATACGTTAGGTAAACATTCAGTTAATTTGCAAATAAGCCGCGTGTGATTTAGTGAATATACCATAAGTGGTTGTAGAAATTGAACGACATCTTTTTTAAACTAACCAAGCCTTAACAAATGGTTTTCCCAAGATGAACTGTCAATGAAAGTCTTACCAAGTGCTTTTGCTTTGGACAGGCTGCTTCAGTAAGGATCAGGTATATCTTGATGGAATCCTCAGGATTTTGCGACACAGAAGAAACATTGACTTCAAGATGTTGACCTCTCTTGGCAAGGTCAGGCCCTCTATGAATTACAGTATTCTGATGTTTCCATGCTGGCTTTGATTTGGTTGCTGATGTTTTAAAAATGTCTTCACAGGTGTCTTATGAGGATATAGATAGGCTCCGACATCTGGCAGTCCTCCGCAGGACCAGAATTCCTCACTTTATGCGGGATGTGGAGCGGTACCTTCAGCACCTTGACTACATTGTTGAAGTCAATGAGCTGGATGATGCAGAGCTCCACAATCTCGTACCTTAGGTCTTTTTCCAAGGCCTCAGAACCATGGACTGTGGGTGATGACAGGGGCCAAGGTTTTTACACAAAGGACCAGGACACCTGAATAGGGGTCTGGAAAATGCCTATATCTTCACTATACACATACTATTATCTCATAAAAGTCATTAGAAATAGGCTTTGAACTTGGACTTTGAGGACCTACATGGCATAATCATATACCGTAATAATGTCATGTTTACGCACACCACTGTGAGAAAAAGTTTCTAAAACCTCAACAATTACCTGTCCTATACTATACATCAGACTGTTTGTGTATTATTGCAATTTAGGTCATGTAAGGAGAACATCATGTAATGCTAAAGTCCAGAGGGCTCAGAAACTTTTTCTTGCAACGGTAACCGCAAACCCTCCTTTGGGTCGTATCATTATCTTATTGCAGAGCTAGTACTCCATAGCAATCCATTTACTGTACTTCTGAGGGAACTATGATTAGCCTTACTTAAGACAAATTCACAATCTATTGGGCAAAGTTTTTATAATTGTCCATTTCTAAGTGGTTCCATATCTAAATGGCACATAATGATAATGGAGTAAATTTAAAGACAAGTGTATAATACACAATCACAGTGTAAGATATTTCCTCTTCTAATTATTAAATGAGATTTTAAATGAGAAATGTTTGAGGCCCATATCTCCAAAGGAGTAAGAATCATGTCACTACAGTATGTCACATATCAGCGGGTGGCCTTGTATTGGGTCAGTGAACATCTTGTTTTGTATGACAGCATGTTTACCTGGAGAAGTTATGATGTTTTAACTAAGGTTAGTAGTCATTCATCTGTCAGATGGACCTTGAGCATATCTAAAGCAAGTTGGGTTAAAAAAAAAAAAAAAAAAAAAAAAAGTGACCGAGCACACCCTTTGCTCAATACCTTTCTCATGTCCTCCCAAAGGCACTGCATTTACTGCGTCTCCTGAAATGCCCATCACGATATTGCTACTGCTTTGTCAACATTTCAAGATATTCATGTTCTACATATTTATGCAAGTATTTATTTTATATTTATTTCGTGTGTACTTTGAAAACGAATGTTAATGGTATTAGCTTTATATCTCCATTTTGAAGGAGTACATTTTTTCAAGCCTTAGTATTACGAGTAGCACGAAAGGGCACCAAGGATGACTCACAGCTAAAATTAAATCTTTTGCCAGAAAAATGTGGCAGATGTTATTAAGATTGTCTCAAACACCAACAAGTGCCACCGACTTGTGTCTCCTCTTGATATTTACAGTATACTGTAGCAGCAGCTGTACACGGCAGCCTTTTTATATAGTACATTGAGTACAGTATTCTGACCTCTTCCAAGGCATTAGATTTTACTTGATTCAGACTGTGCCGTGCACACATATCTAGTATACTGAAAGATAATCGAACAAAAGGTGGGACAGTTTACTCGAGAGCAACCTTGGTGGACTTTAACATGGGCATATATGTAGGTTGACTGACTCATCCAAGCAGACCTGTTACTGCTGCAGATAGGTGCAGAACAGCTAAAAGCAAGCGCTCTCCATAGCTCCCTCATGGCTGTTTGTTTGTTTATTTTAGCTTATTTGTTTTGTAGTAGCTGTTTGTAAACTTAAACGTACTGGGCTCAGGGGTAGTGGGCGAAATATCATGTCATGTGCCTTAGGAAGGCGCAGGGCTTATGTGTAGTGGCTACATTTGTATTAGTGCTCACAGACTTGTAATCACACTTCTCTGTACGGTCATGTTATAAACTGCACGAATGTTGCACATTTTGTGTTTGATGTGATAAGCTGGAATTTCCAGTGTATTTATTAAATGACTATACCCAATTTGTCACTGTGAGCTCAGAGTCTAATGATTTAAAGAGATGTAAAGCGTAAACTATACACTAGCTTTTCAGACCCACAGCCAGTGGATTTCAGCCACCACATAAAACAATGTAATCTTTCTTTCTGGTATTCACTGACATTGTGCATGGTGTGTTTTCGTCATTTCACCAGACTCTTATTACACATTTATTTGGTATTGAACAACTTTTTCCCAGATTTTATTAGAGCACATTTTCAATAACTAGACTGACGAACTAAAATGAATGCAACTCTTTTAGGTCTGCTGCGACACTCCCATTGGATACCAAACCAATCCGAAACAGCAAGTCAATAAAAAATAAGAGAAGGCGCATGTTTACCTTGCAGAATTTTGCTTTTGTTTAGCTAGTACGTTTTAACAATGCAGAAAAAAAGAGATCTTTTTGACACTAAAAAGAGATGGGTAACATTCTCTAACTTTTAGGCAAAGGTAGAAATTGTTAATGCACACTTGCAAGACAAAATGAAACCACTGCAAGGTAGACATGTTTTAGGAGCCATAAACAAGGATTCACAAGAGTCTTCTTCCCCCTGATACCATGATTACCATATAAATACATAGTTATAGACATCTCATCAATAGTGTGACAAACATTACATAATGCACTTTAATATACTTCTTAAACATCATAATATATGCAATGTCATTTTGGAGGCTTTTGTTGCTGTATAAATAATGGCATCCCTGCACTATAGTAATGTAATGAGGACATACATACAACAAATAAAATAAAATGTATTTATTCTCATTGATAGTAATTCTCAATCCAACCATAGCAGAAAAAAAATTCTCCATGCCACTCAACACTACAGCTTCGGATTCTGACCTCATATCAGCAGATTAGAACCCCGTCCAGCAAAAACCCCATTGGCACTGCTAGGACTGATCCCTCTTGAGATAGACAGACCCAATGCAAGGGGGGAAAGAGCAGGCATTCTTTCCTCCGGTGTCTGCCAAGCTTATTTTAAAACGGAAAAGGAGAAGAGGGGAGCGCAGGTGGGATGGGGTTCAGTGTGTTCTTTTACAAAACTTTTTTTCCTTCTCTAACTAAAAATAAAGGAGTGGTTGGACAAGGAGGGGGAACTACTGTAGTTTGTACTGTTCCTGCTGGGAGCCTAGAGCAGCGGGTAGACAGTGTGTGTGTCTGTGTGTGTGTTTGTGTGTGTGCAGAAGAGACAATTTGCCAGTGTATGCGCATGTATGCGTATGTGTCTTCATTCTGTACATGTCCGTGTGCTGGATGACTTTTTTTTGTTGTTTTTTTTTGTTCCAGTAAAACTGTCCTCCTGAGGGGCAAAGAACTCTGCCACCAAAAAAGCTTCAAGAGTTGAGGTAAAAACAAAAACAGATGAAAAAAAAAAAAGGTTCATAATAAACCGGGGAGTTTCCTGAGAAGAGAAGAGGAGAGGAGACATAGCAAACCAGCTGGTGAGCGTTGAAAACTGATAAACCGTGAGAAAGAGAGCTTCTGAAGAAACAGAAATGTCTACCTGCTCATCATGTTGCGTTGGAGCCGCTTATTGCAAGAGTGCTGTCTGTGTTGGAGAGAGTCTGTCCCTTCAGCACAGGATCTGAGGGCAGAGATTGACAGGATCACATGGACTGCACATATGCACTGAAGTAATGTAATGCCTTTGAGTACACAAATTCTACCCATCCATCTATCTATCCATCTATTTATCCATCTATCTATATAAAGAGCAGACAGAGCAAGTGATAGACTTGGAAAGACCACCTGTTGGGATGACAGATTATCTAGATTATCACACTATGACAGAAGAAGGGGTTAGAAACAAGGAGATGACAGGGTGATCCATGACAGGGAAAAGGGAAGAGAGTGGAGAGGACATTCTTACAGAAGTAAGGGTGCTCCATGGCTTCGCCGGCAGTCAGCCTCTGCTGATGGTCATAGCGCAGAAGCTTGTCTAGCATGTCCAGGGCCTCCGGGCTCACCAGGTGCTGGTTCTCAGGTTGAACAAACTGCTCCCAGCGCTTGCGAGTCTGCCTGCACAGGGGCCACCACAAATCAGCAGTCCGTTAATACAACACAGCAAAACTTCTCATGAGCAAAAAACTCAACACCATCAAACTGAATATGTAATATTTTGGTAGAATCTCTACATTTGAGGTTAATTCAATGCCCGTGAAGTTTTGCTCCCCTATGATTTGGCGCCCAATCATACTCACTGGCCCAGTAGGTCCTTGAAGCGGGTGTCCAGTTCAATGTGGTACTTTTGCAGGTAGTCATAGAGCTCTTCTGTCCCAAGGACCTTGGCTATACGGACAAGCTGAAAGAACAATGGCCCAGTCAAGCTAAACATGTCACATTCCACACATAACAAGCCTTGGGTGTGGAGACCAAATGACTCTCCTCAGCTAATCGGAGTTAGCTATGGAAAATACCTGGTCATAGTTGTCTTGTCCGTGGAAAAAGGGCTCTTTCTGGAAAATCATACTGGCCAACATGCAGCCAAGGCTCCACATGTCCAAACTGTAGTCATACATCTGTAAAGAGAAAAGCCATGGAGTAAGACAACAGTAACAGACAAATGTGCAGTCAAGGCATTATAATCAACTGCACATAAAGATTAGAGTCAACTGGACATCTAAATGGATTAGTAATTAGTAGTGACAGCAGTATTTCACCTGATAGTCCACCAGCAGCTCTGGTCCCTTGTATGACCTGGACGCTACCCTGACATTGTACTCCTGAGCAGGGTGGTAGAACTCCGCCAGCCCCCAATCAATGAGACGCAACTATTGCCAAACACAGACACACTCAATAAGATGACGGTAAGACACCTTGAACACACTGCCACACTAAGTCAAAGAAATAGCTAAAATGCTGAATATTGCGATCTGACCATCTGCTTTGTTTCAGTAAATTTTCTGAGGTGGAATGAAAAATCCTCCACATGCTAAAGAACAACACAAGAATGAATGACCCATCTCCTATTTCAGTGGTGTCGTTACTGTTTATTTGTGAACACAAATCTGTTTGAGCCGACCAAATACCCAACATGGAGTTCTGATGCTACACAGTGACCATTAAAATACCGTGGTTTCTTTTCACTGCGGTAATTACGATATACTCTTATATGACTCAGCGGTCACTGTAATGATATTAAAAATAACTTTGCACACCTTTCTCATTTGGTGGTCTATCATCACATTGTGTGGCTTGACATCCCGATGCATGATCCCCATGCTGTGACAGTAGTCCAGAGCCTGTCAGAAACACAGAAACACACACACACACACACACACACAATGTACTGGGCTGGATATAAAAGCAAGTGAAGCATTTGAGGTCTTTTGGTCTCCTCACCTTCAGCAGCTCATACAGGTAGAAACGTATATCAAAATCTGTTAGCCTCTGGTACAGGTCCTATAAGACACAAAAGGCAATGATTAACCATTGAGAACACTGAATTCTGATTCAAATCACCCATGAAAAAAAAGCCTTTACCTTAAAATCTGTGTTATTGATGCACTCAAACACCAGTGCTGGTGTCCTAGACTGTAGAGAGAAGACACACCGTTACACAATTACTAAGGCTTGCACATAATGCAGTTTACTACAGGATTCTCAGCTGTGGCCTTTTTTTGCATAATTATCACACACAAGTTAAACAGCCGACTCCTGTTACAATGCATGGTGAAATAATGACTTAAGCTGATACAGTACAAAGAAATGACCAAGAGTACATACCACTGGATCCTTCACTGTGTCCACCAGACGAATGATGTTGGTGCCTCCTTTCAGATTCTCTAGGATTTTGATTTCACGTTTGATCTTCTTCTTCTTCACAGGCTAAGGGTGTTTTAGTGGTCGGTTAGACACATGAGGTACTGAGGTTAATGCAGCAGGATCTTCCATGTTAAAAAATACTGATTACTGCAAACAGTTATTTGGCTTTACCTTGAGAATTTTGACAACCACCCTTTCATTGCTGTTGACGTTGATGGCTTCAAAAACTTCGCTGTACTTCCCTCTTCCCAGTTTACGTACAAGCTGATAGTCATCCTGGTTGCTGAGAGGAACAAGAAAAAACAACGTCACCAATCATTCAACTGCATCATCTGACCAGACCCTGAGAAAGACGTTAACAAGGCAACTCAATCACATCCAAGAAATATCAGCTAAAAAAATTCACCAGGATAAAATGGTAGTAAAACCTGTTCCATAGCCATTACCATGATAAACAATCATTAATTGCTTTAAAAAAAAAAAAAAAAAATGTAAAAGCCACAATATGCAAGACCAGCTCATCAAGCAGAGCTAACAGATCCCCAGATGTGAGTAACCCTTCATCTGCCTGCTATGTGAAGCCCATTTTCTACATACACATATTGGGCCGACATTGTGGAGGCCCATTCTCGGACTCTAAACATCTTTGAGCTTCGGACTGATTTAAGGCCCAGAGGCCCAGTAAAACCCTTTTCTGGGAATATCCCAGTAATGCAGCCTATGGTGTTCAATGAGTCTAGATTATAGACATTTCCACATTAGCATTTGGTTTTGACCAATACACCCTCAAATGTTGCAACTTTAATGGATCAGTAGGTTTCAGATATATGACAAGCCACATGCCTTTGACAGATGCGTCTCCCTCTGTTTTTCTCCATGTATTAAACTTTGCATTCAGGAACTAACTATATTAAATGTTGTCAATACAGGTTGTATAGCTGATTAGAGTAGGCAGCATAAACAGTGTTCCATCTATAGCTGAAATGCACTGAACTAAAAATAAAAAAATAAAAAACTCTGAGCAAAAAAAACAAAATCTGATTTGGGGACATAATCACGCCTTCCCAGTAACTCGTGAGGCAAAGGTGCAACTCCATATTGAGTGCAGTTAATTAACAAGATGTTATGTGGTGGTGGGTGATAATCATTTGAGGCGTGGTTGTGGAAAAAGCCTCCGCTGACCATTCGATGAGGAATGATTGACGGAAAGGCAAGAAGGGGAGTGGGGGAGGCTTCCCTTACAGTCTTCACATTACTGACAGTATTGCAGCTGTAGCCCACATTGTACTCTATCTTACTGTTTAGCTATCTATGAAGAGAATATTTAATGCATTTTGAAACATATCACTCGATGATTATGAATGACCATAATCCCTGTCAATCAATCACATTTAATCCGATTGGCAATCTGATTTCAGTACGCCATCAGACCAATTATGGCCTAACCAAAAGACTGAATTCTTACCTCCAGCTTGGGACGTGCGCTTCATAGTCCCAGTACTCTTTGCTCTTCAGCTTGTTGACATCGGCATACACCCGTGCTTTGCTACCGGCCGCTGGACCGGGCATGGCGGGCCTCAACAATCGATCTGTCCGAGACCCCCCTACCGCAAGACTCTTATCTGTAGACCGAATGGCAGAACACCTACTCTCTGGTGTCCGGACTTTAGCTGCTTCAGAGTAGGTGTTTCTCCTCACGACAAATTTCGTCCGTGGTTGGTGGCTGCACAGAACTGGCCACCGCAAACTCTCATTAGAGCTAGCAGTGCGGATTGTCAGTACAACGATGAGCGAGTGTCCAAGCTTGCTGAACAGGCTGTTTGGCGGAATAGGGAAAGCCAGTTTAAACGAGGCGTCGGCGTGAAAGGGAAATAACGTTAATATAATGAGGTAGAAGTAAAATATTTTGTGCAGCAGGGATTCAATCGCGAATAAATTGTTTATGTTCTAAAAATAATAAATAGCTGGAGTAGAGCCACAAATATGGGCAACGGAGTTATTTTCTGGTCTTCACTTTCAACCTATACTAGCTTCACTAGCTAGCTAGCTAACTACATTAGTCAGCGACCCAAGATCCAGTGTGGGGGAATGCAAACGGAAGAGACTGGTTTGCGGGCACTGTAGACCTTAGCTAGCGATTGAGTCGCAAGGCCCGTTACAACCAAATTAAAATGAAGCTATCAAGCTAACTCACCAAAAGACTAAATAAAACACGATATAACGCAAATCGAAAAAACATTAATTACAAAGCATACTGACCGCACATAGTATCCACTGTGGCATGAACGTCCATTCGCAGACGCACATTAACGTTTAAAGAAAATAGTGTTGGCTAGCTTTTCGATAACAAGCTAACGTAAAAGCTGGCTAACTGGCCCTGTGTTTTAAGGTAACGTTAGCTACGCAGAGTCTTTCGCACGAACACACCTATTCACGCCCAAAACATAAATTCCCTAACGGCGTGCTCAAGTCCCCCAGGGGAACCCCTGGTATCGCTAAAATGAAGGGGTGTGGGGATCCCCTTATTGGAATCCCCTTCGGTTCATTCTTCAGTGCTACGAGTGTTTGCGGGGACAGCGTTAGCTAGCCAGCTAACTAAATCAGTGACAGACTGGAACCAATATGTCCATGGAACCAGGAGCCAGCGTCATCAACTCAAGATATTTGGTTCCGGGTCCTCAAACGGCAAAATCCGTTGGAACTACAGAATACGTTTAATGTGTAGGTCCAAAAAGAATTCATATGGTCCTATAAAGTGTGCTTATTGTAAAAACAAATATGTACATTTCTGTATATAGCCTTTCAGTGTAGCCACTGAAAAATTAACTCGACTTAAACTTTATTAGTCTTGACACTGTGGCACACCCGCAAATATTTCCTGACTGAGGCTTAGACTATTTATTTTTATTCTCTGCAAAACGGCTCCACGTCCCTGTTGTATTACCAGTATTTGCACTGATGCTCTGCAATGTGGGTCTGGTAGCCTGCTTGTGCCAGTTGTAGGCTGCCTTGATTTGGTAATGTAGCCTTTTAAAAGGTAGCCAAAACATTTTTTAAACACTTCTATAAATTCAGATACCACAACCCATAGACATATATATGTCTATGCCACAACCTACCGACAAATTCCTTTCTGTTTCCGGATGTATCTTACAATAATTTGGACGTGTCCTCATTATTGAACTACCATGCATTGATTTGGTCTCGGTACGAGATAGGCTACATCAGCAAATCACAGCCCTTGATCGTAGGCTATAGCTCTTGTGGCCAGTGTTTCATTCTAATAGGATCAATATCCCTGTGGGCAGCAATATGATGCAGCCCCCTGCCTTCATGTTAAGGCTGAGCTCTCCTCATTTTAGAATTATTTTGTTGAGCTAAGATGCTTTTTAATTTGTCGTTTTGGTAGGCTAACATGCTATCCTCAAATGAAAAAAAAAGCAAAGAAGTGACAGTTCTCATCCAGCAGCCCACATTCAACTGGAATTTGATGTTGGTTTATTAATATTCCATCATTTCTATGTTCGTGACTACGGAAGCGTATAAGGCCCACTTCTGGGGTGATTATTTTTCTGGCGCGCACGCTGGGGGTTGATTTCTGAATTTAAAGTCCGAATATCTGAGCAGAAATAACTTTTTAGTTTAAAGTCAGAATTTAATCTAACAAGTTATTTCTTACTTTTGGCTATAATACGCTTCCGTACGTGACACTGTTATGCCTATGTAAAACCTGCAACAGGTAGAACAGAGATCCAGTACCCTAGTTACATGTGAGACAGTAATTGGGTTCCATTGACAAGAATGTACCAAATTCAGTTGATTAGTAACAATGCCATATTAAAGGACATTGAAAGAATCATAATGTTTGCTCTGAATGGTTAAAACGAGGTTTCATTAGAAGTACATTTTCTTTCTCGATATTACTCTTGATTTTAAAACACAAAACTGAAGAATTGATACTTTCGTGAAAAAATGTTTATTTGTTAATGCTAAGTACTTGATGATGATTACATACAGTATGTTGACGATCACTTGTACATTTCACTCACGTTACATGGCTACACATAGTTTTCCAGAAAGTTATAAAAGTTGTAACACAATGTTATGAAATCAAGTACGACCATGCTAGAGATTCCGATACTAGTGTTTGAGTGGCAACAGGTCACATACAGTCCTTTGGCTTAAGCTCAATCCCTAATAACTCAAAGCTCCCTTTAATGTCACAATCATTTTTACATGTTCAGTCAGCTTATAAAAATCTTCTTCTCTTTTTTAACACATTACCAGACAGAAACACAAATATTGACATTATTACTGAAAAAAAAATCACAATCTTTTCTGGAGCAGAGAAACAAGAAACACAGAAACATAAGCACTGTTACAAGTAAAAAAAAAAAATGTATCAAGTTGCCCCACTTTTATGTATGCACACTTAAAGTATGCATTTTCTATAAAATACCTCATGAACAGAGGATACTCAATAACATTTCTAAAGCTGTAAGTAGACCTGCATTTGAAGACTGGAAGGAGGAACAAACTAGGGGCAGCAGAGATGATCCAGAATGAGCTGAGAAAGAGAGCGTAAAGTCATGCTTAACATTTTCACATGAGAGAAAAAACAAACAGGAAGAGTAGAAATGAATTTTGCACATTTCACAGCTGATATAACACAGATACTATGCAAATTCTACCATTGTCTGTGAGAGTTGTTATAACACATCTATTTACAGACATTTTGACATTAACTCAGCTACTGCAGAACAGAGATGCTTATTTTCTTGTCCTGTTTGGTTTGTCCTTGTGGCTTCATATTTGCCACAAACACCCCCTTCTCAAAATGCGACAGGTACGAGGAATCAAACCTACCAACTTACAATAAGCAGAACGGCGGAAACTGTTGAAGGAACACACTGCTGAGTCTGTACTAAGGAGCATATTTTACAATACCTGTGATGTAATACACTTAAGCACTTCCTAGAGCAACATGAACAATTTACCTCTTTTACCTATAGACTAGTATGCCAGCTTCATCAATAATCAGGTGAACACACCTTTTAATACATATGTATTGTACATTCGTGCAAAGATATCCATTGGTTTTGGGGGTAGCATCATAGCACTGGATAGGTTACAAGAAATACAAGCATCTTCACTTGTATCACAATGAAAGGACATTGATGTCATTGTTCACAGGTAAAAAATAAGTCCACAATATATGATCAATACGATAAAATACATAAGTGCTTTCTATTGTGTCTGTGTTCATGGCACTTGAAGATTGGTAGCCCATACGTTCACCTTCAGGATTTGGATGAGAGGCCAAGAAAGTACTGCACATGTCACAGGAGACCATTACAGACAATATGGCTGCCACGTTAACAGCACAGTGTAAGAAATGATTTTCCACAATTCTTAAAAGTTTGTGCTTCAGATATTTCCTTTGTGAAGAAACAACCAAAAAGGAGGAGGCAGAGAAGTTGATCTGTAAGAAGTGCATAAGACTAGCATATTGATATAATCAGGCAGTGTGTGAATACATGGCCTGTGTAACACTGGAATTCTAACTATCAAGGAAGCAAAGGTACTACGTGAGTTTATGAGTTCATTTATTCTGAGACACGTGTAAGCCATTACTGTATGCAGGGGGCCACAGGGTATCCTCCTCCTTCTGCAGTGTGCTGGACGGTATGCTCTTGGAGAGCGCACAGATCTCCAAAGCGTTCTCCACACCACACGCATTTAAACTGGGCCTCTCTGGAGTGGACGCTGCCATGCTTGGCCAGATGCTCGCGCTGCTTGAAGCCCTTGTCACAGGTCGGGCATTTAAAGGGCTTCTCACCTGTGTGGACACGCCTATGGCGCTGCATCTCCGAGGAGTATTTGAAGCGCTTTTCACAGTCGGAGCACTTGAGCGGCTTCTCTCGGGCAGGGTCGCAGTGGTGCTGCACAAACTCCGAGGACGACACAAAGCGGCGGTCACAGAGCGAGCACTTCAACGGTTTCTCTGTGCAGTGTGCATTGTTCTGGTGACGCTGCAACGTTGAGGACTTCTTGTAACCTTTGCCGCACACGTCGCACTTGTAGGGCTTCTCAGACGTCGAGGCAGCCGCACCGCATTTGTGCTTCAGCAGCTCGCCCGATTGGCTGAATCCCTTCTGGCAGGCGGCGCACTTGAACAGGCTCTCAATGCCATGCACGTGCTGGTGGTACAACAGGTGGGAAGGCTGCAGGAAACCCTTGTCGCAGAGGTTGCACTTGAATGGCCGGTCAGCCGGATTCTTGTGCGTGCGGCGATGGCGGACCAGGGCATACTGCTGCTTGAAGCTCATCTGACATTCCTCGCACTGGAACGGGCGGTCTTCTGAGTGGGTGCGCTCGTGCTGGCGCAGGTCGGACTGGCGCTTGAAGCCTTTGTCGCATGAGCTGCAGCGGAAGGGGCGGTCCCCGGCCGGCTGACACTGGTGGTGCAGCAGCTCGGAGGATTCCTTGAAGTGCATCTCGCACAGGTTGCACTTGAACAGGTGCTCGCCGGAGTGGGAGTACATGTGGCGCACCAGGTGGGACCGGTGCTTGAAGGTCTTCTCGCACACAGCACACTTGTAGGGGCGCTCGGAGCTGTGTGTGCGTTGGTGGTGCTGCAGGTGAGAGGCCTGACTGAAGCTCTTGTCGCAAACTGTGCACTTGAAGGGCTTTTCGCCCGTGTGCACACGCTCGTGACGCGACAGTTCGGACAGGTGACGGAAGCTCTTGTGGCACACGGAGCACTTGTAAGGTCGGTGAGAAGTAGAACCATCATACGTCGAGGTAGACGATCCCTCGCCAGTGTTGGCAGACGACGAGGAGCCAGGATGCCCAGAGGAGCCGGGGCGGTATGTTTTCTCACAGATGGAGCACTTCATTGGGTTGGTTCCAGTGTGTTCTGTGTGGTGCTGCGCCAGTGAGGTGAGCAGGGAGAATCCCATCTTGCACACCCCGCACACGAAAGGCTTCTGCTCCACCTGCACACACTGGTGCTCCAGGAGGTCTGTCGCCTGCTGGAAGATCTTCATGCACTGTGTGCACTGGAAAGAGCGATCCTGGTTCACCATGCACTGGTGCTCGTGCGGGTTGGCCAGGTGTGAGATATCATGGCCACAAGCGCCACACTTGTGGCTGCCCTCACTACCCACTTGCAGAGAAGGCTGCTGGGCTGGCACTGGGTGTGGCTGGGCATGCTGGCTGTGTGGAGGCGGTGGCAGGGTGGGGTCTGGCTGCAGGACTATCCCATACACCGCACTCCCCAGTGGGTTCTCTGCCCCATGGGGGAGAGTATGCACCACTGGTGGAGGCACCACAGCATGCTGCTGCCATGCCTCCGACATCCTACCGCTGCGCACGTATGGATTCAGTTTTGAAGATGATAAAGGTGGACCGTGGATCATGAAAGATGTCCCTGATGGGGGAAGTGAGGACCAGGCCACCCACAGAGCAACCGAAAGTATGACTGTCCAAGTGCACTGTTGTGTCAGAGCCACCTGTTTTATTTTTGGGACACCGACACCATGTGTAATTAATGTTACGAACAAGATGTTCCCCTAGTGCAGAGTGTGTCCTTTACAGGCAAAACCCCCTGTGAGGAAAAGGAGAGGTATATACTAAAACATAATATGTAATGTAAAACAAAATGGCTTGTTTAGTTAAAAAACACAGTGTGCAATCATTTAATATTAAACCTGGCAACGAGGAGCTAAATGTACCCATTTGTATAAATAGAAAATACACACGTCCATATTTCCAAGTTTCACTATAGGCTGCAAGTCCAATTTTCCAGGATTAATTTAAACACTGGACTAATTAACAGGAAAGTCTTATTTGTAAGCGATATAGCAATAATTTGGCAGATGTTCTTGCCAACAGTCGAACTAGCCTACCTGATTCTAAAAGCGTAAGCCTTAGCAGTGGCCTATTTTCCTTTTAAGACAAACAATAGTGTCACCTTTTCGCCATGCATTCGCTCGAATACGTTTCATTAAGAAAATATACATAACGAAGGTAGGCTAATACACTAACGTCGAGACAGACCTAGGGTGCTGGCAAGACCGCTGAATTTCAGAAAAAACGAGACGTTCATCGTTTTTTTTTATAATAATATGTGACCAGGTTATTGAAGCTTGACCAATTAGCCTACAAGTATAAGGACTGTTTTCTCGAAAGCAAACTGATGAGCCGAACTATGGACACAACTGCACAGTAGAGCAAAAAACAGCCATATACGTCATTTTTTTTCATTCGCTGCACAGCAAGCTAGATACATTGTTTCGTCTGTTGCTGGAATGTCTAGGTGGTTTACAGTAAATTGTTATTGTAACGATTGCCTACCTCTATCTCGCCGTTCGATGATCCATGGCAATTCGGTTAAATAGCATGTAGGTGGGCGAATACTATTTCTCCGAGGGCTTGCGGCCCAGATGGTGATCCGAATCCGTGGACCTGCCCCCGAACACGGCCACCCTGTATTCAGAATCTCAAAAAAAATAATGCAACGCATTTTAGAAACCCGTCTTCACATCGCAACGTTATATCGCCATGCATTTCTATTGAAATCTGTAGCCATTAATTATTGTACCTTCAAAGACGAGAATACTGGAGAGAATATTGTGCAAGTTTGCAGACGACGAGACGAGAGACCATTGTGAATGCACTCACCGGAAACAGAACAGTGCCAGTTAACACATTCTTGAGATATTAAAATTACAGAACTCAATAGATCACTGGTAAAGATGAAGAAATCAAATGTAATTTGGTGATTTATTGTATTGTATTCTGTCATTCTGGCCGTTTTGTATGTCTGTTTCTAAAAGGTTCCATTTGTTTCCAAAGGGTTTGTGCAAAAATGATTGATGAAATATTTTATCAACCACCGTCTTAGAGTATCAGGTAATTGTTTCACATAATTATCAGTGATTTGTTCCCCAAATGCAGTTGGCAAGTATGCTGGCTGTTTTGCCGCCAAATTGCATTACACTTGCATCTAGGGGAGATAATGGTTTAAAATATCAGTGTAGAAAAAAAAATAATGGTAATATACCAGTGCTGTCTTGATGTGGTAGAAACACAGTTCACTATCGCATAAAGACTGCACGTGTCAGCACAGGTCATGTGATAAATGAGAGACACATTAACTTCAAACATTTTTATTAATTTTCCACATAACTTGGAAACAACCTCATAAATCATTGAGTAAGAAAAGGCATGCTTTGGCATGCAATGATTTCACAACATGATGATGTCACTGGGTGAGTAGTATAAAATATACAGTAGCAGTTTTATCATTCAGTAATTCAGATAATTTCAGTCAGGTTCCACTGAGAAACGTAAGCTGGCATTTTTACACTGTTGTCCCTATTGTCGCCTATGTTGCTGGATAGAGAGACAGGCAGAAATTCACACAGAGTAACACCAGAAGAAAACAGGCTTAACAAACATGCTGTAAAAATCTCCTCAGGCTCATCAGATTTAATAAGCCAACTCTAAAGTAAACAGCCTTTTCTAGTTTTATCAGTTCAAATATGTATTGGGATAGAGACAGATCGTTCCATGCCCCAGCCTATGACCTCAGGATGTTACCTAAACAAAGCCTGCTTGCTGGGATGATTTTTCAAGTAAAAAGGCACTCAGCATTTTCAAAGATGTCTTGCAAACTGTTAAAAGATGCTAACTGTTGAGTAATATATAATATATTTTTAAAGCAGTGGTCATAAGATAACAGTCTCAAACTTTACAGAGCGTGAGCCAGAATACTCCACCAGCTATGTTCCGTTGTGTTGTGTGAAATGTTGGATGGTGAGGTGGTGTGTGTTTTCAGGGAGACTGGGTATCCAGTGAATGGATGGGGGGGGGGGGGGGGGGGGGGGCAGGAGTGTCCACGGTGCGCCTGTGTTAGCTGTGAATTGAGTACAACAAAATGTTTGATGAGCTTGTGCTGAAACATCATAATATTGATGACGCAGGGATTGTGTTGAGTGTGAACATAATGGTGTGCACTCTCACCCAAATACAACATACATCTATACATTTTTTCCTTACCAATGCAGAGTATGACGATGAAGCCCTTTCAGATACAGTAGATCATACTTCTTACACTTAATAATTTTGGGGTGTAGTTTTGCATGTCGTGTGTGGAGAAATGGGGAAGCTATGGGATCATGTAGTCTTGGCCTGCCTAACAAAATCCTGTGCTATTTGCCCATGACCAGCTTACATGCGCTACAACGTCTTTGTACAAGAGACCATCTCACTATGCTATTCTATCTTGCTGCTCAGCAGGCCTGAATCTCCTCTCAATATAAATACAAATTTAAATAAATAAAAATAAATAAAATATTTCATTAAGAGAGTTAAAAAGTTCAAATGAATAAGGTATAGGTCTAATATTTAAAAAACTAAATGTCTGTAGTCATCGCAAAGCTTAAACAATACCTTACATGGGCCTTTATAATGAGTAGAGAGGAAAACAAAGTTAGAGTACTAAAACTAATGGAACAGTGACGGAAATCCTTAAATACATCTGTGAGGATGTAGTGCTTAGCCAATAATGAATTTTGTCCAAAAAGTGGACTTAAACTAAAATTGTGTCCAATTTATCATGGCAATGCTAATATTATTATGCAGGCCATATATGATGTTAAATGAAGAAATGAATGAATAAAATGGCAACCCCAATGTTGAGTAAAATCACCATGACCACTAGAATGGAGCTGGAGCCCTGCAAATAGAAAAGAGAGCATTTAGTTGTTTACTCTTTAAGTTAGAACTAACAGTTAACAGGAACTAAGTTGTTCATAAATTAGCTGTATTTAGGCCTATTAGCAGCATTGTGACTTGGCACATTATATAGGCCTTGTTACAGGAGTGTGGATAAAAAATACCAGCAAAAAGGCATTTGTTAAGTGATAGTACATTGTACTTACTGAGTTTGATTTGATCAGGTTTAGATGCTCCCCCTCATGTTCCAGTGTGATAGGGGATGATGTTAGGGGCGGGGAGAGGGTGACATCCCTGTGCAGTGGCCACTCCTCCAGGTCCACCCCTACATTCAGGTTGTCCAGCATTTGTACCGAGTCCATAGACCCTTCTCTGGCTGAAAGACCCCAGTCTTTGCTTTCCTGGTTCCTTAGCCTCAGTCTCTGTGAGTTGTGCCCTTTGAGACCCGAAGACTCGTTGCCTGAGCCCAAGTGTTGCTGTGGAAAGGAGTCTTGGGGCTGGAGCCTCATCTCCACCCTGTAGTCATCCATTCTCTCTTCGTCTTGCTCCACCAGGTGGGAGCGGGAGGGGCTCCACTGGGTGGTGTTCTCGGCAGCCCAGCCCACTGGTGAGCAGTCCCTATCTGGTTCTATGGGCTTGAAGTCAGACAAGGCAGGCTTGCCCATAACATGATTGGAAATGGGCTGGCTTGGTTTGTGGTTGGAGTAGATGTGGTCATGGGGTTTGCGATAGGAGGGTGCATGCTCTCGAGGATTGTAACTGGAAGGGACGTGATCTTTTGGCTTGTGTTGTGTGGAGATGTACTCCTTTGGCTTGTGATTGGAAGAAGCGTGCTCATGGTTCTTGTGATTGGGCAGACTGTGCCCCAAAGCCTTGTGATTGGAATATATGTGCACCTGTGGTTTGGAAGAGTCGCGCTCACAGGACTTATGGTTGGAAGATGAATTGTCCCATTCCTTGTTGTTAGAGGCCATGTACTGCCTGGACCTGTGATTCGACGGTGCATGCTTCCAGGCCTTCTGATTGGAGGGCTTGTGTTCCCACAACTTCTCGGAGGGAGAGTGCTCAATGGGCTTATGATTGAAAGAAACATTCTCCCGTGACTTGTGATTGGCATTGGTTTGCTCATGGCCATTCATGTGACCTATTTCTGCCTCCTCCAGAAGCGATGGTGTGGTGGAGCGACTGCTCTCCCCCTTGCTGCCTCTCCGGGTGGGATACATGTCAGCCGTCCAGCCGTTTCCTCCGCCCCTCATGTGATCCATGCCCCTCCCTTCTACCAGAACCTGGATCTCGGCTCCTCCCTGCTCGTCTACGGCGCTCTGGCGCATGAAGCAAGTGTTTCGGGTGCGGTGCGATGGAGGGCTACAGGGTGGCGACGAGGGGCTGCTCAGAATCGGGCTCCGGTCCGGTGTCAGGACAGGCGGCGTGGTGTCCGGCGTGCAGAGCTCCGGGCTGTCTGTGCCTGTGGACATGACCTCTATGTCCTTCTCCTTCCTTTCCTGATGCTTGGGCCTCTTGCACTCCAGCCCTAAGCAGATGCAATGGAAATGAGAGGGAATAGTGTTAGGAGGTCAGAGAGTTACAATACTGCTGGGATGAGATAAAAGCTTATGGATAACAAGTGAGACTAAGAACCAATTAAGCAATACCCATACACCCAAGAGAAAGGTGAATGGGCAAACGTTATTGAGAGGAGGGAGCAAAATTGACCTGCTCAGTACCTAAAACCAGAGCTTTGTACATATGATCACTGCCATTCTGTAGATGAATTGAATTACATTTGTAAATCATACATTAAAATAACACATGGCACGCTTTTACATTGTTATTTCGTAATTTGGAGAATTTCTGCCCTTCTGTCATACAATTGAAGATGGACTGACCATTTCCATAATGATTGAAGGAGGGGGACAGTTCTTTGGCAATGACCCTGGCTAGGCGGCACTCCTCCAGGGCTCTCTGAGCGACACCCTCTGCAGCCTCTGCCTTTCCTCTGGCGTGGCTCATCCTAAGAAGACAACACAATTTGCACATGTGCCACGCAGTCAGTACCTCAATAGGGAGTTGTTATTTTGCATTTTATGTGTGTACATGTACAGAAACAATGCGGAAATTGAAAATTGTATCATGACATACAGTATGTACTCTCACAAGTTAGGTTTCGTTGGACTTTGTGTGACCTGTTTTGCATAGTCAGTCCATACCTGGACAGTGCTATCTCAGCCTTCTGCTTAGCGATGTCTGCAGCCTTCTCTGCGGCCTCCACTGCACGGTCCACCTTCTCTCGGATCTTGCTAGCGCGTAGTGGGATGAGGTTCTTCCTCTTGCCACTTACCAGTGTGTTCTGCTTGTACTTCCCCTCCTCCTTGGTGCCATCAGGGAAAGTCGTGCAACCGTAGCCATGCCGCTTGTTGGCCAGCCACTCCCCTTCGTACCGCAGGCCATCTGAGCGCCGGCACACGCCCCAGCCTGTCCGCCAGTCGTTCCTCCACTCGCCGGCGTAGATCTCTGTCACCGTGGCATCCACGCTGCTGCCCAGCTCGCCCTCGCCCAGGCTGACGTTGGAATTGATGTCGGAGGCAGCCGAGCTGACTGTGCTCATGCCAGCCTCGCTGCAGAAGGAACTCTGCTTGCTGAGCTGGCTGGCCAGGGAGCTCTTGGACTCAGAGCGCCGCAGCTTCAGGCCACTCAGGATAGACTGCCGGAAGCGGCCCTTTCTCTTCCTCTGCCGGTCAGCATCGCCGTGCGCCGACAGCACAAAGCCACCACGCCCAACGGGGCTCCCCACCACGCCGCCCACCCCGCCGCTGCCGTCCTCCAGCGACGGCCCCTCACTGTGCTCCGAGCGCAAGGAGTTTATGGAGGTGCGAAGAGGGGAGAGAATGACAGCCGCCATGCCATAAGGCACACTTTGTCGAACTCCGTATCCATGACGCATCCCCCCCAGCCACTGGCCTTGGTATGTTCCTAGAAGGGAAAATGTTTTTTTTTTTAGAGGGAAAGAAAACTTGAAACGCTTTTCAAAAGCATATCAGATCCAATAGGCTGACACAGTTATTAGATACTGTAATTAGATACTTTTGTGACATTGGTTATGTTAATGGCCATAGCAAAGTTTTTTTTCTTGCTAAGTTGTCAAACAAAATGAAATATAAACACTAAATATCCTACATCACTCTATCCTACTTAACTGCCATTTATGGCTTTTTACGTATTTGAACAGCATTCTACACATGCCTTATCGAACAGTTCCGGCATCTAATTATGAAATTGAACCATGAACTGTCCTAGGTCCTGAAATTGAGGGAGGCACGTGGAATCACCATGGGAAGCACCAATGTGTTGTAGTAGACCTACTAATCGATCGGCGCAGTGATGAATTGGGCATCTCAAATAAATAATCGAAATGAGTGCAAGTCTCCTAATTAAGCAAACATATAGGCCTGGAAGTAGAATGTTTCGTGGCATTCCGAAGACACATCTTTGCTGCTTTACATCGGTCTTTCGTAGTAGCTGAACAGGCGTTTCCACCTAAACTGAGTTGTGTTTCAGGCGGTTATGAATCAGCACGCAAAGAAACCGAAGAGACCTGTTTTCGAATCAACCTAAAGCGGGTGCTTCCCTCCGTCGGCTAATGCAGAAAATCCACCTCTCCGACAATAATTATTAAACAACCATGGCAGCACTTAAGTCAGCAAAAGACACGAACATCGCCAACACCCAATCAGAGCTCAGAACAGCATTCTCTGGTGACATGATGACCTGCATGCTATCTCTACGTTTCCATGGCAATTTACTGTACAGAGGCGTCTTTAGACCAATGCAGAGAAGCCGAGTAAGCTGATATGGTGGAAGGGTGAGATCCATTTTAGTCCAAGTTGGACAGGCATCTTGTCACTATTTCCCTGTATGCAGGTATTAGTACCTACCAGTTGCGTTAGTCATTATATAAGGCCATACATGTAAAAAAAAAAAAAAAAGACTCTGGCAAAAGGTATGCCTATAATGGGCTTATTCATGAACTGACTGCAGTCTTACATAATTGCAAAAAGCAGTATCTGATGTGTGTAATTCCTATTGTCACTTACTGTTACCCAACATTGAACTACAGAGATTCTTGCCTCACATTGATTCAACACTGTGGCATGTTCTAAGTGGAGTAATGAGTTCTTTTCAATGCTAAGCCTGGTCCACATATGTGTCTCGCTGCTATGTAGCAATACAAGAAGCCACCGAGGTATAACACTAAGAGATTGAACATAGGAAAGACATTCACAACATTTCAGTTTAGTCTAGAAATAAAGAGGAAAGGCGGTTACAGTAAGTTCACACTCACCTCCATCGGAGTAAGTCTCAGTTCCATATCCATCTTGTAAACCGTTGCTCCAAGTGCCCTCATACTTAGCTCCACTGCTTGTGCTCTCCAGCTGCCCGTAGCGGCCTTTAAATCCTTGTGTCCACTCGCCCCTGTACTCCCACCTGCCTTTGCTCTCCACGCCGATGCCGTGGCGCTTACCTTGCGCCCAGGTGCCTTGGTAACTGTTCCCACTGGGCCAGGTGTACACCCCCAGGACCTCAAAGCCATGGCTCCAGGCCCCGGCGTACTCTCCCTGGCCCTGGGGACCCGTGCAGACCCCCCGCCCGTGGGCCTTGCCCTGTTCCCACCCTCCACAGTACGACCCCCCATCATCAAAGTCAAACCTGCCTCCAGTGGACATGCATGAAACAGGTTTTGGCAAATCCTCAGAATGTCAAGGAAAACAAGTACTAATCGACAAAGGAAGGCGTGGGTATAATATGTTGAGGTGAGATTAATTTAGCTCCTTTCAGGAAAGACGTAGCTTGCAAAAATAAAAATATAAAAAAACTAAGAAATTATGAAAGAACTGTGTCAGATAAAGCTGATCTTGAAAAGTTCTCAGAGCATCTTCATCATCATTTCCTCCTGGTTCTCTCAAAGAGAGGCTGGGCCTACTGTAACATCGCTGCTCCCGTCACTGGGCCCCTCCACCCGTGGGCACGCTGATCGTGAGCTTCTCGATCCCTCTCCACTCCAGAGTCCCTCGGCTCCGCTCCCCTCTCTCTCTCTCTCGCTCTTTCTCTCTCTCTCCGTGTCTCTCTCTTGCGCGCGTTGTGGAGATCTGGAGGCAAACAAGGCCTGTTTTTTTCCACAGCCTGAGATCCACACAGCAGCACTGATACGCTCAATCAGACATTACATCGCCCCCCTTGGCGTGCCGCACCGGCACACAAAAATGGAGAGATACAGGAGGAAGAATTGCACCACAGCAGGCATTTAAAAAAATATCAAAGGAGGTATATTTGTTGTTAATGTGTAGCATGCAGTGAAAATAGATCGGAGACTAGCTCTGTGTACAAACCTTTACATCCAGGTCTGGAGCAGTCCTCCTTCCATTGCTTTGCTTTTTTTTCTCCCTTCTTCTCTCCTTCCCCTCCAAGCTCCTGCTGCGATCTGGAGGTGAAGCCTTTTCCCTCAGAAGATGCTGTGCGGTAGTCACAAATAGCACAAATATTTCTCTCTTCTATCTTTTGAGTCTTCCCCTTTAGGGTTTGTAGATCCCGATATTTGTATTTAACCCATATCCATCCTAGCCATATGATGCTCAGTGTCTAGATTCTGCTCAACACAGGACTGTTCCACCCCAGCCAATACCCCTCCCCCACACATGCTCCCTCTCTCCCTCTCCCTCTTAAAGAGATAGAAACTGAACCACTGGAAGCACAGTTTGTATTTGAGCTCCACTGCGTCCCTGTGGGCATATGCTGCTTTTCCTAATTACGTAGCCTAATTTCTCTCCTTCCTCTGGTTAAAAGAAAACGAGATTACAAAAATATGAGGGCAGATATTGGTATTCTTTTGTTTATTTGATGCATTAACTGGGGATGCATTGTTTTTTCATTGTTGGTTGTTATTTTGCATAGAATATTGCAATATGTTTATATCTTTTCTTCTGAATTTGGAACACACGAATAAACAAAACATTGTACATTGTTCTCCAAATCATAAATAAGCAGTCTGTATTTGCCTTTGATATTTACCTTAAATGACCAGATATTGTACTCTATATTGCTTTATTTCAGGCAGTTTTTGGGTTTAGATTTTACTTCAATAATCTGGACATATGTCCCTTGTCTCACCGGTAACAAATACAACTGTGACCCTTTCATGCTCATTATTACTTTTGGACTGACATTTTGTACAAAAATATTCACGTTTAATATTGAAAATTATGTATTGTCTTAAAAATGTACCTCCAACTGCGTTGATTCATATCATTTTACACGTGAGATAATAATGTCTGACGATGTAAACACAAGATCAAAATGTAGTGTAAAAATCTGTGTGCCTGTATTTTACTATCAAAGTGTGCATCATACATTATTTGGTAGCATATTAACAGCATACATTTTATGTAGTGGTCTACATCAAAACACAATTCACATGGCACTGGCCACTGACATACTCAATTAAGTTAGTTGAGGAAACATATTCATCAGTTTTTTTGACTAACTTATAAACTAATACAAAAATGGTTATTCAAATAGAGCATTTCATTGAACAGCACACTATTATAAATGGTGTTCCATCTCATGCTGTGTTCCAGCAATGGTTACTTGGCAGCATTATCAGTGGGTATAGCAAAGGTAGTGAATAAAAGAATAAAGAGGAAATCTAGTTCAGATAACTTTTATTTCAGGTTTTAGGTTTTTATCTTACAAGTCACTGGCAACATGCACATAACAGAAAAATGGCAAATGGACCATTCACAGGCAAAAAAAAAAAAAAATGTCAATGTATAAATCTGGAATGAATGGCGTTTCCTCATGTACATTGTGGCAAAACGGGTAATCCAAGTGCAAGGAATGTCAACCGATGTTTGTGGTAACAGATCTCTACGTGAGAATGTCATGGGCCCGATGCTCAACAAGCACCGCCATGTTCTTCACACCACCGCACCACACTTCCAGACGCTCGTGCATGCCTTTTATCTGGAACCATAGCAATCAGTTTTCAGATCATATCACATAGTAAGGTCTAGGCCACACAGACATTTTTCAGCTAAATGAGTTTTTATGAGTTCTTAAGTCTACCAGGGTAATACTGACTATTTGATCACAATATTTTTTTTACATTCAGCTTGATCCACCTCTGCAAAGATCTGGTCTATTCAGTGATTCATCTCAACTTTGTGTATACATTGAACTGTTACTGGTAGAAAGAGAACTTAGGATATGCATTTTATATTTCTGACCCCTCATTCAATAATACATAACTGCCATTTGTTCTAAGTGGAGTAATGAGTTCTTTTCAATGCTAAGCCTGGTCCACATATGTGTCTCGCTGCTATGTAGCAATACAAGAAGCCACCGAGGTATAACACTAAGAGATTGAACATAGGAAAGACATTCACAACATTTCAGTTTAGTCTAGAAATAAAGAGGAAAGGCGGTTACAGAAAGTTCACACTCACCTCCATCGGAGTAAGTCTCAGTTCCAAGTACAATACAAAATGATATATGCCTCCATGAGGAAAAGGTTTACTTCCTTTTTTTATTAATTCTTTGAAATCATTTTTCAAAATCAATTTAATGAAAAGCAGAATATGCTGTAAATTCAGTAAGAGAAACTTATGAACTTGGCTATTGTGCCAAATCATATTATTAACATACATAAACATCTAAACTTTAGTTTACAGCTCTTACCTGATTCAGATCAAGGACTCTTGGTTGGACCCATGTCATCTGAACTTTTTTGTCTATCTCATCAATATTGCCCTTGATCAGTCCAACTGATAAAGCCTTCATCACCAGCAATTCAACCTGAGACCAATCACAAAATGCGTTACCTGAAACTACAACACATATTGTCCATCAACAATAACAACTGATAAAGTATTACAATGCCATTTACCTCATTTACTGGGATTTTAGCACTTTGGGCAATCTCCTGAAAGGTGAGCTGTCGATTATTGGCTGGATGGGTTAAGGTCACCTGTGCCAGAGGAAAGAATGAAAAAATACGTCATTTTAGAGTCATGAAAAAAGGTAATTATTATTATAATTTTTTTTAAAGAAGTATGGTTTACCTCCATCACACAAAGCAGTTGGATTTTTCGCATCAGCTTAGCTTCGTTGGCTGCAAGGTCAGGCTGGAACAACCAGAAATTTCATTCTCCTTTAGCTCTCACAGTGAGCATTTAACATTAATCTTTTTGTACACAAGAACACACATACCATATGTATTATATTATGTTGTTTAATTTTTATGCAATGACATAACATTAAATGAAACAATCACCTTAATTCATAAAGGGTGGAAAGAGGAAAACTCCAGGGGCAGGGTTTGGCCGGTCAACTTCAGCCAGCCCCTAGTGGTCAGATTGCACACTTCCATTATGCTTGCAAAACGTTCAGTTACATTTTCACCTTTGTCCTCTGAGTGAAGAGACTCTCTCTCTACTCCATCACATATTCCATATGTGGAGAATTGACCCACTGGATCAAGTGACGTGGATAGAAACACACCGGTCGCACCGGCCATGCCTTGATTAGTGCAACATACCTGTGCTGGTGTCGGACTAGTGCTCGATATTGATCGACACACTGTCCCTTGAGGTGAAGAGATAGCCCCTTCACTCAGAGAACACATTTTATAATGTAACCAAACATTCTCTATCAACTCTAGACCATCTCATTTACTCAGTTACTTATTCCATATGTACGGGGAATCTCTGTAAGAGACACCGCAAGGAAACTGTGCGGACCAAACTCATGGGTTAAATAGGCAGATAGATAGATTAACTATTTACCCACCCCTTGACTAGCTAGCACCACCAGACGTGATTGCTGCTGCATTACGGTAAGGATACATGCCAGCGAAGCGAAATGCTCGCTTCCCTTTGAGCGGGTGTGTCTAGACGTGTGGAAATAGCGTAACAGACTGGACTAGCGAGGTAGTTAGCAAGCTAGCCAGCTAATAGGCTATATAGTCACTTGTCTTTATATCAGAACTGTCATTCTGTTAAAGTAATCACAGGATTAAATATATAGCATACCAGGAACAACAACCACCCCCTACTAGGCCATCCAAGCTTTTCTTTTTAGCAAATGAAACGACCAAACGACACCATAGCCCTACAATTTTCAAACCATCAGAGACAACACCAAACAATCTGATTGGCCGCTGCTGGCGAGATTCGCTCCTCATTTGCATAGGATTAAACTTCTCCTAACTTTTTTCGCCTGCTTTGCCCAATTCGCTCTTGTACGTCACAATCGCCTGCCTCCAACAGAAATTAATAGGATATAGAATTTCGCTTTGCTGGCATGTATACGCCATGTTAGGCCCAGGAGCCAGACGCTACTCTGGGTTTGCCAGCCTTGCCAGGTGTGACTGCCTTAGTCGAGGTCGCTCAAGCCTGCCCGCCAGACGCACAGCTATCTGAAGAGTGGTTACAGGCAATACTCTGGTTGAAAACCAATTGGACAGAATCTCAGTTTTCAGGGAGAACAAAAGAAAAGTTATTGCATGGTTGCACCTAGCGCCAACCAAGCTAAGGGCTAGCTGCCACATTGAGGAAATAATATTTTGTAAAGGTAGACGGAGTTAATCATGTGGCCGCTGCGCAGATCTCCTGTATAGTTGCCGTCCCTTCACTAGCAGTTTCCCTAAACATTCCACTTTGAAAAGGACAACAATTGTTCTGTCTTGCGTTACGGTTCTGTGTGCCTTCAGTAAGCTGAGAGCACTCTAACAGGGCATAAGGTAGACCACTGGTGTTCCACTGTCACCCTGAGTGGAGAACAATGGGAGAAACTCAATAACCTGATTTAAGTTAGAGCCTGAGAAAACCTTTGGGAGAAAGGCCAGGTTAGGGCATAAGACCACTCCAGCATTTCCCAGAAGAGACTTGCTGCACTCCTGATGAACAGACAGGGAATGTAGTTCCTGTATCCTCACTGCCCGAAGGAAAGCTGTCTTCAGGGATAAACATTTCAGGTCTGTGGACTCAATCAGCTCAAAAGGAGAACGTTGCAGTGTTCCTAACACTCGCTCCAAGTCCCATAGAAGCACCATCGTTGTCCATTTCTGTGTCATCCACTGCTGGGCACCCTTCAGAAACTGTAGGATCTGCTGCGCCGTGGATGTGAAGGGGCTCTCCTGGAGAACCTCACACCACAAACTAAACACAGCCCTTCAGAAGGAGTAAGCTGCTCAAGTAGAGAGTGTCTGTGCACACTCCATGATTAAAAGGCCGGTTCTAGTAGGCCCAGAGCCCTGAACTCAGTCTTCTCAGGGGCCATGTCCAGAGTATCAGGCTCTATGGGAAGGGGTGGAATGGGGAGCCTTGTGCCTGCGATAACAGTTATTTCCATGCAGGGAGCTCTCAGGGAGTCCCATTCAGGAGTGGTGGAATCTCCAAGACCCACACCATGTGGGGCCAGTTCAAGGCCAGAAGAAAATATTGGACAATGTGTCATCTCCCTGGAGATGGTCTACTCCTGGCCTGAAGCCTCCATTTTCCTGGTTGGAAACCTCCCCTGAATAGTTGATCCGCAGCAGTGTTCAGAGGAGCCAGCACATGGGTCGCCCTCAGAGAGAGGAAATGTCCATGTCCATAATTTGTGGGACAACTGGCACAGGAAAGGCCACAACCCCTTGCCAGTTGATGTAGGCCGCAGCCACCGTGCTGTCGGTCTGAACCAGCACATGGCCCTGCAGGCCCTGCAGGTGTGGGAGAAAGTGCTGGAGCGCCAGGCGAACTGGAGCGCCAGGCGAACTGCCATGCGCACGAGCACATTGATGTGCTGGCCCAGGCTGAGAAGACAGCGCTGCAAAGGCCACATGTGCAAGAGGACCACCTGAGGACCACCTGAACAGTGGTCGCTATCAGCCCCATCAGGCGGAAACAAAACCTCCAGCTGACCGTTGTATGAATGTTAAAAAGTCTTCTTTTGCTCTGTGGTCAGGGCCACCGTGGCGGTCCTGGAGTCCAGGGTCCTACCCAGGAACTGTGTGACCTATGAGGACCAGTTTGCTCTTCTTTGCATTAGCCTGCTCCACTTCCTTGGTGGCACATTTTGAGAGGAGTGTAGCTACCTCTGATTCTGACACCTGTCTATGCTGTGGGTCTCGCACTGCAGGTTGAAGACTAGATGCTGATGAAGGGGGACATGGAAGAAATGTAAATGGTAGCCCTGGGTCATGATTGAAAAGAGCCATTGGGTTGTCCCTAATGCTTCCCAGGCCTCAGCTCAAACTGAGTGGGAGCGGAGTAGCTAGGGCTAGCATACAGTCAGGAAGGTGGAGCAAATTGGGGCCCCTGGTGTTGGCGGCCCCCAGTGTGGAGCAGGCAGGCTACGCCAAAACCTGTGGCTCCAAGCCACTCTCAGGTGTGTTGGTTCACACTTCCGCTTTCAGTATACTTCACAGAGCTGCAATCCAAAATAATTTGCCATCAGAGCAGGTAGGCTCACGTCTGGACCTGTAAGCCCCAGCCCCTCTCGGGCACGCTAGCTTATGCTTTCACGTGCGATACGCCCTTTGGAGCTAACTACCCAGGGAACAACCTGCGAGGAACAAGAACAACAAGGGCTACAACCTGGGAGGCTGCCTCCCAACAGACTTCCACTACTTACTTGGTAAGCGGCTTCGTTGTGCTTCTGTGTGGAAAGTACAAAAAGTATTAGTCCCACACCAACACAGGTGCTTTAAGTTGCACTATAAAGGCGTAGCTAGTGCAACCGGTGTGTCTTAAAGAGTATCCATGTCACTTGATCCAGTCGGTCGATTCCCTATACAATATGTAGTGTAGAGTGAAGAGATAGTCTTAATACGATAGAGACCAAGGTATCACAACTTATGCTCATTCAAATACATTCTTTTGCTTGAGAATAGCCCTTTAAAAATATATATTTCAACTTCAACATTTACTTAAAGTTAGTGTAGTTTTTAGTGGCATCTAGTGGTAAAGTTGCTGAATTGCAACCAGCTGAATGCCCTTCCTTTTACAGGTGTGTGCAAGTACCTATGGTGGCTAGGGGTGGGCGATATGGCCAAAATCTTCTATCACGGTATTTGTAATTTTATATCACGGTTACGGTATATATCACGGTTTATTATACGTAGGGTGACCAGATTTGAGTTTGTGAAAAAAAGGACACTTCAGCGGTGGCGAAATGTGTCCACAGACATAGGCTATACAATATGGTCATTTATTTATTGACCCTTAAGAACACTAAGGTGCAGAAACAATACTGCCTCAATAGACGATTGGCCTAAGCAGTAGTGGCCTGTATAGGCCTACTTTGTACTGAACTTTTCCATTGAATCTTTAAATAGTAAGATTAAAACAAAGTGCATGTAAAAAAATAAAAAATAATATTTCTGTGGTAGTTAGTCCAGTGCTTCTGTGGCTTTCAGTGGTTCTTTAATGTACTTTCAGAAGATAACTCAAGTGTATGATGTAACATAGCTTAACAGGACACACAATATGTCCAGTAACAACATAAAGAAGGGGGCAACATATAAGTCAAAACCAACAATATTTATTGACTGATCTTGAAAGTATTGGCTTACAAAAGCAAAATAAGTCATCACATAGAAAATAACTCAGTGTTAGTGCAAGAAGCAAACATTCACACGGCGAAACCTATGAAAAGTGACAGTGGTATCTCGTTAGCCACTTCACAGCCTGCTAGCCACGATTTTCTTTCGTTCCAATTCTTGGATGTAGGATTTCCCCCCCTTTGTAGAAACCTGTTGAATGGATACATTTGGTCTAGGAAGTCCTAATTGTTTTTTTGTCAATTTATCTTCATTAGTACGCCGACTAAAAAGGAGTTTTTTTCAAAGAACGAATCGAGTTGTTGCACCTTGACCGAAGCTGTAGGACGGTCTTATACGCTTATACGTCCTATTACGTATGACGAAAGCATGGAGGGGGCGATGCTATATGAATACTATATTCCATTTCTACTAATAGATGCCACAAAAACTACACACTGTACCTCTTGCACCACTGTTTTTTTTATCATTTCTTCCTGATGTTAAAGGACACAAATGTTTTAGCCTGCCTGCAGCCTATTACAGTTTGGCTTGCATACTTGAATTGAGCATACCATGGTTGATGTTCCTACCATCAGCCAATCAGTTCTCCCCATGTAATTCCCCAGTGTTTCTAGCAAGATGACTCATGTGGCATTTGCAGCTGAAATTACTGGCTCAAATTATGATTTCTACTAATTTCCCCATACACATCTTTATTGTTGTTATGCTGCCTGTGCCAGCTGAGCAACTCAGATCAATATAATTGGCAATGCAAATCAAAGCTGTCTCCAGAGAGAGTCAGAAGTCACCTGTTGGCCCCATGCTGTTTTCAGGGCCTGGAACTTCTCAACATTCCCTCAGTTGAAGGCATAGAGAGGGTGTCAATCAGCCACTGCTTGTCTGTGTCCCTCAGAGTCTCCAGCACAGGGTGCATGAGCTAGACACAGATAGCCAACCGTGAACAAGATAACTTCCTTCAATGATGCAGTAAATAGAAATACAATATAAATAGAAAAGCCTTTATTGTCATTGTATTCGCATACACTACTGTACATCCCACTTATTACTGTAATAACTGTATTAATCGTACTTACACCTTACAATACTTCTTAAACATTGTATTACTAATACCTCATTCACTTCCTTTCATTTCACTTATTACCACCACTAATACTTACACCTGCACTTTTTATATACTTATCATATCTACACTTCCTACCTCAACTGCTGCTAGTCCCAATTCTGTTCATATCACATATCTATTTCTTCTGTACATATATATTTATTTATTCACTTACTCCACTTTACATATGCACATACTCTGCACTTTTTTGCTATTTTGCACTTCTGGTTGGATGCTAAACTGCATTTCGTTGTCTCAGTACTTGTACTCTGTGCAATGACAATAAAGTTGAATCTAATCTAATCTAATACAACGAAATTTGGACCACTAGCTAAAAAAATGGTAAAAAGGGTGACAGTTTAGGATGTGAACAGCACTTACAAGTTCACCAAAGTTGTAAACACCTTCTCCTTATAGTCCAGCAAGCCCCAGGGTGAATGCCCTCTCTGGTTTTTACCGGAACATTATACATCATGATTCAATGTTTTCAAAGCTCCAGCAAAGGCGATCACAGATCTAGCTTATCAACATCCATTTATCAGGTAAATATAACCATACTTACTGCATCAGTTTTAAGGCCATATATGGGTAGATAGGTAGTAGGTAATATTTGTTTTACTCTCAATCCCTTCAAAAAATATGTAGCAAAGAGGACTTATTAGAGGACTAGTTTTCATATAGTCTTTTAATCAGTCCTCTTTGCTACTACTAACACAAGGCTGCTGTGCCATCTGTGAAATTCCTGCCTGGTCAGTTGCAACGGAAAGTAATATGCAGCGAGTTGACAGATCGAACAACGTGACAAAAATTTGATCGAGCCCAATTTGATTGAGTCAGTCAGGTTACAGCAAACCAACTTAATTTTAAGGATGACTTAACCTGATAATTCATCAAGACATTGTCAATTATGGTGTGCTTATTATGGATTTTTCAGGCGACTGTTAATACTGTGCAGATATTATAATTACCTGGAATGTCTTTTATATCCACACAACCCAGGTAGCGTAAAGCATCTTTGTAGTAGAGGGCATGGTTCCCAACAAAGCGATAGTACTTGCTGGATAAATCATAGAAGCGTCCATGGACTGACGTAACACCTGGCAAATTATTCAGCGTCTCCTACACCTCCTAAATTCGCTTCTGTTAAGTAATCAACCAAGTGCACGCTGGTTAGTCTTCATTAGAATCACTTCATTAGAATCACAACAAATGTAACTAAATGCCTGTTTACCTTTGTCACAGGGAGATCATTAATGTCCAGTTTAAGGCTTCCGATGGAGGTCTTACAGAGTATAACTGCCTCTTCGCTGCTCTTCACCTAGTAAAGAGGCAAAGATGCTAAAACGTTAAAAAAAAGATTCACAATGGCATGTGTAAGAGTTTGATGCAATGTCAAGTTTCCATTTCACTGGGCCTGGCAAAATATATATATTTTTTTTTTACCCATGCCAACAGTATTAATTACGTTTGTTCTTAATAGTACTTTCTCTTTTTTCCTCTTTAAGGAATGCTATGGCATCATTGGGATACTATTTATTATAACATCAAGTCTTTCATTTGGTGATGGTGTGTGGTACTGACAATTTTATATGCAGCGTAAATATATTAAATATTTACCCTACATCTGTCTGACTACATACAGACTTATTTCCACCAAGGAGAGTGGATTGATTCTGTAAAGAGGAAGGGATGGTAAAGAAAATGAGAAAAAAAGATGGTTTTACTTTGATTTCTTTTGTGTTCAAAGTCACTCAATAAGTTCTAATAGAGCTAGAATAAACAAGGAGCAAGAACAATTACAATGGAACACTGTAAACAAAGCAGCAAAGTGTAGCCTACATCTGTGTCAATTTATTGAACATAGAGACCTGAGTGTGTTTACCTGAATAAGACCATCACCCGTGCAGGGGTCTTGCACAAAGTCGGTCAATTTCAGGGTCAACTGGTGCCACAACCTGACAACAGTTCAAACCTTCAACATTTGGTAGTGCACACACGTTAATACAAAGAAGATACCGTGGGATATGCAAATAAAAAAAATTAGTTATGACCAAGACCAGTCGCAATCATAAGGTAACTTCACAGGTCAGTTGATTGCATTGCTGCACAATCAGAGACAACAGAGTAACATAGTTACTTATCCAGCTTAACGTTAGCTATTCCTGTAATTAAAGACTGTTTGGGATCGCTGAATTTAAGACTTCCATTCCCCAACTGAAGTTGCTTGAAAGATGTACTGAGGTAAGGGTACTTTTTAGCCTTTGTCAGTGTTAACTGACAAACTGACATTCCCAAGTTTGGTGTAGCTATCCTTGTTAGTTTACCATTACGGATTGACAGATAGAATAACGCTGATGCCTCACTTTGTATTATATAGCATCAGGTCCTCCAGTGAATGCTACTCCCCAGCAAACAGGGGACGTCCCCAGGACCTCTAGAAAACGTTTCCCAGATGTCACCGCAATGTCCTCGGGACATTCTTGGAACGTCCTGCAGAACGTCCTCGGGGCTCGGGCTGTCAAGGGAACCATACACATTTACGTTTAGGGAACGTTCAGAGAGGACCAGTAGAGGACGTCAAGGGGATTTTATTTTGTTTGCTGGGTCAGCCGCCATTTCAGGGGTTGAACTGATGCTCTGTTGTTGCTTGAGGTACCCTGCAACATCTTTTATCTTGAAACCTAATCTAAGACAAAGATGTCGCTACTAACTCGGTAACCAGCTATCAGATTAATGTCAGGTCTGTTTTGGGTAGTTTTCCAGATCAAATATAAACTCGAAGAGTCCAACTTCTATCAGTTCTACCTATGACTTTCTCAGAATTACAGCCTCTGAGACAAATTTCTCTTTTTTTCGTGTCTGTGATTGTTCAGATAATACCACAAAACATGTTATATCTGAGCCCAACATATTTTTGAGTTTTTGTTTTTTATCTGGCCTAATCAGAAAAACTATGATCGTGAAGCATTGTATTTCTCTTGTTGTTGTTATTAATAGTTTATACCTTCCGAAAACAGTGAAATACTGATTTACGCCAACTTTCTTTATGTTGTGTTCTTTGCACCTTATTTTATGAGGTTTACGGTCACTGACGTTAATATCAAGCAACCAATCATACGATGTTTATTTCTTTCGCATTGACCAGCATGTCCTCCACAAACTCTGGCCTCCCTGTACAGGCTTTGCAAGCGTAGAGTACATAGAAAACTACTCAGTGATATACCGGCATTTTTTATTTTTTCCCATTTAGATGTGACCTATGCGACTTGTGTCGTGCAATAGAGTGGATTTTCCTCATGTCTTCCTCAGCAGTTCTGCAGTACAGGTTGTGTTTTTATCAACACATAATA